>NC_139222.1:292521635-292914135 GCF_055691185.1 Crinia signifera | reverse complement strand
CACACAGTCTCCTATGCACATCACACACACAGTCTCCTCTGCTCATCACACCCACACACACACACACATAAACATCACACACAGTCTCCTCTGCACATCACACACACACACACACACACACACAAACATCACACACAGTCTCCTCTGCACACACACACACACAGTCTCCTCTGCACATCACACACACACAGTCTCCTCTGCACATCACACACACAGTCTCCTAATCACATCACACATACAGTCTCCTCTGCACATAACACACAGTCTCCTATGCACATCACACACACAGTCTCCTTTGCACATCACTCACAGGGGGAAATTTACTAGGGGAAATTTACTAAGGCAAATATGCGTAAAAATTTCGTATTCATTTTCCAGGTGTATTTGGTAGATGCCTGCACGGATCAGTCGGATCCGTCATATCAGTCAGATCCGTCATATCAGGCAGATCCATGCAGGCTTTAGTGTGTGACAAAAATAATAAATAAATAATTTTAAAAATCGGTTTGAGATCCCCCACGACCATAACCAGCTCCAGCCTCAAAAAGCCGATCCTGGTTGTAAAAAAATCAGGAAACAATTGACATAGGGTTCCCTTATTTTTTACAACCAGCACCAGGCCCAAGGGCCGGTCCTGGTTCCCAAAATACGGGGGACAAAATGACTAGGGGTCCCCCATATTTTAAGAACCAGCACCAAACCCAACCAACCAGCAGGGTAATGCCACAGTCGGGGGAGACTTTTTATACAAGTCTCCCCGGCCAAAGCATTAACCCTCTGATTGGTCAGTGTGGGTAGGGGTCAATACGTTCCACAGCAAAACCCAATGGTTTTTCTATTTTCTAAACAAGTAATCAGCTCGATGCCCACCGCCCAGGGGCATCTAGGACAGCCCCAGGCTTCAACATGGGCAGGTAAGTTCTGGAGGGGGGGACCCCTTCTTTGGGGGGGTTCCCACTTTCCCAGAACCCCTGCCCAGGCTGACCGGTCAGGGGGTTAATGCTTTGGCCGGGAGGACTTGTATAAAAAGTCTCCCTCTGGCTGTGGCATTACCCTGCTGGCTGGTTAATAAGCCATAAACTCCCTTTGGCAATCAGCATGAAATCCCTGACAACAACCATGTGACCCCTGGCAACAAGCATGTAGGTACTTACAGTATGTGGCAACAACCATGTGACCCCTGGCAACAAGCATGTAGGCACTTACAGTATGTGGCATAATATTTAATGGGCATTGCGATGTATGGCATTATATATAATGGACATTACTGTGTGTGGCATAATGTGTAACAGGCATTACAGTGTGTGGTATATAATGGGCATTATGGTGTGAGGTATAATATATAGTGGGCATTATGGTGTGTAGTATAATGTGTAATGGGCAATACAGTGTGTGGTATAATATATAATAGGCATTACGGTGTGTGCCCTAATGTGTCAGAGGATGGCCTGGAATTAGCCCACAGACACTGGCATAACAGGTGATCTATGTATTGCATAGCAGGGCAGAGTCACAGTGACGCGCTCACGCCACAACCCCACCCACACCTATGCCATGCTACACACTACTGCTCCATGGCGAACAAGGGCACTTTATGGAATATCACGAATCACAGATTTTGCATTTCGCTCCCACACCTGGGCTGCTGTTTTGTTTCTCAATTACATTTTGGCTGGTGAGAGCCTCAGAAACCTGAGATAAGACAGAAAACATGTGCTGCTATTTGTCCTGTATTAGCGTCTGGTTTGTTTTATAGGCATTTAGCATATCCATTAGTAAAATAAATAACTTGAGAAGAATGGGCAGTACCTGCCGGGCCTGCCACTCACAGCTCATGTGCTCAGAGGTCAGTACACAAAGGTAGTAAGGACTGAGTAACATTCATGTGCCTCGGCTAGTCTCAGCCATGAAAGGCTCTTTGTACGAGGCCTGCAAGGGATGCATGTGCGGCCATGTTGGAAAGGAGATAACAGAGCCAGGATTGTACAGTAAAAGCAGCAACAGAACGAGACTCTAGTGAGAAGAAACTGCCAGATCCATTAGCAACTTAACCACAAGTTAAATCTCTCTAAATAAACTATAAACTGACTCCCAGGCTCTGTTCCAGGCCTTCAGCCACCAGAAGAAGCTGTCTTTGGGCCTAGGGACCTCTGTTATTTATATATAGGTAGACACAGACAACCCTCCGGTTCTACAGAGGTGACTTATAATTCCACTGGTGCAGGACAGACAGTAAGAATATCCCTATACACAAAATCTAAAGATCCACTGATTGGCAGAGGTTCCCAAACTTGGACCCCAAGGCACCTTATTAGTCCAGGTTTTAAAGCTATCCATGCTTGGTGACATTATTGGTACTTCAGTCACTTCGCATGGACTATCCATACAGGACTATCCGTACAGGACATGCACTGACTGCGCATGGACTATCCGTACAGGACCCACACTGACTGTGCATGGACTATCCGTACAGGACCCGCACTGACTGCTCATGGACAATCCTTACAGGACACGCACTGACTGCGCATGGACGATCCGTACAGGACACGCACTGACTGCACATGGACAATACGTACAGGACACTAACTGACAGCGCATGGACGATCTGTACAGGACACTAACTGACAGCGCATGGACGATCTGTACAGGACACGCACTGACTGCGCATGGACAATCCGTACAGGACACGCACTGACTGCGCATGGACGATCCGTACAGGACACGCACTGACTGCGCATGGACGATCCGTACAGGACACGCACTGACTGCACATGGACAATACGTACAGGACACTAACTGACAGCGCATGGACGATCTGTACAGGACACTAACTGACAGCGCATGGACGATCTGTACAGGACACTAACTGACAGCGCATGGACGATCCGTACAGGACACGCACTGACTGCACATGGACAATACGTACAGGACACTAACTGACAGCGCATGGACGATCTGTACAGGACACTAACTGACAGCGCATGGACGATCTGTACAGGACACGCACTGACTGCACATGGACAATCCCTACAGGACACTAACTGACAGCGCATTGATGATCTGTACCGGACACTAACTGACAGCACATGGACGATGTGTACAGGACACGCACTGACAGCGCATGGACGATCTGTACAGGACACGCACTGACAGCGCATGGACGATCTGTACAGGACACGCACTGACTGCACATGGACAATCCGTACAGGACACTAACTGACAGCGCATGGACGATCTGTACAGGACACGCACTGACTGCGCATGGACGATCTGTACAGGACACGCACTGACTGCGCATGGACGATCCGTACAGGACACACACTGACTGCGCATGGACGATCCGTACAGGACACACACTGACTGTGCATGGATGATCCGTGAATCACCCATATTGGATGGTCATTAGAATGTGCACTAATCTCAGTGTGAATCACCTACAGTGGCTGGTCAGAAGAACTCAATGTGAATCACCTATAGCGGATGGTCATTAGAATATGCGGTACTTATGTACTAACTGGGCTGACGATTTTGAAATCGGGCCCATCGCATCGCATCCGACCATATCGCATGCGATGCGATGGACCCGATTTTTCCATAGGATTCAATGTTAAAATGGACTGAGTCCATTTTAACATGGAATTCAATGGGTAAAGGGGTCCTTTTCATACCCCTTCTATCCAAGTGGGCATGGAGTTGGATATAAACCTGTGGCGAGCGCAGCGAGCCACCGAGCCCGAAGCGTGGCGAGCGTAGCGAGCCCCGTGAGGGGACACAGAATACCGGCCGCTCGCCACGCTTCGGGCTCGGTGGCTCGCTACGCTCGCCACAGGTTTATATCCATATCCATGCCCACTTGGATAGTAGGGGTATGAAAAGGACCCTTTTTTCCCATTGAATTCCATGAAAAATCGGCTCATCGCATCGCATTGCATGCGATATGGTCGGATGCGATATCGCATCGCATCTGATTGTATGCCTTAAGTTAAGGCCTATAAATCGGCAGCCAACAGATACTACATAAGTACCGAATATGCACTAATCTCAATGTGAATCACCTACAGTGGACGGTCATTATAACATGCGCTAATCTCAGTGTGAATCACCTATAGCGGATGGTCATTAGAATGTGCACTAATCTCAATGTGAATCACCTATAGTGGGTGGTCAGTAGAATGTGCACTAATCTCAATGTGAATAATTTACAGTGGCTGGTCAGTAGAACTCAACGTGAATCACCTATAGTGGATGGTCAGTAAAACGTGCACTAGTCTCAGTGTGAATCACCTATAGTGGATGGTCATTAGAATGTGCACTAATCTCAGTGTGAATTACCTATAGTGGATGGTCAATAGAATGTGCACTAATCTCAGTGTGAATCACCTATATTGGATGGTCATTAGAACGTGCAGTAATCTCAGTGTGAATCACCTACAGTGGATGGTCATTAGAACGTGCACTAATCTCATTGTGAAGAATTTACAGCGGCTATTTGTTAAAACATTCACTAATCTCAATGTGAATCAATTACAGTGGGCGGTCATTAGAATGGGCACTAATCTCAGAGCGAATCATTTACAGCGACCAGCGATTACCAACTGTGCTAATCTCAGTGTGACTATATATACATACAGTATACAGCGACTGGTCATTAGAATGTGTGCTAATCTCAGTGCGAATCATTTACAGTGGCCAGTCATTACCATCTGCGGAAATCTCAGTGTGATTAAACTAAAGTGGACGGTCATTATAGCATGCGCTAATCTCAGTGTGAATCACCTACAGTGGACGGTCATTATAACATGCGCTAATCTCAGTGTGAATCACCTATAGCGGATGGTCATTATAACATGCACTAATCTCAGTGTGAATCACCTACAGTGGACGGTCATTATAGCATGTGCTAATCTCAGTGTGAATCACCTACAGTGGACGGTCATTATAACATGCGCTAATCTCAGTGTGAATCACCTATAGCGGATGGTCATTAGAATGTGCACTAATCTCAGTGTGAATCACCTATAGGGGATGGTTATTAGAACGTGCAGTAATCTCAGTGTGAATCACCTACAGTGGATGGTCAATAGAACGTGCACTAATCTCAGTGTGAATAATTTACAGCGGCTATTTGTTAAAACATTCACTAATCTCAATGTGAATCAATTACAGTGGGCGGTCAATAGAATGGGCACTAATCTCAGAGCAAATCATTTACAGCGACCAGCGATTACCAACTGTGCTAATCTCAGTGTGACTATATATACATACAGTATACAGCGACTGGTCATTAGAATGTGTGCTAATCTCAGTGTGAATCATTTACAGTGGCCAGTCATTACCATCTGCGGAAATCTCAGTGTGAATCAACTAAAGTGGACGGTCATTATAGCATGCGCTAATCTCAGTGTGAATCACCTACAGTGGACGGTCATTATAACATGCGCTAATCTCAGTGTGAATCACCTACAGTGGACGGTCATTATAGCATGCGCTAATCTCAGTGTGAATCACCTACAGTGGACGGTCATTATAACATGCGCTAATCTCAGTGTGAATCACCTATAGCGGATGGTCATTAGAATGTGCACTAATCTCAATGTGAATCACCTATAGTGGATGGTCAGTAGAATGTGCACTAATCTCAATGTGAATGATTTACAGTGGCTGGTCAGTAGAACTCAACGTGAGTCACCTATAGTGGATGGTCAGTAGAACGTGCACTAGTCTCAGTGTGAATCACCTATATTGGATGGTCAGTAGAACGTGCACTAGTCTCAGTGTGAATCACCTATAGTGGATGGTCATTAGAACGTGCACTAATCTCAGTGTGAATCACCTACAGTGGATGGTCATTATAACATGCGCTAATCTCAGTGTGAATCACCTACAGTGGACAGTCATTATAACATGTGCTAATCTCAGTGTGAATCACCTACAGTGGACGGTCATTATAACATGTGCTAATCTCAGTGTGAATCACCTACAGTGGACGGTCATTATAGCATGCGCTAATCTCAGTGTGAATCACCTATAGCGGATGGTCATTAGAATGTGCACTAATCTCAATGTGAATCACCTATAGTGGATGGTCAGTAGAATGTGCACTAATCTCAATGTGAATGATTTACAGTGGCTGGTCAGTAGAACTCAACGTGAGTCACCTATAGGGGATGGTCAGTAGAACGTGCACTAGTCTCAGTGTGAATCACCTATAGTGGACGGTCATTAGAACGTGCAGTAATCTCAGTGTGAATCACCTACAGTGGACGGTCATTATAACATGCACTAATCTCAGTGTGAATCACCTACAGTGGACGGTCATTATAACATGCGCTAATCTCAGTGTGAATCACCTACAGTGGACGGTCATTATAACATGCGCTAATCTCAGTGTGAATCACCTACAGTGGACTGTCATTATAACATGCGCTAATCTCAGTGTGAATCACCTACAGTGGACGGTCATTATAACATGCGCTAATCTCAGTGTGAATCACCTACAGTGGACGGTCATTATAACATGCGCTAATCTCAGTGTGAATCACCTACAGTGGACGGTCATTATAACATGCGCTAATCTCAGTGTGAATCACCTACAGTGGACGGTCATTATAACATGCGCTAATCTCAGTGTGAATCACCTACAGTGGACGGTCATTATAACATGCGCTAATCTCAGTGTGAATCACCTACAGTGGAGGGTCATTATAACATGCGCTAATCTCAGTGTGAATCACCTACAGTGGACGGTCATTATAACATGCGCTAATCTCAGTGTGAATAACCTACAGTGGACGGTCATTATAACATGCGCTAATCTCAGTGTGAATCACCTACAGTGGACGGTCATTATAACATGCGCTAATCTCAGTGTGAATCACGTACAGTGGACGGTCATTATAACATGCGCTAATCTCAGTGTGAATCACCTACAGTGGACGGTCATTATAACATGCGCTAATCTCAGTGTGAATCACCTACAGTGGACGGTCATTATAACATGCGCTAATCTCAGTGTGAATCACCTACAGTGGACGGTCATTATAACATGCGCTAATCTCAGTGTGAATCACCTACAGTGGACAGTCATTATAACATGCGCTAATCTCAGTGTGAATCACCTACAGTGGACGGTCATTATAACATGCGCTAATCTCAGTGTGAATCACCTACAGTGGACGGTCATTATAACATGCGCTAATCTCAGTGTGAATCACCTACAGTGGACAGTCATTATAACATGCGCTAATCTCAGTGTGAATCACCTACATTGGACGGTCATTATAACATGCGCTAATCTCAGTCTGATTTAGGCCTTTACAGTGTACGGTCATTAGATTTATACCCCTTTTACACCAAAAATCCCGGATCCGACCCGGCATTTGGAACAAGGATCCAAGCCGGGTCGGATCTGGGAATTACCCCGTTTACACTGCGGTGCCTACCCGCAGTGTAGACAGAGGTGGTGCTTGGAGATGACATCATCTCCAAGTGCCGGGACCGCGGTCATCCCTGCCAGGACCGCTGATCGCCGTGTTTGGGTCAGCCCAGCACCTATGTAAGCTGCTGGGCTACATCCAGCCCCCATCAGGGAGGTGAATGGATGCAGCACACAGGCATCCCATTCACCTCCTCTGCTGCTGCTGTCTGTAGAGTATAGCAGACAGCAGCAGAAGCTGTGTGTGCCCCCGTCCAACCTGCAGACGCTGTGGTCCACAGGTTGGACGTCCCCCATTCATGTAAACGGGAGCCGTGTCGGATGACCCGGCCTACCCGTTTACACCGCCCTCTACCCAGGTCATAGCCGTGTTCTTCTCAGGTCAGAACCTGGGTAGAAGTCCCATGTAAAGGGACACGGGGTGACCCATATACACCTCCGCTGACCCGGGTCTGACCCACCGATTACCCAGGTTTTTGCGGCAGTGTAAAAGGGGTATAAACTACATACGTGTTTATCACACCATTAATTTATGCCTCGACACCCCTTTAAATAAATAAAAAAAAATACTATCTGTTTTAAATCAGGATTATGTGACGGCACAAGCACATGATGACTGCAACAACCATACACTGGCCCCTATTTAGAGATTAGTATCAAAACATCCGCACTGTACAGGCCACACACATCCTCTCCTATCCAATCACATCCCCACTGTACAGTCCACACACATCCTCTCCTATCCAATCACATCCGCACTGTACAGGCCACACACATCCTCTCCTATCCAATCACATCCCCACTGTACAGTCCACACACATCCTCTCCTATCCAATCACATCCCCACTGTACAGACCACACATATCCTCTCCTATCCAATCACATCCCCACTGTACAGGCCACACATATCCTCTGTCCTATCCAATCACATCCCCAATGAACAGTCCACACATATCCTCTCCTGTCTAATCACATCCCCGCTGTACAGTACACACATATCCTCTCCTATCCAATCACATCCCCACTGTACAGTCCACACATATCCTCTCCTATCCAATCACATCCCCACTGTACAGACCACACATATCCTCTCCTATCCAATCACATCCGCACTGTACAGGCCACATATATCCTCTGTCCTATCCAATCACATCCGCACTGTACAGGCCACACATATCCTCTGTCCTATCCAATCACATCCCCACTGTACAGGCCACACATATCCTCTGTCCTATCCAATCACATCCCCCCTGTACAGTCCACACATATCCTCTCCTATCCAATCACATCCCCACTGTACAGACCACACATATCCTCTCCTATCCAATCACATCCACACTGTACAGGCCACACACATCCTCTCCTATCCAATCACATCCCCACTGTACAGGCCACACATATCCTCTGTCCTATCCAATCACATCCCCACTGTACAGACCACACATATCCTCTGTCCTATTCAATCACATCCCCACTGTACAGTCCACACATATCCTCTTCTATCCAATCACATCCCCACTGTACAGGTCACACATATCCACTGTCCTAACCAATCACATCCCCACTGTACAGACCACACATATCCTCTGTCCTATTCAATCACATCCCCACTGTACAGACCACACATATCCTCTGTCCTATTCAATCGCATCCCCACTGTACAGGCCACACATATCCTCTGTCCTATTCAATCGCATCCCCACTGTACAGGCCACACATATCCTCTGTCCTATCCAATCACATCCCCCCTGTACAGTCCACACATATCCTCTCCTATCCAATCACATCACCACTGTACAGACCACACATATCCTCTGTCCTATCCAATCACATCCCCTCTGCCCTATTCAATCACATCCCCACTGTACAGACCACACATATCCTCTGTCCTATCCAATCACATCCCCACTGTACAGGTCACACATATCCTCTCCTATCCAATCACATCCCCACTGTACAGTACACACATATCCTCTCCTATCCAATCACATCCCCACTGTACAGACCACACATATCCTCTCCTATCCAATCACATCCCCACTGTACAGACCACACATATCCTCTCCTATCCAATCACATCCCCACTGTACAGGCCACACATATCCTCTGTCCTATCCGATCACATCCCCACTGTACAGACCACACATATCCTCTGTCCTATCCAATCACATCCCCACTGTACAGACCACACATATCCTCTCCTATCCAATCACATCCCCACTGTACAGACCACACATATCCTCTGTCCTATCCAATCACATCCCCACTGTACAGACCACACATATCCTCTCCTATCCAATCACATACCCACTGTACAGGCCACACATATCCTCTGTCCTATCCAATCACATCCCCACTGTACAGACCACACATATCCTCTGTCCTATCCAATCACATCCCCACTGTACAGACCACACATATCCTCTCCTATCCAATCACATACCCACTGTACAGGCCACACATATCCTCTGTCCTATCCAATCACATCCCCACTGTACAGACCACACATATCCTCTGTCCTATCCAATCACATCCCCACTGTACAGTCCACAGATATCCTCTGTCCTATCCAATCACATCCCCACTGTACAGACCACACATATCCTCTCCTATCCAATCACATCCCCACTGTACAGGCCACACATATCCTGTCCTATCCAATCACATCCCCACTGTACAGACCACACATATCCTCTGTCCAATCCAATCACATCCCCACTGTACAGACCACACATATCCTCTGTCCTATCCAATCATATCCCCACTGTACAGTCCACACATATCCTCTCCTATCCAATCACATCCCCCCTGTACAGACCACACATATCCTCTGTCCTATCCAATCACATCCCCACTGTACAGGCCACACATATCCTCTCCTATCCAATCATATCCCCACTGTACAGTCCACACATATCCTCTCCTATCCAATCACATCCCCCCTGTACAGACCACACATATCCTCCCCTATCCAATCACATCCCCACTGCACAGACCACACATATCCCCTGTCCTATCCAATCATATCCCCACTGTACAGACCACACATATCCTCTCCTATCCAATCACATCCCCACTGTACAGTACACACATATCCTCTGTCCTATCCAATCACATCCCCACTGTACAGACCACACATATCCTCTCCTATCCAATCACATCCCCACTGTACAGTCCACACATATCCTCTCCTATCCAATCACATCCCCACTGTACAGTCCACACATATCCTCTCCTATCCAATCACATCCCCACTGTACAGACCACACATATCCTCTACTATCCAATCATATCCCCACTGTACAGGCCACACATATCCTCTGTCCTATCCAATCACATCCCCACTGTACAGACCACACATATCCTCTCCTATCCAATCACATCCCCACTGTACAGGCCACACATATCCTCTCCTATCCAATCACATCCCCACTGTACAGACCACACATATCCTCTGTCCTATCCAATCACATCCCCAATGTACAGGCCACACATATCCTCTGTCCTATCCAATCACATCCCCACTGTACAGACCACACACATCCTCTCCTATCCAATCACATCCCCACTGTACAGACCACACATATCCTCTCCTATCCAATCACATCCCCACTGTACAGGCCACACATATCCTCTCCTATCCAATCACATCCCCACTGTACAGGCCACACATATCCTCTCCTATCCAATCACATCCCCACTGTACAGGCCACACATATCCTCTGTCCTACCCAATCACATCCCCACTGTACAGACCACACATATCCTCTGTCCTATCCAATCACATCCCCACTGTACAGACCACACATATCCTCTGTCCTATTCAATCACATCCCCACTGTACAGACCACACATATCCTCTGTCCTATCCAATCACATCACCACTGTACAGTACACACATATCCTCTGTCCTATCCAATCACATCCCCACTGTACAGACCACACATATCCTCTGTCCTATCCAATCACATCCCCACTGTACAGTCCACACATATCCTCTCCTATCCAATCACATCCCCACTGTACAGACCACACATATCCTCTCCTATCCAATCACATCCGCACTGTACAGGACACACATATCCTCTGTCCTATCCAATCACATCCCCACTGTACAGACCACACATATCCTCTCCTATCCTAACATATCCGCACTGTACAGGCCACACATATCCTCTCCTATTCAATCACATCCCCACTGTACAGACCACACATATCCTCTGTCCTATCCAATCACATCCCCACTGTACAGCACACACATATCCTCTGTCCTATCCAATCACATCCCCACTGTACAGACCACACATATCCTCTCCTATCCAATCACATCCCCACTGTACAGGCCACACATATCCTCTCCTATCCAATCACATCCCCACTGTACAGACCACACATATCCTCTGTCCTATCCAATCACATCCCCAATGTACAGACCACACATATCCTCTGTCCTATCCAATCACCTCCCTACTGTACAGACCACACATATCCTCTCCTATCCAATCACATGCCCCCTGTACAGACCACACATATCCTCTGTCCTATGCAATCACATCCCCACTGTACAGACCACACATATCCTCTGTCCTATGCAATCACATCACCACTGTACAGTCCACACATATCCTCTTCTGTCTAATCACATCCCCACTGTACAGGCCACACATATCCTCTCCTATCCAATCACATCCCCACTGTACAGACCACACATATCCTCTCCTATCCAATCACATGCCCCCTGTACAGACCACACATATCCTCTGTCCTATGCAATCACATCCCCACTGTACAGTCCACACATATCCTCTTCTGTCTAATCACATCCCCACTGTACAGGCCACACATATCCTCTCCTATCCAATCACATCCCCAATGTACAGACCACACATATCCTCTGTCCTATCCAATCACCTCCCTACTGTACAGGCCACACATATCCCCTCCTATCCAATCACATCCCCACTGTACAGGCCACACATATCCTCTGTTCTATCCAATCACATCCCCACTGTACAGGCCACACACTTCATCTCCTATCCAATCACATCCCTACTGTACAGGCCACACATATCCTCTGTCCTATCCAATCACATCCCCACTGTACAGGCCACACATATCCTCTCCTATCCAATCACATCCCCACTGTACAGGCCACACATATCCTCTCCTATCCAATCACATCCCCACTGTACAGGCCACACACTTCATCTCCTATCCAATCACATCCCTACTGTACAGGCCACACATATCCTCTGTCCTATCCAATCACATCCCCACTGTACAGGCCACACATATCCTCTCCTATCCAATCACATCGACACTGTACAGGCCACACATCCACTCTTTCTTTTTCACATTTTCCATCCTCCAAACTGCTGGGTCACCGTATCATACAGCGCACCTGGAACCTGCTGGAATTAATGCACTCAAGAATATAGTATCTATCCTTATGTATCAATGCCTATTTCCCTATAGATTGTAAGCTTGCGAGCAGGGCCCTCCTATATTTTGACTGTCTGTAAATACCCTGTTTGTTGTATCACTGTCTGCTATTGTAAAGCACAACGGAATCTGCTGCGCTATATAAGACACTGTAACGGAATCTGCTGCGTTATATAAGACACTGTTAATAAATAAAATAAATAAACCAAAGCAAAATACGTACGTATTTAGTAATATGAACAGAAATTAATAAAATAAATGAAAAATTATTACAACATCGCTAAATACAAATAGCGGAACTTAGGCACCATTGTTAAATAAAGTGAAAGAAACGAAAGTACGAGAGTGATGTCATTCGATCTCAATTGTAAACAAAAACAAATGAAATCAAATGAAATATGACATCTTAGTAAATTTCCCTGAATAAGTCAATTATAAATGTCTGTAAGGGCCACAGGCCCATATCAGGTCCAGGCACTTCTGTGGAAGTGAAGATCATATGAGGAGAGAGAGGAGCCGGACTTATTATTTCATCCGCAAAGTTTGTGCTGTGACAGAGGTATCTGCGATGCACTGCTTCCATCAGCACCTCAGCAGGACTCACTAATACCCCTTTTACACCAGAGGTTGGACCCGGGATATTGCCGCTCCAGTCCGGGGCAAGGCATGGTGTAAATGGGCTGAAAAAAAATAACACGGGTACTGTTCCCCGGGAATCTGACCCGGCAAATGTTCAGGGTCGGACACGGGGCTTATCTGGGGCTCAGGGTGGTGTAAATGGTCATTATCCGGGTTATTTGGTGAGTAGAGGGGCGCAAAGAGCTGATTGGTGCTTCTGCGGCTCTGGCAGATGATGTCATCTGCTGGAGACCCGCACAGGGCGCATGTAGCAGCGCAGCAGCAGCGTTACAAATATTGGTGTCGAGATCTAGACCTCTCAGCCAAGTGTGAAGCAAGTAGCACAGGGTAAGAAGCTGCTTCAAACTCTCAATTGCTGAAAAGTACAGCACAAACTGCAACACAGCTACTCCGTCTGCCATCTTTGCTGCAATGCTGGGAGCAGAACCCACTCCCTCCCTTTTCCCTTTCTTGTGACCTCATCTCAAACAGCCCAAAGGTCCATTTTAATGACACCAGCAAGGAAAGACAGGGCTGATCCGTTTTCAGTGTGAAAGGGCCTTACCCGGGAATAACCCGGATTGAATTGCAGTGTAAATGGGGTCTGAGGCAGGGCATGCCCTGGCAATTTCCCGTGTTCGATTTCCCGGGTCCTAGACGGTATTCTGGTGTAAAAGTGGTATTACACTGCTGTGGTCCCTGTAAGCTGAATACCGTTCTGGGCCTAACATCGATTTAGTATCATACCGGTGAGCTGTCATCATGTGAGTGAGAGTGTGACCCATACGGCGGCATTAACCCATGTGAGCCTACTGTGGACTGGGCATCAGAGACACTGCGTGACAGAACTGCTCAGTGCAGTAAACACAGTGCCCATACTGCTGGGAACAGAATAATACAAAGAATAAAAGTAATATTATGTATGGGAATAAAATAATTTCTGGATTGTTGTCTAAGGCACTCCCGGTAACCTATCCCCAGTTTTACTTAACAGTAAGTATATAATTAAATAATTATTGAATGCATAAAGAATATATATCACTGAAATATTTTCAACATAGTCATCTGATGAAACTGCTACTTGTGGACAGTAGGGAAACCTGCTTGGTGATTCGGTCATTAGAATGTGCACTGATCTCAGTGTGAATCACTTACAGTGACCGGTCATTAGAATGTGTGCTAATCTCAGTATGAATCACTTACAGTGACCGGTCATTAGAATGTGCACTGATCTCAGTATGAATCACTTACAGTGTACGACCATTAGAATGTGTGCTAATCTCAGTATGAATCACTTACAGTGTACGGTCATTAGAATGTGTGCTAATCTCAGTATGAATCACTTACAGTGTACGGTCATTAGAATGTGTGCTAATCTCAGTATGAATCACTTACAGTGTACGATAATTAGAATGTGCACTAATCTCAGTGTGAATCACTTACAGTGTACGGTCATTAGAATGTGTGCTAATCTCAGTATGAATCACTTACAGTGACCGGTCATTAGAATGTGTGCTAATCTCAGTATGAATCACTTACAGTGATCGGTCATTAGAATGCGTGCTCATCTCAGTGTGAATCATTTACAGTTGACAGTCATTAGAATGCGCGCTAATCTCAGTATGAATCACTTACAGTGACCAGTCATTAGAATGCGCGCTAATCTCAGTATGAATCACTTACAGTGACTGGTCATTTTAATGTGCGCTAATCTCAGAGTGAATCACGTACAGTGACCGGTCATTACAATGTGCGCTAATCTCAGTGTGAATAATTTACATTGACCGGTCATTAGAATGTGCACTAATCTCAGTATGAATCACTTACAGTGTACGGTCATTAGAATGTGTGCTAATCTCAGTATGAATCACTTACAGTGACCGGTCATTAGAATGTGTGCTAATCTCAGTATGAATCACTTACAGTGATCGGTCATTAGAATGCGTGCTCATCTCAGTGTGAATAATTTACAGTGGACAGTCATTAGAATGCGCGCTAATCTCAATATGAATCACTTACAGTGACCAGTCATTAGAATGCGCGCTAATCTCAGTATGAATCACTTACAGTGACCGGTCATTTTAATGTGCGCTAATCTCAGAGTGAATCACGTACAGTGACCAGTCATTACAATGTGCGCTAATCTCAGTGTGAATAATTCACAGTGACCGGTCATTACAATGTGCGCTAATCTCAGGGTAAATCACGTACAGTGACCGGTCATTAGAATGCATGCTAATCTCAGTGTGAATAATTTACAGTGACCGGTCATTAGAACGCATGCTGATCTCAGTATGAATCACTTACAGTGACCAGTCATTAGAATGCATGCTAATCTCAGGGTGAATCACGTACAGTGACCAGTCATTAGAATGCATGCTAATCTCAGTGTGAATCATTTACAGTGACCGGTCATTAGAACGCACGCTAATCTCAGTATGAATCACTTACAGTGACCGGTCATTAGAATGTGCACTAATCTCAGTGTGAATTACTTACAGTGACCTGTCATTAGAATGTGTGCTAATCTCAGTGTGAATCATATACAGTGACCGGTCATTAGAATGCGCACTAATCTCTGTGAGAATCATTTACAGTGACCGGTCATTAGAATGCACGCTAATCTCAGTGTGAATCATTTACAGTGACTGGTCATTAGAATGCACGCTAAACTCAGTGTGAATCACTTACAGTGACCAGTCATTAGAATGCACGCTAATCTCAGTGTGAATAATTTACAGTGACCGGTCATTAGGATGTGCACTAATCTCAGTGTGAATCACTTACAGTGACCTGTCATTAGAATGTCCGCTAATCTCAGTGTGAATCATTTACAATGACCGGTCATTAGAATGTGCACTAATCTCAGGGTAAATCATTTACAGTGACCAGTCATTAGAATGTGCACTAATCTCAGTGTGAATAATTTACAGTGACCGGTCATTAGAATGCGCACTAATCTCCGTGTGAATCATTTACAGTGACCGATCATTAGAATGCACGCTAATCTCAGTGTGAATCACTTACAGTGACCAGTCATTAGATGCACGCTAATCTCAGTGTGAATAATTTACAGTGACCGGTCATTAGAATGTGCACTAATCTCAGTGTGAATCACTAACAGTGACCTGTCATTAGAATGTCCGCTAATCTCAGTGTGAATCATTTACAGTGACCGGTCATTAGAATGTGCACTAATCTCAGGATGAATCTTTTACAGTTACCAGTCATTAGAATGTGCACTAATCTCAGTGTGAATCATTTACAGTGACCAGTCATAAGAATGTGTGGTAATATCAGTGTGAATCACTTACAGTGACCGGTCATTAGAATGTGCAATAATCCCAGTTTGAATCACTTACACTGTCCAGTCATTAGAATGTGCACTAATCTCAGGGTGAATCATTTACAGTGACCTGTCATTATAATGCGCGCTAATCTCAGTGTGAATCATTTACAGTGACCGGTCATTAGAATGCACGCTAATCTCAGTGTGAATCATTTACAGTGACCGGTCATTAGAATGCACGCTAATCTCAGTGTGAATCACTTACAGTGACCAGTCATTAGAATGTGCACTAATCTCAGGGTGAATCATTTACAGTGACTGGTCATTACAATGTGTGCTAATTTGAGTGTGAATCATTTACAGTGACCTGTCATTAGAATGTGTGCTTATCTCAGTGTGAATCATTTACAGTGACCCACAAAAAAGATTGGTAACAGTCTGCGCTCACACGGAACAGCTGCTAGAGAATCACACCAAAATAGGACTACCAAAACCCGAGAGTTACATGCAAGTGGATCCCCTCAGCGCTGTTCACAGGATTTTTCTTAGAAATGTTTTTCTTAATAAGCCATTCACATCCAGGGTATTCAGGCCACAAAGGAAAGAAAAATAATTTTCTTGGTTACCATCAACATATATTGTTGTATACTTGAATGGTCAACCACCACTATGACTCACCTAGACTGGCTAGGAGAGGTTCACATCAAGGTTTCTTTTATACGGTCATCAGATTAGGTACATATGGAACAAGACTCACCTAGGGTCAATGCCCTATGTACATCCAAAGGTTTCTTTTCTTAGAATGAAGTATACACCGGGACACTTGCAAATTCTCCAAAGTAAAAAGTTCACAATTTATTGATAAAACAGGAAGCTCCACATCACCAATACAGTCGCGTCCTAATCCCTCACCCGGAATGGGGGCTAGTCAGGGGCACTAAATCCACAGATGTTGTAGGGAATGGTGGTTAGAGTCCTGAATAAAATCCTTTAAGAACACCAACGCGTTTCGAACAATGTTAGTTCTTCCTCAGGGTGTAGTATAATGCTAAAATGATCCTGGGGGGGTTTATATACCCTAAAGCCTCCAGGTCATATCTAAAACCCAGCAAAATCCACATAATCATATACTTCATCTATACCTATTTCCATACAAAACACGATCCTAGAAGTTTCTAAAACGTATTATTAAACATATCCCCAACATTTGTAAAAAAGACACCAATATGTTATACATAAAACCAGCCGTTCTATTTACAAATATTATGTCCCGCAGATCCAGGTCTTATTTTTTAGTTCAGCGTCCGTTCCCCGGGCTTCCGCTTCCGGGGACGGGCGTCACTTCCGTCCTATGCAACGCATCTGCGGGTCAGCCGGGACTTCCGTCACTTCCGGTTTTGTTGTATTCCAGAAACCTTGCCGCGGCTGGAACAACAATCTTGTCTCCTGGATACCCTCATAGACTTCCGGTATCCACGGAGCGAGGATCATCAATCTAGTGAGTGTCCCCACATCCAGAAACGATCATGTGACGCCCATCGTGCATACATATATAAAGCATACAAAAAGGGAGAAGTTAGACATTGAAAAAAGACACAGTTTTTATGCACAGTTTATACAAGAAAACACTTCAATTCAAAATCGGCATTCAAGCCGCGGGGAGCCAAAGTTTTCAAATTATAAATAAGACGCATTTCCATCTGAGAAAGTCTGACATCTCTGTCATCCTTTCTCCAATTAGGACTGATGACCCTTATGCCACAGAATGCTTTTATTTGTCTGGGGTCACTGCCATGATGGATTTTAAAATGCTGTGACACATTGTGCATCTCTACCCCCTTCCTAATGTTTCTCACATGTTCTGCGAGACGCACTTTCAGTGCCCTAGAAGTCTTCCCTATATATTGCTTATCACATGAGCAACATAACATGTAAATACAGTATTTGGAGTCACAAGTTATAAAATCCTTTATTAAAAATACTTCTCCTGTTTGGTAGGATTTATACTCCATGATCTTACTACTGTTGGATTTGCATATTTTACAGATGCTGCAGGTGCCGCATCTGTGGAAGCCTTTAGATTTAATAGCATTCCCATTCTTTGGCACTTCTCACTACCATATTTTTGATGTTATTGGCCCTCCTATAAACAAATTTGGGCACAGGTCCTATGTATTTTTCCAACAATGGGTCATTGTTGAGTATACCCCAGTGCTTCCTTATTATTTGTTCAACCTGTTTATGTTGTGTGTTGAATTTTGTGATGAAAGGTACTCCCATTAGTTTCTCCTTTTTCTTCTTGGGTCCTTTCTTAATGACCTCCAGTCTATTTAGCTCGGCCCCTTCTTTTAGTGCATTCCCCACCTTGTCTGGATCATAACCTTTTGCTATAAATTGAGATTTCAAAACATTTGCTTGGTTGTTGTAGGTCTCTAGATCAGTACAATTCCTCCTTATTCTGTAAAACTGACTTTTTGGGACGCTCTTTTTCCAGTTCTCATGATGGTTGCTCTCAAAGGGAATGTAGGAGTTACAGTCTGTGCTCTTTACATAGTTTCTTGTCTTCACAGCATTGTTATCTATATAAATGGATAAATCCAAAAAATGTACCTCCTGCTTGCTCTTTTCAAATGTGAGTTTAATGGATAAATTGTTATTATTAAGATGTTGTGAGAAGGTCTCAAGTGAGGATACGTCACCCCTCCAGACGAACAGAATATCGTCAATGTACCAGGACCAGGACACCAGACTGGCACCGTATGGGTGGCCACCCCAAACGGAGGTGGCCTCCCACCACGCCATGAACAGGTTGGCATAGCTCGGTGCCAGTCTGGTGCCCATAGCTGTCCCGGTCAGTTGCAGATAATAGGACCCCTCATACCAAAAGTAATTGTTGGTTAAAATGAGGGATATACCCTCTAAAATAAAATTCTTTTGATCATTAGATGTATTATTAAGATCCAAAAAGTATTCAACTGCTATCAGACCAAGATCATGCCCAATTATGGTATACAAGGAGGTCATGTCGGCCGTGACCAAAAAATTACCTTCCTCCCATGTTGTCTCTTGTATTATCTGGGAGGACAGAGATGGTATCTTTTAGAAAGGAGGGCACTTTCTGTACCATTGGCTGGAGTAGCGAGTCCAGGTAATGGGATAAGTTAGATAGTATGGAACCTGTCCCTGCCACAATTGGGCGTCCCGGCGGATTCTCCTTGCATTTATGGATCTTGGTTAGCACGTAAATAACCGGCACAGAGGGTGAGGAAATGGAGATATATTCTTTAATGTCTTTAGTGATTACGTTTTTCTTATGATATGTTTCTAAAAAGGTTTCTAGTTTGGACTTTATTTTATCCGTAGGATTACCTCTTAACTTCTTATATGTAGGACCGTCAGACAATTGTCTCATTATCTCCTCCTGGTATTTGGTGGTATCCAGGATCACTATGCTACTACCCCCCTTATCGGCGGGTTTTATAGTGATTAGTTTGTTTTCTTTAAGACTTTTGACCACTTCCCTTTTTTTTTTTTGAGAAGTTGGGGTTCCTAACAGCTAGTCAGGCTGCCCCTGACTAGCCCCCATTCCGGGTGAGGGATTAGGACGCGGCTGTATTGGTGATGTGGAGCTTCCTGTTTTATCAATAAATTGTGAACTTTTTACTTTGGAGAATTTGCAAGTGTCCCGGTGTATACTTCATTCTAAGAAAAGAAACCTTTGGATGTACATAGGGCATTGACCCTAGGTGAGTCTTGTTCCATATGTACCTAATCTGATGACCGTATAAAAGAAACCTTGATGTGAACCTCTCCTAGCCAGTCTAGGTGAGTCATAGTGGTGGTTGACCATTCAAGTATACAACAATATATGTTGATGTAACCAAGAAAATTATTTTTCTTTCCTTTGTGGCCTGAATACCCTGGATGTGAATGGCTTATTAAGAAAAACAATTTCTAAGAAAAATCCTGTGAACAGCGTTGAGGGGATCCACTTCTTGTTGTGTATTGCATTTACAGTGACCGGTCAGTAGAATGTGCGGTAATCTCAGTGTGAATAATTTACAATGGGCGCTCATCAGAATGTGTGTAAACTCAGTGTAAATCACATACAGTGGCCGGTCATTAGAATGTGTGGTAATATCCGTGTGAATCACTTACACTGACCGGTCATTAGAATGTGCACTAATCTCAGTGTGAATCACTTACAGTGACCAGTCATTAGAATGTGCAATAATCTCAGTGTGAATCATTTACAGTGACCGGTCATTAGAATGTGCAATAATCTCAGTGTGAATCATTTACAGTGACCGGTCATTAGAATGTGCACTAAACTCAATGTGAATCACTTACAGTGACCGGTCATTAGAATGTAAGATAAATTTAGGGTGAATCACTTACAGCGGCCGGTCATTAGAAGGTGCACTAATTTCCTTGTGAATAATTTACAGTGAATGGCATTAGAATGTATACTAATCTCAGTGTAAAACACTTGCAGTGGATGGTCATTAGAATGTGCAATAATCTCAGGGTGAATCACTTACAGCAACCGGTCATTGGAATGTGTGCTAATCTCAGGGTGAATCACTTACAGTGGCCAGTCATTAGACTGTGGGCTAATATCAGTGTGATTAATTTACAGTGGCCAGTCATTAGAATGTGTGCTAATATCAGGGCGAATCACTTAGTGACCGGTCATTAGAATGTGCGAAAATCTCAGTGTGAATCACTGACAGCGGCCAATCATTAGAATGTGTGTTAATCTCAGTGTGAATCATTTACAGAGGACAGTCAGTAGAATGTGCACTAATCTCAGTGAGAATCACTTATGGTGGGCGGTTATTAGAATGTGCACTAATGTCAGTGTGAATCACTTACAGCGTCCACTCGAAAGGGGGGGGGGGGGCAGGAGACAGGTGGCATCTCTGGTACTCAGTAAACTTCTCGCAGCTTACAGAGTCAACAAGAATGACTTCCATGTGAATCAGTTACATGGTTTACTGATTAGAATGTACATTACTCACAGTGTGAATCAGTTACACGTCTCAGTGATTACAAGGTGCCATTACTCATAGGGCAGTATTCAATGCTGGAGGCGAGCGGTGACAGCGAGCAGGCACCGCTCGCCCCGTCAGTATTCAACTGACCCCATGCATACACCGATGCCTTCTGACTCCGTTTTTGGAGCGAGGGGAAATCTGAGTATTTTGCCGCAGAAGCAGAGAGGCTCGCAACTAAATGCAGTGGGCTCCCTGCAGTAGCCATGAGCCTTGCGGTTAGGATCACTGTTTTTCTGTAATCCCCACCGGCCACTGGCACCCGCATTGATTACTGCAGGGTGCCAGTGGCCGGTGGGGATTACAGAAAAACAGTGATCCTAACCGCAAGGCTCATGGCTACTGCAGGGAGCCCACTGCATTTAGTTGCGAGCCTCTCTGCTTCTGCGGCAAAATGAGTCAGTCACAGGGCTCAATGATTACAATGTACATTACTCACAGTGTGAATCAGTTACATGACTCAGTGATCAGAGTGTGCCGTTACTCACAGTGTGAATGAGTTGCATGACTCAGTGATTAGAATGTCCCATCACTCAGTCTGAATCTGTTACAGGACTCAGTGATCAGAATGTGCCATTACTCGCAGTCTGAATCAGCTACATGACTCAGTGATCAGAACGCGCCATTGCTCACAGTCTGAATCATGGTTTTTATTTGGGTGGTTACTGCGCTATGTGGTTTAAGCAGCTTTTTTATAACAGACTGTGTGGGGGATAGTAAAAAGCGCTAAAAGAAAAAATTCTGAAAAAATGAGATGATTAATTTTGAGTGGTTACCGAAAATGAAAAAGTGATTAGTAGTAATGTTTACACCCTTTTGGGGAATATGTAAAAAGGATTTGTAAATGGACTGTCGCTCTCCCTAACAATGACCCTTACGTGCTTCCGGTGTGATGATGGTAACTCCGTGTGCCAGATTGTGAACAGCCGGGATGCCGCCTGATGTTATTGCGGCTCTGTCCTGTCCGTTTGGCTGTATGAGCGGCAGGGCGCACTGTCAGAGCCGTCGCTTGATGTTGTTGCGGCTGGCTCAGTGCGCGTCCGTGACTGCCGGAAGTTGGAGATCGTGGAACCGGAAGTTCGCCGCGGCCGCCGGGCAGGGTTTCAGGGTGAGCTTGGGAGCAAGTGTGAGAGTCCTCCTGAGTGCTGGTATTGCTGGCTGTAGTGCTCCTCCAGTGCACACAGCCACCCACGTGTGCAGAACAACATCAAGCGACGGCTCTGACAGTGCGCCCTGCCGCTCATACAGCCAAACGGACGGGACAGAGCCGCAATAACATCAGGCGGCATCCCGGCTGTTCACAAGCGCTTTTTACTATCCCCCACACAGTCTGAATCAGTTACATGACTCAGTGATCAGAATGTACATTACTCACAGTGTGAATCAGTTACATGGCTTAGTGATCAGAATGTGCCACTACTCACAGTGTGAATCAGTTACATGACTCAGTGATCAGAATGTACGGTACTCTTTACCTAGAACGGCGCCCATCGGGGTGATCGCGGGATCGCGGGCAGTACATAAACGGCCGCGACGCGATGCCCGCGATCACCGCGATTTTCCCATAGGGAACAATGTTAAAAAGCCAGATTGACCGCGATTTTGCATTCAATGCCTCAATGCCCGCGATTTTACCATAGGAATCAATGTTAAATGGGCTACAGAGCCCAAATAGGCTCAATTAACCCTTAAATGTCACCCCAATTTTTTGACGCCACCCCACGATCCACGCCAACCCGAAGCGTGGCGAGCGCAGCGAGCCCGCGAGGGGCGGCGGTACGCGTCCTCCGACCTTTTCATGCCCTACTATCCACGTCGGCGTGGAGTTGAGAATAGAATAGTGTGGCGAGCGCAGCGAGCCACCGAGCCCGAAGCGTGGCGAGCGCAGCGAGCCCCGCGAGGGGACGCGGATACCTTCACAGTTATACGCGTCCCCTCGCGGACTTCACAGGTGTCCGTGGCGACGCCGACACCTGTGAAGCCCGCGAAGGGACGCGTTTACCTGTGAAGGTATCCGCGTCCCCTCGCGGGGCTCGCTGCGCTCGCCACGCTTCGGGCTCGGTGGCTCGCTGCGCTCGCCACACTATTCTATTCTCAACTCCACGCCGACGTGGATAGTAGGGCATGAAAAGGTCGGAGGACGCGTACCGCCGCCCCTCGCGGGCTCGCTGCGCTCGCCACGCTTCGGGTTGGCGTGGATCGTGGGGTGGCGTAAAAAAATTGGGGTGACATTTAAGGGTTAATTGGGTCTATTTGGGCTCTGTAGCCCATTTAACATTGATTCCTATGGGAAAATCGCGGGCATTGAGGCATTTTACATTAAAATCGCGGTCAATTAGGCTTTTTAACATTGTTCCCTATGGGAAAATCGCGGTCATCGCGGGTACACGATTTTGATGTACCCGCGATTTACCCGCGATGACCGCGATTTTTTACCCCCGACGCCCGCGATTCTGATCGCGGGCGCCGTTCTAGGTAAAGAGTACCGAAAGTACATTACTCACAGTGTGAATCAGTTACATGGCTCAGTGACTAGAATGTGCCATTACTCACAGTGTGAATCAGTTACATGGCTTAGTGATCAGAATGTACATTACTTACAGTGTGAATCAGTTACATGGCTCAGTGATTAGAATGTGCCATTACTCACATTACATAGTTACATAGTAGGTAAGGCTGAAAAAAGACTTGCGTCCATCTAGTTCAACCTGGTATAGATATCCATTGCTGATTTGGTAGGTTCTGATATTTTACAGACAGATTATATTTCTTATTTGTACCCATGGATGTTTTTCTCCAGTAAATGTTTGTCCAACTTTGCCTTGAACGCATTTAATGAGCCAGCCGCTGCCACCTCTCTGGGAAGAGAGTTCCAGAGTTTGACTGTTCTGACCGTAAAGAAATTCTTTCTACTAGCTGAATCAAATCTTTTTTCTTCTAATCTATACTCGCAGTGTGAATCAGTTACATGGCTCAGTGATCAGAATGTACATTACTCACAGTGTGAATCAGTTACATGGCTCAGTGATTAGAATGTGCCATTCCTCACAGTGTGAATCAGTTACATGGCTCAGTGACTAGAATGCATTAATCATTTGTGCATTTAATGACACTAGTCACTAGGTAACAATATGGGTTTTCTCCAGTGGATCTGTTATTGCGCTGATTCTTTTATGTCATTTATGGAACTAATAGAAATGTGTTTGTGGCTGAAGGAGCAGACACGTGATTATCTGGGGAAGATGCTACAGTACTTAGGCATATATAGAACCCAGCCGCATTTTAAGAATCTCTTAATACTACACGAGCTCCCTACGCTGACATGCACTGCTGGGGCTCATTAGCTGTGTCGTGGATGCTGTTAAGAAATCCATAAGGTGATTCCCGCTAATGAACAGTGCAAATGATTCTGCTAACTATCTAAAGATTAATAATAGATAGGAGCGCTGTAACAAACAAGTTTGTGTCCCTGGGGATATCCGGAGCAGAGGGAATAATTGGATCAGGAAAACGTCAGAAGGCGCTCTCATTTCCATGCTTTTTTGGTGTTTTAAGGCCGATCGCTTCTAGCCACAAGTAAGAAAGTATCACCAAATATTCAGAGATATATAAATATTATCTTTATTCAACCCCATGGATGTGATCTTATCCCTCCTTAGTAATTAGTTATTATAGGAGCTGGTGCAGGAAAAATGCCATTATTAGGTTTCCATGGCAATAAGGGAAGAGGCATGAGATCAACTAATGGTAATGTAACCCTGGAGGTGGCATTTATTCATTCATCATCACATTTCTATGCAAATTTATAAGTAAAAGTTTAGTTCCATCAAGACATAAGACTTTCCCATGGGGGTATGGGTCAGAGTCAACCTAATTAATGTTCACACTCAATTAGTCGACCAATATTGGTTGCAGGCCAGAGGTTGACACCCTGAAAAGGTTGGCATGGATTAGGACAAATGGTGGACACAAGCAATAGATTGACATGGAAAAGGTCAATGTGAGTTTTTCACGGTTATGGTGTCTATGGCGATGTGGACAACATCGGCCTTTCCTTTAGGATCCCACATTGACCCTACTTGTAGCAAGCATTATAATAAATGATCCAGACACCGGTCCTGCTAAACCAATGCACTTTCCTTTATTGGGATGTCACAGTGTAACAGCTGGCTTAAGACTGGATCGCCATAAAACAACGGATTCTGCTTACGATAATTCCTTTTCTTCAGAATACTTCATGGCAGCCCACAATGGGTTCATCCCTCTCTCCCTCATCTATTAGACAGGTATTTTTTCCCTAGGAAACGCCCCTCTTCCTCCTCCTCCTCCTCCTCTATGAGTCAGCTCCTCCCCCTTTCTATTAGTCTTTGAATGCCTCTGCCACTGATCCCAGGGAAAAAACACAAACGGGGGGGGGGGGGGGGGGGGGGGGTATACCAAAGCAGGAGGGAGGGCTTACAACACCATAAATCAATGCCTGCCGCAGGACTCTGCCTCCAAACTGTTCCTCCGACACATCTAAAGCATAGTGCTTAGCGAAAGTGTGCACAGACGACCATGTTGCTGCTTGGCATACAGTATGTCCTTGATCAAAACATTAGCTTCTCTTGCCCAGGAAATTTACATCGCTCTAGCCGAGTGTGCCTTTATTCCTTCCGGAACTTGACGACCCACTTTCTTGTACGTAAAGCTGATTACTACTTTAAACCATCTTGAGATGGTTTGTTTGGATGGAGCAAATCCTTTCTTTGCCCCTTGTTTAATAACAAACAAGGACTCAGTTTTCCTGAAACTGGCAGTCCTATCCAAATAAATCTTAATTGCCCTAACCACATCCAAGGTATGGAGATTCTCTCTCTCTCTCGCATTTGTCGGTTTAGGGAAAAAACATGTTAAGATGATTTCTTGATTGATGTGGAATGAAGAAACCACTTTAGGTAGAAATTATGGTGTGGTTCTAAGGACTACTTTGTCCGAAAAGAACTTCAAATAAGGTTCCTGGAATAATAATGCATGTAACTCACCCACTCGTCTGGCCGAAGTGATGGTGACCAGAAAAATAATTTTCCATGTTAGGAATCTCAACTTGGTCCTATCCAATGGCTCAAACGGAGCCAATATTAGACCAATCAGAACTAAATTAAGATCCCATTGAGGGATCACCGACCTAACTCTTGGCCGGATTCGTTTTATTGCCTGACAGAATCTTTTTATTAGATTGTGTTCTGCCAGCTTCTTATCCAACAAAGCACTCAATGCTAAAATGTGTACCTTCAACATTGCTACTGCCAGACCTTTGTTGAATCCTTCACAAAGGAACTGTAGAATATGTGAAATATTCGCATTAGGAAACTCAAATTTGTCTTTTGACCACTCAGCGAAGATCTTTCAAACTATATAATAAATGTCTGAAGAGACCTTCTTCCTTGCATGTAGAAGGATGTTGACCACTACCGAAAACAGACCTTTATTCTTCAATTGTTTCCTCTCAATTTCCAGGCCACTAAATGTAGCTGTTTCGGATCTTGACACCAAACCGGACCTTGCCTCAACAGTTTGGTAAACACTGGGAGAAACCATGGTTCTGCCACAGCCATGCTTTCCACCATAGACCACCAAGCTCCCCTGGGCCTATACGGGAGAATGACTATCGCATGTACTTGTTCTGACCTGATCTTCCACAGAACTTTGTGAATGAGCGGAAATGGTGGAAAAATGTAAACCAGAGAAAACTTCCACTCCTGGGACAGAGGGTCTACCCCGTAAGACCTGTGTGCTGGAACTCTGGAGAAGAACTGAGTTGTCTTCGCCGTTACCATGAGGTTTATCTGTGGTTGACCAAATCAATGCACTATTTGCTGGAAGACCGAGTCCTCTAGTTCCCACTCCCCGGGTAGGATGCAATTTCGGCTCAGGAAGTCTGCCAACTGATTGTCTACTCCTACTGGGAGTGCTGAGATTGACAATAGACACCTCTCGGCCCAAAGCATGATGTCTTGGATCTCCTCCAACAACAGACGGCTTCTTGTCCCTCCTTGTCTGTTGATATACGAGACTGTGGTTGCGTTGTCTGAAAACACTCGAAGATGAGACCCTGCAATGTCTGTGCTGAAGGCTTCTAATACCATACGAACTGCTCTTAGCTCCCTGTGATTTGATGACAGTTTGGATCCAAGTGGTGACCAAACGCCCTGGCTTGACAACAAATCGTCCAGATACTGTAGGCCCACACCGCAAGTGTTTTCTTTCTGAGACATTCGATGAGAACCACGAGCACCTTTGTAAACACCCTTGGTGAGGATGTGAGGCCAAATGGAAGGCAAGTAAATTGAAAATGGCTTCTTCCCACGCAGAATCTTCGATATTTTCTGTCTTGCACACAAATAGGGACATCAAAGGAGATCTATAGAGATGAGGTAGTCATTTCAGCCCCATTAGAATGGACCTGGCCATTTCCATATGAAACTTTCGTTTCTAAATTGTGTCGTTCAGATTTCTTAAATCTAAGATAGTCCTAAGTCCTCCAGAAGGTACTTGTATGTTAGTTGGGCGCCCAATAAGCTATTTACTTAGTTTTACGCGTCCCCTCACGGGGCTCCCCACACTATATAAAATCAACTCCATGCTGACATGGATAGTGGAGGTATGAGCGTACTAACTATAGTGGGTGCCCAACTAACATATAAGTACCCTCGAGAACTTTTTCTTATGACAAATAGACGTGAGTAGAAGCCTAGACCTCTTTCTGCTTCTGGGACTACTTCGACCGCTTCTGAGTCTACTAGGTCTTTTATGCTTGACTTTAGAGCTTCCCTTTCTGCCCCTGGGCTGGGGAGCTTTGAAATTAAAAATCTTTCCCGTCTGGGTTTTGAAAAGAATTCTAGTCGATATCTATAGAGATGAGGTAGTCATTTCAGCCCCATTGGAGACCACCTCCAACACCCAATTGTCCAGGACAGTCTGCCTCCAACTTTGAGCAAACTTCAGTAACCTTCCAGCCACCGGGACCTTTTCCACGGGATATGGCTTGTCACTGCTTCTGAGTACCTATCTTAATTAATTGTCGAAAAAATGTTCTGGAGGTCCCAGACACATATCTATCCCGAAATGGCCTACCAGGCCTATAGGATCTGGTTTGTCTAAAGCTTTGCCTGGGATGATCTTCCCCTCTTGTCTTGTGGCAATCTAACAGACTTGCCCCAGACATCCTTTGTATCATCTGGTCCAACTTACTCCCAAACAGGAATTCTCCCTCAAACGGAAGGGTAGCAAGTTTGTTCTTAGTTTAAGAGTCTGCTGCCCAGGACTTAAGCCACAGGGCCCTCCTCGCCACTACTCCTGACATCAAAGACTTTGCTGAATAATCCAGCACGTCTAGCGATGCCTCGCACATATAATCTACTGCCAGTTGTACTTGCACCAGGCTTTTGCTGATCTGCTCTCTGGTCACTTTCTCTTGTAAGTCATCCTGTGAAGAGGAGCACCAGATCCTAAGTGCTCTGGCCGAAGAGGCTATGGCTACGCCTGATTTTAAAGATACAGAGCTGGATATATGCAACCTTTTTAATGCATTTTCCATCCAAGTGACGTACCGTCCTCTAATGTAATGGTTGTCCTAGTGGTGACTTCAGATACCGCCGCATCAATCTTATATTGATATAAGACCACCAATTAAGGAATTCCGCATCCTCAATAGGGTACATGCGTTCAACCCTTTTTACTGAGCCAATGCGTTTATATGTATTGGCCCACTCCTTAGTTAGGATCTCTTTCACGACTTTGTGCACGGGAAAGCACCTCCCTTTCTTAGACCTATCTTCAAATAGGGACTCATACTCAGACTTAATCGGCTGTTTGTAATTTAAAGTCTTATACAGATCTTTAAGGAAAATTTCAACAAGCTCCAAGTTAAACAGGTGCTTCTCCTCCACCAGTTCACCGGACTCTGCGCTGGATGCCAAAGACCCCTGTCTAAGTCATAATCCAAACTTGTCTGAGACCTGGACCTTGTCTGAGACCTTAAACTCCTCTTTAGTAACAAAATTTCTCTTCATCCAAGCCATTAATTCAGTTAACTGAGATGAAGTCCCAACACCAGCCGCAGAATCCTTAACACAATCCTGACACATAGATTCTTCACCAATAAAGGATTTATCACAAGCCACACATGTCTTAGGAGACTGTTTCTTCTTAGCTGCCTTCTTCTTGGTAACAGCAGGCACACTACAATAGATAGAACATAACTTACCCTAACTCAAAAAAAGAAATAAAAACCAGTCCTCTAACAGAGTACTTACCTGGGCAGCGACGCAGTTGCCTTCTGAGAGGCTTCCTTCATGGTAAAAGCACAAATTACTGCACACCGCCGGTATTGCAGAATACAGGCACCTCTGACCCTGGGCAGGTGCCCATTACCGCCCAGCTGGAACGTACGCCGGCAGTGGAACGCACAGCGCTTCCACCCCCTCTAGCCGGAAGGAGTCAGGACGGGTCGTGTCACCGCTGTGCACCCGCCCCGCTCTGCCAGTGCTGGACGTGGCTCAGACACGCCGGAAGATGCATCCTGTCCTCAAGCGCCGGTGAGAGCATGCTACTCGCCAGACGCTCACCGGCACCCAGCCGCATACAGAAAGGGAGATCGCGGACCAGACAGGGGGACCATGCTGGAGTCCATGCCACCGGCCAGGACTTACTCAGGGATATGGCTCCTCCATCCCATGCTGCCCAGAACCGGCAGCATAACGCCTACCGGTGAGTGAAAAATAACAAAACCTGCACTACCTGTACCTAGGAGACAGGAAAAAGACTAATGGCAAGGGGGAGGAACTGACTCATATAGAGGAGGAAGGAGAGGGGCATGTCCCAGGGAAAGACTACCTGTCTAATAGATGAGGGAGATAGGGATGAGCCCATTGTGGGCTGCCATGAAGTAGGAAGAAGAAATACATATTTAAGAATAAAACATTATATATTACATATTATATTTGTTTTATTCTTAAATATTTTCCTTTGTATGTATATAAGACATTGGGGTACATTTACTAGGAAGGTACAAACGGGTATGATGAGGATTGGCCAAAACTACGGATGGAGAATACAGCAAATTTACAAAGCTGCCATGTTCTCCAGATTCCTATTTCCAACGGTGAAGTGAGCTTTCCTGGCAGTCAAATGCAGATGAGGCTAAAGCATCGCACAGATCAGTGGAATCCGTCATATTTATTTATTAACAGTTTCTTATATAGTGCTCACATATTACGCAGCGCTTTATAGAGCATAGTTATAAGCAAAAACACGGATTACAGTACAAGACAGTATAGGACAAGTATTGTACATGGATAATATGGATAGTTGCACCAGGGGACAGGACACTGAAGCAATTATCAGGGTGGCAGAGGTTTATATATTCTAAGAGACGCACATGAGGAGAGAGGGCCCTGCTCGTGAGAGCTTACATTCTAATGGGGAGGGTTAGACAGACTGGGGTGATACAGAAGGGGAGGGGCAGACAGGGGTGACACAGAAAGGGAGGGGCAGACAGACAGGGGTGACACAGAAGGGGAGGGGCAGACAGGGGTGACACAGAAAGGGAGGGGCAGCCAGACAGGGGTGACACAGAAGGGGAGGGGCAGACAGACAGGGGTAACACAGAAGGGGAAGAAGTGGGCATAAACAGGTTAGGATGAGAGATGGTCGGGTTTTATGCAGGAAGGTGGGAAGAGGTCAGCTTAGTCTAAAACATTTTAAGTCTAAAAAAGCGCTGGGTCATCCAAGAGTAGACAGCAGAGAGACAGTTGGAGAAATGAGTGAGGATAGAGATCAGGAAAGGAGCGGTAGATTTGAGTATTATCAGCATAGAGGTGATAGTGGAAGTTAAGTGAGCACATAAGCTCACATAGGCCCTTATTCTGATCGGTGCGTACTTTCCCGAATTCTTACGTAGCGTGCCGTGTGGACATCGTCCGTAGAAACGCCCCCCGAGCCTCCGCATTCGGACGGACTCACTCTTTAAGAAGAGGGCGTGTGTACGGACGACATACAAACCTTGCGTGTGCGGTGGTCTTACAGCGTAAGCACTTTCTTACCGCGTTAGAACGGACGGGAACCTGGCCGTACGCACCGATGCGGTGTATTTACTCACAAATCACCACTCTTATCAGAACACCCAAATCTGTAACATGACCCACTTATGCAATTAGGCAACCTCATTCAAAAGGGATTGTTTTTAATGGTCATCTATTATTTATCTAATTGATAATTAAACACTTTACTACCACTTTACATTAACCCTTTCATCATGCTAAGTTCACCACATTTTTTGTATGCATATTACATCATCAATTATTCTTCACCTGCAAACACACACAAACAAATCAACACACTATGTACATCTTTACAATAACCTTCACTTGCAGCCACTTTTATGCACTAAACCCATCTATATATACTGTATATACCTTTTGCACCTTACATAAATAAACACCACTATTTATACTTATATACTTATATTTATACTTATACTGTAAAATTATACAATAACACACAGACCACTTCTAACTTTAACTGGAAAAATTTATTAACATCTTACAAAAGTAAAAAAAAAAAGGGTACTTGTTTCCTAGCACGGCCACACCGATTTACATCGGGGTGGTCGTGTCGGAAAAATCGCGTCGATTGCATCGCATGCGATTTGGTCGCATGCGATGCGATCGACGCGACCGACCCGATTTTTTGATTGAATGAAATGTAAATCGGGTCCCTGGGACCCGATTTTACATTGAATTCAATGTAAAATATTCCCTACACCCCCAAATTTAACTACGTAAACCCCACCCCACGATAGACGCCAACCCGAAGCGTGCGCGTCCTCCGACCTTTTCATTCCCCTACTATCCACGTCGGCGTGGAGTTGAGATAGAATAGTGTGGCGAGCGCAGCGAGCCACCGAGCCCGAAGCGTGGCGAGCGCAGCGAGCCCCGCGAGGGGACGCTTATACCTGTGAAGTTATACGCTATTACACTATTCTATTCTCAACTCCACGCCGACGTGGATAGTAGGGGAATGAAAAGGTCGGAGGACGCGCACCGCCGCCCCTCGCGGGCTCGCTGCGCTCGCCACGCTTCGGGTTGGCGTCTATCGTGGGGTGACGACGGGGACATCTATAATGTGAAATGGGTCATATTGGCCCATTTCACATTTTTCACATTTTCTCACGATTTCAATGTTAAAAAATATTTTAACATTGAAGCCTATGGCAAAATCGGGGGCATCGCGTCGGTCGCGTCGGGACGAATGTTAATGGTCCCGACCGACGCAATGCCCCCGATATTGTACCTTTGCCGACACGATCCTCACGATTTCAATGTTAAAAAATATTTTAACATTGAAGCCTATGGAAAAATCGGGGGCATCGCGTCGGTCGCGTCGTGACCAATGTTAATGGTCCCGACCGACGCGATGCCCCCGATATTGTACCTTTGCCGGCAAAATGGACCTGATTTCAAAGGAAATCGGGTCCATCGTGTGGATCGTGTACCTTAACTTAAAGGTACACGATCCACAAGATTGTGGCCGTGCTAGGAAACAAGTACCAAAAAAAGTCTTCAGACCAGGAGGTCGCAAACATTCTTGACCTCTTCTGCCATGAGCAGAAGGTGCTGGTGCAGTCTGAGGAGGGCCCCTCTCAACCCCTCGCCTTCTTGCCTCTGGTCATCTGTTAAAGGGGGATCAACATTAATTATGCTAATCAGGTAGACCTTGTACAGTCAATCCTAAGTACCTACAGCATGATAAATCATACATACAAACAATTACATAGGCAATACTGTTTGTAATGGAAAAAATTAAAATGGGCCCACACACACACACTGGCTTACACTACTGAATATGTGACTGATAAAAATCTCCTGCCTTAACAATCACCAATCTACTAGAAAGCTACATCCAATACAACATGCCACATTTTGCCATACATATATACCTGCATGTCACTGCTTAATAGCTAAACTGCATGATAGATAGATACATAGATGGATACATAGATGGATGGATGGATACATAGATGGATACATGGATGGATGGATGATACATAGATGGATGGATGGATACATAGATGGATGGATGGATACATAGATGGATGGATAGATACATGGATGGATGGATGGATGGATGGATACCACATTTAAAGGCTAGCCTAGTCCCTCTACCCCTTACTTCCGGAATTATTGTCACATTGACAGATAGGTGAAACTGCTGCACTAATCCGCTTCCTTACACCAAACAATTTCTAAAGTCAATGCATCCTACAAAATAGTTTTGCAAAATACATGGCAACAACACGGGCCAACTGGCTAGAGGGGGGCCCAGGGGAACTGCCCACTTGGGACTCCATTATAAATCACGCCTGACCGTACTCCATTGATGTTTTATTTCTGCTAGTATAGAAAGGCCCTCCATAAATAAACACTCATCACCTACGTGAGCCTCCAGATTCCACGTTTTTTGCTTGGGCCTATAACCCCTAAGTGTGTCTGTTGTAACCCACTTTTGTTTATTAATTAATAGTAGAGTAAAACACACAAGATTCACCAGTGGTACCAAACAAATAGTACTACCACCAATTATTAATGATGCCTTATGTTTACCTACCAATTACTTCTTCCTCCACCACCTCACATGCCTCCACATGCCTCCACCTCCTCCAATCCCTCTGAGGCCACCTCCTCCTCGGCCACTTCTTGCGCGGCCTCCTCCTCCGCCACTACTTCAGTGGCCTCCTCCTCCGCCACTACTTCTGTGGCCTCCTCCTCCGCCACTACTTCAGTGGCCTCCTCCTCCGCCACTTCTTCTTTGGCCTCCTCCTCCGCCACTTCTTCAGGGGCCTCCTCCCCCTGGCCCTGCTCACGGGCCCGTCTTGCACGGTCACGTGCTGTAAGGAAAAACAAAATGCAGAGTGTTAAATAAGGCACATGATTTGTTCATTTATCATGCATCCCAAAAAATGACATATTACACCCACATTACAGCATGTCAAACATGAAGTACCACACAAATAGTGTATGCCATGTTTAACTCATGATCAACCAGGTTACCTTATTGCCAAAAAAAAGGTCATGGAAGCATTAATGTACAATTGGCCATTTAATGTGTAAACACTTACAGCTTTTCTGGCTCCCGGCGCCTCAGATCAGACCATCGCTGCTCCAGCTGGGCGATGGTCCTGCGCACCTGGGTGCGCGCGAATATGCGCATGCGGGCAGCGGCATACGCCTGGCGCTTCTGGCGGTTTGTAATAAAGGGCCCCGCACGCCCCAGCCTGGTATCCATAACGGAGACCAGTGCCCTCAGCTCCGCGGCAGAGAAGGGTGCTGCTCTCCCATAGGCCGCCATCTTAGCAATGGCACAATTCAAGCAATCATGTCCTGTAATTGGTTGTTCAGTGTGATATTTGGTATTAACTTTATTGTTCATTTTGTCATTAACAGCGTGTATGCGCCACAACAGACGGCTAACCCATTGCATCGCAACACTTGCTGTACCTTTGCATAGTTGAGCAGACCATGCCATTACTTAGTATCTCCTAAACAGACAGGGTGAAAGAAGTTTGCAACCCATTATATATAATCTATTACATTCACCAAATATGGGTGAAAACAACAGGTGAAATAGTCTGCATCACTGGCCAGTTACACCTAACTCTACAAGGTACTAAACAGCTTTATTATAGTGAAAGCTATACAGCAGAAACATAGCAAATAGTGCCAGACCTTTTCCCAATATTAGGCCATGGTGCCATGTATACACTACTTACCTTCTACTGGCCCACACTAGAGATAAGGAATGCAATGTAGCTAGCATCAAGCCAGTATTTGGACATCTTTCCCATGTGATTTGGATGCAAGCACTGATTACTATTGCCTGAGTTGTGGACTGGATTTACATATGGAATGGTTAGTGTCATTTGTACTACATACCAAACAAGTGCACAGTACAAATGTACATTCACATATACATTTCGGGGGAAATTTACCAATATAAAAAACCTAGTTTTTCGTATTGGTATTTTCCCTACGACTGCATACGACTGTTTAAGTCGTATGCAAAGTCGTGTTCCGGAGGATCAGTTACAAAGCAGTCATATACGACTGCTTTGTAACCCTCCGATGTCGTAGGAATTCGTATTAGCGGCCGTATATACGGCTGCTAATACGAATTATTTGTAGGCAGTCTGCACGGATCAGTCAGATCCGTGCAGGCTGCAAGGTGTAAAAAAAATTAAATAAATAAATAAAAAAAAACCCGGCGTGGGGTCCCCCCCACAGCCGAAACCAGCACCAGGCTGACAGAGGCTGGAGCCGGTAATTAAAAATCAGGGAACCCGACAAATAGGGGTTCCCTGATTTTTAACAACCAGCCCCAGGCTCCTGCTCTGGGGCTGGTTCCCAAAATACGGGGGACAAAATGACTAGGGGTCCCCCGTATTTTAAGAACCAGCCCCAGGCAAAACCAGCCAGCAGGGTAATGCCACAGCCGGGGGGAGACTTTTTATGCAAGTCCCCCCGGCCAAAGCATTAACCCTACCGACCAGTCAGCCTGGCCAGGGGCCCTGGGGGAGTGGGGACCCCCCCCAATAAAGGGGTCCCCCCCTCCAGGACTTACCTGACCAGGCTGAAGCCTGGTGCTGTCCTCGATGCCCCTGGGCGGTGGGCATCGAGCTGATAGCGGTGTAAAAAATAGAACAAACTATTGTTTTTTACTGTGGCACTACAAGTGCCAGCAAGCCTCCCCAGCAAGCTGGGACTTGGAGAACCACAAGTCCCAGCCTGCTGGGCATTAAAGGGCCCGCTGGGTCTTGTAGTGCCACAGTAAAAAAAATAGTTAAATAAAACACACTGACACCCATTTTAAATAAAAGTTTAATACACACATTACATACATACTGATACTTACCTTTCTTGATCCCGTAGGTAGCCCTGGTCCTGATGTCCTGTGTCGTCCTCCAGGTCCATGTCGGCTGTCTGCGTCGTCCTCCAGGTCCATGTCGACGGTCCGTGTCGTCCTCCAGGTCCATGGCGGTGTCCGGGTCCGAAGAAATCCATGTTGGAGCTGTGGAAGGAAATCCTACTCACCTGGTCATGCACTGAAGAAGTCTTCTCTTGATCCGACGTAATCCAGGTAATGTTGAAGCTGTCGCCGGTCCCCGCTGTCTCCGCTGTCTCTGCATCGCGCTGAGGAGAGATGCTGAGATGTTTCATATTCGGCGCCTCTCCTCAGACTGAATTCTATTGGCCACCTAGCAGGCCAATCAGGAGCCGAGAAAGTCGGCTCCTGATTGGCCTGCTAGGCGGCCAATAGAATTCAGTCTGAGGAGAGGCGCCGAATATGAAACATCTCAGCATCTCTCCTCAGCGCGATGCAGAGACAGCGGAGACAGCGGGGACCGGCGACAGCTTCAACATTACCTGGATTACGGCGGACCAAGAGAAGACTTCTTCAGCGCAGGACCAGGTGAGTAGGATTTCCTTCCACAGCTCCAACATGGATTTCTTCGGACCCGGACACCGCCATGGACCTGGAGGACGACACGGACCGTCGACATGGACCTGGAGGACGACGCAGACAGCCGACATGGACCTGGAGGACGACACAGGACATCAGGACCAGGGCTACCTACGGGATCAAGAAAGGTAAGTATCAGTATGTATGTAATGTGTGTATTAAACTTTTATTTAAAATGGGTGTCAGTGTGTTTTATTTAACTATTTTTTTTACTGTGGCACTACAAGACCCAGCGGGCCCTTTAATGCCCAGCAGGCTGGGACTTGTGGTTCTCCAAGTCCCAGCTTGCTGGGGAGACTTGCTGGCACTTGTAGTGCCACAGTAAAAAACAATAGTTTGTTCTATTTTTTACACCGCTATCAGCTCGATTCCCACCGCCCAGGGGCATCGAGGACAGCACCAGGCTTCAGCCTGGTCAGGTAAGTCCTGGAGGGGGGGGACCCCTTTATTGGGGGGGTCCCCACTCCCCCAGGGCCCCTGGCCAGGCTGACTGGTCGGTAGGGTTAATGCTTTGGCCGGGGGGACTTGCATAAAAAGTCTCCCCCCGGCTGTGGCATTACCCTGCTGGCTGGTTTTACCTGGGGCTGGTTCTTAAAATACGGGGGACCCCTAGTCATTTTGTCCCCCGTATTTTGGGAACCAGCCCCAGAGCAGAAGCCTGGGGCTGGTTGTTAAAAATCAGGGAACCCCTATTTGTCGGGTTCCCTGATTTTTAATTACCGGCTCCAGCCTCTGTCAGCCTGGTGCTGGTTTCGGCTGTGGGGGGGACCCCACGCCGGTTTTTTTTTTATTTATTTAATTTTTCTATATTTTTACACTGCAGCCTGCACGGATCTGACTGATCCGTGCAGGCTAAAACGCAAAAACGACATGAAAATGGTGTTCTATTTTCCTGTCGTATTTGCGTGGGTGTTTTACACCACTAAGCAGCCGTATTATCAGTTTATCAGTACGGCTGCTTAGTAAATCAGAAACCACCATTCTTTTGAATGGTGATTTCTGTCGTATTCTATCGATGGTGTAGGGCATTCGTATTTGTAACTACAAATACGAATGTTCCATCTTTAGGACTACGAATTGTTGTATTTTTGGGATTGTAAATCCCGAAAATACAAATTCGTAAAAAAAAGGTGTATTTCTCTCTACGAATACACCTTTTTTCTACTAATCCATTTTGGTAAATGTCCCCCTTCATGTCTGACCACAGTTTTAGTTGGTCATTGGAGTACAAATCTGCAATTAGCTACTAAATCAGACTACTAAGTTTGCCAGGTTTTGTATTTTTATTTTCCGCAGGTAGGGGCGTGGCCTATGCGCCGCACGGTCTACGCTGCCGTATGGAACGCAGGGTGTCGCTGATGTACACCAGTTACAGAAATAGGATATAAATGTGTGAGAAAAAACTGCAATGTTGTTGCAAACATGGCTGGCTCACAATCTGAGGAAGAGCAGGTGTGCCAGGACCTGTTTGCCCGCATGGACTCCAACACCAGCTATGTCCCCCTCAACCCAGACCAGCCAGTGGGAGAAGAGCAGCCAGATGGGCCATCTACATCAGGCCAATCGGCAGCTGGCCCATCTTCAGCCTCAGCAGAATCATTGGGAACACAGCAGGTGGCTTCCCAACAGAGTAGCCTGGCCAGCACTTCAAGTACAGCGACAGGTGGCCGTGGCCGAAAGAGGCCAACAGAGGAACCAAGCAGCAGAAACATGGCATTTGAAGCGCAGGAGCTTGCCATCCTGGTACCCCGCGCACGGGATTGGATCGAGTGTCCACAGGACAGGTTGACACACACAAGGAGATGGAAGATTTGGGAGGACATAACGGCGGAGATTAATGCGGTGGCTCCACAAGTTTGTGAGACGGAGCACGTTAAGAAGAGGCAAGTTCATGTGTGTTACATTTGAGCAATACAAGACCAGTAATGTTTACATTAGATGTTAGATGGAGTTGGTCAATGGCCGGTCACGTTGCTTGAAGCCACAGACATGTTTGCCATGTCATTTAATCAATAGTTATTGTAGGGTAAGTGTGAATGTATCTTCTAAGGGTTGGTTTTATATTTTTTTTTTTTTTTTTTAAAGTTCTTTTTATTGTCTTTTCTTCATACAAAACAATACAAATCAAGAAACATTTGGCAAGTGAGATTATAAACTGACATTAGAAAGGCTTCTCACTAAGGTGTTATGCACCTAGTAGTCCTATGTTAACGTTACAAGTAGGCTTCTGCATTCTAACGTGCATTTCTGTTATAAATGATTTTGTTCCAAAGGAGTTCAAGTTTAAACACAATATAAACTTATGTATTATAGAAGGCCTGCTTGACCTGAAAGTGAAGCGAGGAAATACTAAGATGCACTTAGAATGTTAAGGGGAGTAAAAAGTAGGTGATGGGAGGGTAAAGTAATTGCCTTAGATTGACAATGTAAGGTGTTAGAATATAAAAAAGAAAAAGGGGCAGGATAGAGGGGGGGGGGGGGGAGGTAAGTAAGGGAGGAAGGTGAACTGGGTTGAGCGGATAGAGGTTTAGGGAGAGGTTAGGCAGGACTACAGTACGAGTGGGAGGGGAGGATGAGAGTAGAGCTTAATGAGTTGGAGTAGTTATATTGAATTAAGGAAAGAGAGGTGTACGGCTATATCAAGATACGCTGGAAGTTGCAATATTTCTTTACAGGCAATTTTGGGCAAAGAGGAACATTTTAGGCAGGACCGGATCCTTGGAAGTACATAAGAATGCAGTTTGGAAATATCTAAATTGTACTAAAACACTATATTCACTCGCTTTGTCTCCACAAGTCATGCCTAAGGTGCTAGCAGGTGTATTAGAGTGAGGTAAATTTTGTTGCTTAGTAAGGGAATTTGGGTATCTAGGTATTCTTTGGATACCAAGAAGCGTTAAGGAATGGTTTCAGGATGTCTTTGCGTGAGGCATCTGGTAGGTATGCGATGAATGGTTTCCAAATGTTGTAGAACTGTAGTGACGAGGCGTCGGAGTGCATTTCCAAGGTGGAACGCCGTTCCAACAATAAAAGATGTAGGAGTTTCTGAGTGAGTTCACTGAGAGAAGGGGGTAGTCTGGAAGTCCAATGTATTAAGATAAGTTTTTTTGCAACTGTGAGAATTTTAACCAATAGTGGGATTATGGTATGAGCACTGTTTTGAAGATTCAGGGTACCAAAGTGAAGAAATACATAGGAAACAATTTCAGGTGGGAGACGGGTTCCTAAGATGTTGTAAATGAAGGACCCAATTTTGTTCCAGAAGCGTTTTATTTTGCTGCAGTCCCATATACAATGTTGAAATGAGGCGGAGTGATAATGGCACTTCTGGCATGTACCTGTTTCTTCCTGAACCCAATGTTTTCTCTGTGCAGGAGATATATAAGCTCTATGTAAAAACCTGAAGTGGACTTCTTGTAGATATGCTGAATGGAGATATTTGTATGCTTTATTGTAAGCTTTTAAAAGATGATCCATATCTTCTATGTTGGGAATACATTCTTTCCATGGAGTAGCTATTACCGTCCATAATTTGCGGGAGTTGAGTTGGCTCAGTTGAGAGTAGAGCTGCTTTGTGTGGTAGGGTGCAAGAGATATTGATCTCAACAGTGCATTTAAAATATCGGGAGAATTCGTAACAGTGCATGACTTGTTAAGAGACAAAGCATAATGTCTGAACTGTAAATACATATAAAATTGTTGAGGCATAAGAGCATATTTTTCCTGAAGAGCAGAGAATGGATATATCCGTCCCCCAGGATCAAAAACTTTGGATATGTTAGTGAGACCCTTTTCTTTCCAGGTGTAGAAGTCATGGTTGGATAGGGAAGGGGGGAAGGCCGGGTTGCCCCAGACAGGGACATATGGAGAGCTGTGATGATCTCTATGGAGCTTTTTATTCAAAGTTTGCCATACAGAATAGGTGTCATGAAACATGATGTTATTGCGTAAGTTTGTGGGTATTACTTTAGTGTCAGAATGCAGCAGTCCCGCTGGGGAATATGGGTGAAATAAGTCTTGGTCTAGTTGGGAAGATGTATATGTTGATTCGTTAAGGAGCCAGTCGCTTATATATCTAAAGAAGACTGATAATGTGTATTGTTCAAGATTAGGAACCTGCATTCCTCCATTTACTCTAGACAATTGTAATTTTGAAAGGGAGAATCTAGGACGTTTGCCAGACCAAATGAATCTCGTTATTATTTTGTCAAAGTATGTGAGATCTGCTCTGGTTAGGGTGATCGGAAGCATCTGAATGATATAGAAGATTTTGGGGAATAGGATGGTTTTCACTACTGCTATACGGCCTAATATTGATAATGGTAATGGGAGCCAATTGGTGACAGAGTTGTTTAATTTTGCTAGCACTGGGGTGAAATTTAGTTTGTAGAGCTCTGACAATTTTGGAGGAATATTTATGCCCAAGTATTTAATTTTTTCGGAGACTATTTTAAAAGATGCAATAATAGGGGAGCTATGAAACTGGTCAGGGAGTGTTGTGAGAGGTAGAAGTTCGGACTTATCGATATTGATTTTATAACCTGAAGCTCTGCCAAATTTGTGGATTAAATCCATTAATACCGGAATACTAGAGATTGGGTCTTTTATGAAAAGCAGCATGTCGTCTGCAAAGAGTGATACTTTTAAAGTCGAGTTTTTTATTGCAATTCCATATATCTGAGGGTGCTTGCGTATCGCTATTGCTAGCGGCTCAATCGCTATGGCGAAGAGAAGGGGTGATAGTGGGCACCCTTGCCTTGTACCTCTGGAAATCGGGAAAGGCATTGACATATGACCATTGCAGTATACTTGGGATGAGGAGTTTGTGTACATAGCTGTTATGAGGGATATAAATTTGGGAGGGAATCCAAATTTTTCTAAAGTTTTGTAGAGATGGGGCCAGAGAATCATGTCGAACGCTTTTTCTGCGTCTAATGCTAAGATAGCATAGTTGTCGGATGTTGCTAATGTGGATATGTGTTGGATTACTGAGAGGACCTTGCGAACGTTTACTACTGAGTGTCGGTTAGTGATGAACCCTGTCTGATCGGGGTGAATAATGGAGGGGAGAATATGCTTTAGGCGTTCAGATAGTATCTTGGTAAGTATCTTATAGTCTAAATTTAATAGAGATATTGGGCGGTAAGAGCTGGGTGAAGATAAGTCCCTTCCTGGTTTAGGTATTAATTTGATTATGGCCGAATTAAAATAGAGGGGAAAAAGTTGAGTATTAAGCATCTGATTGTATGCAGCAACTAGGCTGTCTGTTATGTGGGGGAGCAGTATCTTGTAAAATTCTACTGTGTAACCATCTGGGCCCGGTGCTTTGAAAAGCTTCATCTGACGTATAGCTTGTGTTATTTCTTTATTAGATATAGGTGCAGTCAGAGCCAAGGCGCTCAATGAGGAAATGTGAGGGAAGATGTGGTCGTAAGTTTCTTCGACTGGGTTTGAGGCTATTGGCGGTCTATTTGGATCTTCATTGACAGGATGTAAGAGGGATTCGGTCTCAGGGCTAGGGGCTGGTATGTTCTCCGTGTGGCTAGAGGAGGGAGTTGAGTAGAGAGTCTGATAGAAAGAGGACATAATTTGTGAGATGTGTTTAGGGTCATTGGTAAGTGATCCGTCTGGGGTTTGTAAGGGATGAACAATCATGGGTGGGCGTGTGCCTCTGAGTAAGTTTGTGAGTAGCTTACCAGTTTTGTTACCAAACTTGTGGTAGCGATAGTCAACTGCAAACAAGTGTTTGTTACTCATATTTTGCACTAGTTCATCAAATTCGGTTTTAGCTGAGAGGTAAGATAATTTGTTTTCGGTGGATGGGTTTGACTTGTAGAGAGTGTATGCATCGGTTAGTGTTTGTTGAGTACTAATGTATGAGGAGGACTGAGATTTGTGCAAGGAAGCGGTATATGATATTATATCCCCTCGTAAGACAGTTTTAGCAGTCTGCCAGAATAAGGTAGGATTTGCTTCTGAGTGCTCCAGGTTATCTTTCTTATATGACAGCCAGGCGTCAATTAATTTAGAACGAAAGGGAGAGGAAGCAGAAAGCTGCGTCGGAAATCGCCATAACTTATTAGTGACTGGGGTAGTTGGTTGTGTGGCTATAACCATCCAGACAAGTGCGTGATCGGATAAGGCTATTGTTTCGATGTCGGAGTGCGATATTTTAGGGAGGAGGTGTGAGGACAGCAAGATGTAGTCAATTCTTGAAAGAGTTGCATGAGCTGCCGAAAGGCACGTGTACTCTTTCTCTGTGGGGTGTAATGTTCTCCATATGTCCACTGCCTGGAGCTGGGCAGCCAGGGCGGGTATTCCCAAGGTAGGGAGGGTGATGGCTCTATTGGGGGGTTGGGAGCGATCAAGGTAAACAGACGAAATCAAATTGAAATCTCCGCATACGATTAAATTGTCATTAACATGGGGGAGAAGCAGTGTTAACACTTGTTTGAAAAATGTCTTTTTATAGACATTTGGAGCGTAGACACTGCAAATTTTGAAGATTTGTTTGGAGAGTTCTATGGATACCATGACAATTCTACCCTCTGGGTCAGAGAAGATGTCTGTGGGAGATAGTTGTAAGGATTTTCTTGCAATAATGGCAACTCCTCTTGCTTTTGAATTATAGGGAGCGGCTGCAAGGACTGTCCAGCCAAAAAGGTTAAGCTTAAGGGTTTCTGCGTGGGTTAGATGTGTTTCCTGGAGGCAAACAATCTCCATTCTCTGCTTTTGTAGGTATTGCAGGATCTTACGTCTCTTAGCAGGTGAGTGGAACCCTCCTACATTGAGGGATCCAATGTGATAATCTATGGAGCCCATTTCGGGTGATGGTAGTAAATTATTTGCAAAGAAGGTGATTTTCTACATATACATGAGAGGCCGTACTCCTGAGTAGCTAGTACTAACAGTCCGAGTGGACTAGGAAAGGGGGGAGTGGGGAAACGTAGCGTAGTCATCCTAGCCTTAGGGAGGGGGGGGATGAATATTAGTAGCTTGAGCTTCAGGGGGAGATAACAAGTTGAGGCGGGGACGGAGGCTGTAGCCTCCATAATACTGCCGGCAGCAATGAGCTGATGGGGGGGTTGTGCAGAGATCGAAGTCTCAGGGGGGGGGGGGTAGGAGTGAGTGTTTGTCAATAGAAAATTTTACAAACTAGTGCGGTTAATATCTAGGGGGCGTGGGCTCCGGAGTAAACCCATGTTAATATTATCAGATATGAGATATGATGCCGGAGATGATCTCGTCCGTCTTGGAGAGAAGGCGGTTGGTATAGTATAGTCGGGGGGTAATTATGCTAACAACAAGAAAAAAAAAAACACAAGTAAATTTAACCATCAAATATTCAATAGTATGCCCACTAGCTGTGGAAATTGACATTACTAAACAGATTTTTAAATCACATGTATGTAGGTTAACTGGTTTTCAGGATAAAGCCTGAATCATTCAAGTCTTGACGACCATGTGGGATAAGAACCAGTATCGGGATAAACTGTCTCACGTCGAGATGTGATATCTTAGGGGAACTTTAAGGATCTGTAATGTCTCCTGTATCAGCTGCTTCACGTTCTTTCAGAAAAGCCTCTGCGTCACGAGCATCATTGAAGTCATAGAATTTATCTCCTTCATATATGCGTAATTTCGCAGGATACAGGAGGGCAAACTTTTTTTTATTTTTCACTAGGTCAGAGCAGATAGGCGAGAAAGTTTTCCTGGCCCTGGTGAGCTCGACAGAAAAGTCTTGAAACAACAAAATCTTGTTGTTTTCCCACATAAGGGGGCGAATTTTCCTGGACGCTGTCCATATTGCTTGTTTGTGCAAGTAATTCATGCACCTGAAAATCACCACCCTAGGGCGAGTATCATGTGATTTCAACGGTCCTATTCTGTGGATCCTTTCTATAACAATGTCGGTGCATTGGTCCGCAATGCCCAAAATCATAGGGAGTGAGATTTTAGCAAAGGTTAGCAGCTCCTGGTCCTTCACAGACTCAGGGATTCCCACAACCCTGATATTATTCCTGCGGGACCTATTTTCAATGCTGTCTAACTTATTCCATAATTGGTGGTTTTCTTTCTGCAGCCTTATTATGTCTGTCTGTGTCTGCGCCATATCATGTGAGAGGCCACTAATATGGTGCTCAGAGTCAGTAACTCTGTTAGTGAGCTGCTGGAGCTGTGTGGAGATGTCTGCCACAGCCTGGGATAGCAGGGGTCCCACAGTGGATTTAATAGCGTCCACCATGTCACTGTATGTGAGGGGTGAGTCAGAGGTTCTGCGTACCTGTGGGGTTTCCCCTCGAGGAGATGCGGCTGCTGCCTTTTTTGATGCTGGCGAGGAGGGTGACGTATTGGTGTCGGGCGCCATGTTTGGCTCAGCGCGGCGTTTCTCCTGTCTCAGCGTCGGGGCTTTAGACGGCGTTGCCGGGGCTGCAAAGTGTTCCATCTGCGGCTCTGGGTACTGGGTAGACGAGATGTCGGTGTTTGGAGGCTGCTGACAGCCGTTAAATGCGGAGATGGATGGGTTTCTCCGGGAGCTTCACGGAGGAGCTGCTCACCGCATGAAGCCGGAACCGGAAGCTCGGTTGGTTTTATATTTTAATAGAATGTAAGTTGTGTGTAATGAAGCACATGTTGTAATCTGTTGCAGATTGCAATGGGTGCTACAGCAAACATGAGGAATGACATGTATTAATATGTAAACTTTGATTGCAGGTGGCACGACTTCAAAACCAACCTCAAGAAGAAATTGACCAAGCGGTGGGAACACAGCCACACCTCTGGGGCTGGCCCCATGCCAGGCCGCCTGAAGCTCACCCCCCTGGAGGAGATGGCAGAGTGCTGCATTGCAGTAGAGGAGGTCCGGGGGGTGAGCACCATCGATAGCGAGGCCCCAGCGGAAGTATTTGCTGCTTTTCTTGAAGGTAATTATTTGCCATGCCATAAGTAGTTGGTCCTAATTTTGCATGGAATGTGTTGTAATTGTAATTTTCTCTTTCACCAGCATCCCCACCGCTTGGTCCAGAATCTCTTGAGGTTGAGGAGTCTGTGCCACCTGCCACCAGTGCCAGGCACGTGTAGCAGCAGCAGCCACCGGCCGAGGCCGAATACGACAGGTGGGTGCAGGTGCTTGCCCATATTCAGCAGCAGGGAGACTTGGCATCAGAGCGGATGCGTAGGACCGAGGAGGTCATGCAGGGTTTGGTCAGCACCCAGCAGACAATAGCTGGAAGCCTGCAGGCTATGGCTGATGCCCATCAGGCCATGGCTGCAAGCCTGCAGGTGCTGGCAAAATGACCTCCTCCTCCACCATAATGAGCTTATGGTGGAGCTAGTTGCCAGCAATAGGGTCCTAATGTCATCCGTTTCTGGTGCATTCCCACCATCAGCACTCCCTGCTGCCAGAGGGGGAACAGCATCCCCCCCCCTCACCAGCATCTGCTCCACCTGGGCCACCATCCGAACGTGGCCGTGGCCGAAGAGCTGCTGCACGTGGCAAGGAGCCTACCAGGGCCAAACGTGCCCGCAAATGAACTTGTGTCCGCATTAATCTCCACCCTTATGTGTTTCCAAATCTTTCATTGAGCTGTGTGTGTCAGCTTCCTGTGTCCAATCCCGTGCAGAGGGTACCCACATTTGCCCTCGTTTCGAATGTCATGTTTGGTTCCCCTGTTGGCCTCTTTCGGCTACAATTACTGTCTGCTGTACTTGAAGTGTTGGTGCTATACTTTTGTTGTGAAGCCACCTGATGTTTTCCTAATGATTCTGCTGTGGCTATGTATGTCACAAATTCATGTATTTATTATATATTATTTTTTTATATTCCTGCCATGGTACCTTTTAATTTGTTACGGTTTCCATTTTATTTAATAAGTTCTTGTAATAAATGTTTTTTTTTTTTGCCCCCAAATGTGTGGTTTAATTGATACATGTAGAAGTGACATGTCTATTTCTATTATTAATAGTAAGTTGTGTCCATTATTTGCAGTGTAAAAGTGTGTGAAAAGTGCAGCATATATGTGTGTGTTTAGTAATGGTCCATTGAAGCTGCAATGGTTCCATTTGAAGCAGTGAGAAGCGTGTAATTAATGAGTAAAGGAGTGGATTGTATTGTGTTCAGCTGACATTGGTTGTACTGATTAGGCGTTCCGATTGCCTAGCGCATGAACGAGTGGTGTCCTCAAAGCAATACTTGCTTATGGACACCGCATATTTCTAGCCTTTTTGTTCGCGTGCATTCGGTGTGCTGTCCGAATGCACGCCTACCAAAATAAGTGCACTCCCCCGTGTCCGCCCATGTTTCCGCCCAGTTTAGCCCACTTTGAAAGTACGCCCCTGTGTAGTTCCGAATGACGCCCATAATACGCCCATATTTCCCGAGTGATTGCGGTGCACATTTCTGTACGGTATTAGTGAGTACAAATACGGTGACCATGCGTGGCACATGCGGATAGCGTTCCCCACGCATGCGCAGACGGCTAAAAAACGCCATCCGAAAGTATTCGGAAATATACGCACCAACCAGAATAAGGCCCATAGAGAGGACATGTAGAGATAGAGAAGAAGAGGGGCAAGAATAAAATGTTGGGGGACACCTACTATCAATGGAAGAGCAGGAGAGGTGAAGTCATTAGAGGTACAGCTGGGCATTTTCAAAACAGACAGTGCAAATACAGCATTAACAGTGATATTCAAAGTTTTAGCAGTTGCAGAAATGGTGATATTATGAATGAATAGTCAGATAGCCAGGAGTAGTATGTGAGTATGAAGTGAGCTCACTCAAAGCAGTCCCTTGGTTTTCTGAGTTGCTGTTTTTTCTGTCTTTCTGAGTCACTTTGATACCAATATTTGAAGTTGGTTGGCAGTTTTTGTCCAGTTTAAGTCCAGGCTAAAGGTGACCATACACATGCAGATTTATCTTCAGATGTGGCTGGTTGGAACAAAAACATGGTTATGGATGAGAGAAAATGAAAGTTGACCATTTGCTTGGAAATGCTGGAAAACTGACAAACTGTCATCATCCATAACCATGTTTTTATTCCAACCAGCGAGAGCTGAAGATAAATCTTACTAGTGTATGGGCACTTTAAGTCCGGGCTTTAAGCTATGTAACTGTTTTCTCCCTACTTAAAAATCTTCCTACTTTAAAATCTAACAAAATATCAATAGTCAGCTTTCAATGGTCAGTCAGGCTGTGGTCAGCCTGGTATTCTCAATAAATACTAAAAGCTGTTTCTAAGTTAATTGATTGAGACCCCACCCAGCCAGAGCCCCTCTCCCACTAGCAATAAAACTAGATAAACAAATGGTTAGAATGTATATATATATATATATATATATATATATATATATATATATATGCAAAATAATGTAAAGTGTAAGTTATATTAATGTGTGAAACAACCTTTTTTCTGTCAATAAAAACTATTTATAAAAAAAATAAATGGTAAGAGGTTACATACCATCCCAGCCTCTTATACATTCTAACTCACTTTCATTCTTAATACAATTGCACAATTACCTATAATAATGCAGTATGCAAGGCAGTGATGGTGACTCAATGCTGGCAATAGCATGTACAGTTTAAATACCTGTAATGAGATGAATAATAAGAAGAAAGGCATTAGATCACAGTTGTTCCAGGCTAAGGGCCGCATTTATCAAGCAATATTTGCGGTTAAATCCCCGAAAACATCCGTTTAGTTTAGTATCCCCCAAATGTATCAAAGGGGGACCGCAGCAGGGATCTCCGATCCAGTATTCCTGCATTATTTGGCTTTCTAAAATCATATCCAGCTGCCATTATATTGGAGTATTACAAGGTGATATTTGCCTTGTTTTAGGTACTCTGCATGGGGTTCATCACTCCTATAGTATGGACACCATCTGAGAGCTATTTGTGTGCATATTTGTTGTATTGTTTGTATGTTTATCGTGTGTAAATTTGCTGTTCTTTAAATATACTTGAAAGGTCCGATCCTCACTGATTCACACCGTGCTGCAATCGGTCACTGGACTAGTGAAATACCTGCACAGGTGTGAACCACATACCTTCTGATAATACATAATACATAGCAGAGAAACAGGTGCTTTAATTGATAACTCTTATTTGATCCATACCTTGGAGTGGACATTATCTATGCAGACTCTTCACACCACTAGCACCCTCCCTCCATGACTGACCATTCATAGAGAGGTGTAGCACTCTGCCGGCTCACAGCCATGGTGAGGTCCCCCAGAATTACATACAACTGCCAGGTGAGTAGCCATGTAATGGAAGCCATGCTGTCAGTGCTGTGCAGGGCTGCCAATCCATACATAACCCCACTCACTGAAGGGCAATTATGTGGTGAGATCTTAAGCAGCCCATGCACGCTGCTATAGTGCTGACCCGATGTGTGCGATGAGTTGCGCGCTCTCGCGGCACCTCATCGCACAGTACAAAAAGGATCTGCTTGCACACACTTCTTGTACTTAGTTCTCATCACATCGCATTGCATGCACAACGCATGCACAGGCAATGCAATGTGATGTGATCCGTGCTGTTTAAGCCCACAACGCACGCCCGCATTGGGGCGTGTATGGGCAGCTTTAGTGCTTTCAGGAGGATTGTATTTGTCTCTACCTATGCAATAGGAATGTTCTGCATTTCCTTGCTACCAATTTACATTAAGGACACTGTTCCACATATAAAGGCAATTAAAGTCCTCGTTAAGATACATCACATGGCCATAATTAGATATATCTATATTCCACTTATTTCTGGTTGTTTTAATAAATGTAATAATTCTGTTTATTTATAACTATTGAGCGCTTTTAGATATTTTTGTAATATGTTTGTTCCCTTTTATTACTGTATACATAGAACCTATTACAGGTTGAGTATCCCTTATCCAAATATTCGTTATCCAAATTATTCCAAAAACCATCATCTCCAAAATGTCATTTTATTTTTTTATTTTTTGCTAAAAACCTACAGGCTACATACTGTATGTAACTGGCACTATTGGGGAAGTAACATGTAACTGGCACTATTGGGGAAGTAACATGTAACTGGCACTAAATATGTGCAAGAAAATGATTGCTCATGATCTCATTATACAGGTTCCAGACGGCTAACAGCCAATGGCCCTTATTCAGATCTGATTGCAGTACAAATTTGTTCCTAAAATGGGCAAAACCATGCTGCACTGCAGGTGGGGCAGATGTAACAGGTGCAGAGAGAGTTAAATTTGGGTCAGGTGTGTTGAAATTGAAATCTAAATTGTAAAACTAATGCAGCCAGTATTTACCCTGCACAGAAACAAAATAACTCACCCAAATCTAACTCTCTCTGCACGTTACATCTGCCCCACCTGCAGTGCACATGGGTTTGCCCATTTTAAGAACAAATTTGTACTGAGCTCAGATCTGAATAAGGGCCAATGTCTAATCAGACAACTGGTCAGTTATGTGGAAAGGAAATGTATTTGCTTCTATTTATCCACATGTTATGATTGATGGTCGCACGCGCTGGTTTTGCCTATTACGTTGACCAAAAATTATTTGAATTATTCTTGGACCATGAACCTAAGGCATCCCTGTAAGTATCTCAAAGCATACTCCGGTGCCTAGGCACACAGTTTGGGAACCATTAACAAAAGTTAGACATTGACAAAGTTAGACATGCATTAGTTAGAAATTGGAAAAAGTTAGACATGTATTAGTTAGACATTGACAAAACAGACATGCATTAGTAAGACATTAACAAAAGATAGACATGCATTAGTTAGACATTGACAAAACTTAGACATGTATTAGTTAGACATTGACATATGTTATACATGCATCAGTTAGACATTAACAAAAGTTAGACATGCAGGTACTTATGGAATATCTGGGCTCCCGTTTTTCTTATGAGACCGCGTCCCCTCGCGGGGCTCGCCACACTATATAAAATCAACTCCATGTGTAGTTGGATAGTAGGGGTATGAAAAAATGAGTTGCATTTAACATGGGAGTCCAGATAATACATAAGTACCGACATGCATTAGTTAGACATTGACAAAACTTAGACATGTATTAGTTAGACATTGACATATGTCTAGCACATACAGAAGCCTCCTCTCCTTCACCTGGCATATACCCTGAACCGAGGGCAGGCCCAAGCCTATTTTTTTCAGGTAAGCAAACATAGATATGGGCGTTCCTTACTGTGGGTCTGGGGAGGGGGAAGAGTATAAATTGGCCCACTCGCATAAAGATACATAAATACATCATTCTGAAAACAGGGACAGTGCGCACCAAAAATTTAGGGCATAGTTTTTTGGAGGAAGTGGTGTGGCCACATAATAGTACCAATTCACATTACACACCGTAATGCCCAATACACATGATAGCACACATGGTTATGCCCAATACACATGATCGCACACGGTTATGCCCAGTACACATTACAGCCACACCGTAATGTCCAATACACATGATAGCACACACCGTAATGCCCAGTACACATTATGGCAAACACCGTTATGCCCAGTACACATTATAGCACACACTGTTATGCCCAGTACACATTATGGCACACACAACGTAATGCCCAGTACACATTATGGCACACCCCATTATGCCCAGTACACATGATCGCACACCCCATTATGCCCAGAACACATTATAGGACACCCCGTTATGCCCAGAACACAATTTAGCACACACCATTATGCCCAGTACACATTATAGCACACACCGTTATGCCCAGTACAAATTATGGCACACACTGTGATGCCCAGGACACATTATGGCACACACCGTGATGTTCAGTACACATTGTGGCACACACCATGATGCCCAGTACACATTATGGCACACACCATGATGCCCAGTGCACATTATGGCACACACCGTGATGCTCAGTGCACATTATGGCACACACCGTGATGCCCAGTACTCATTATGGCACACATTGTGATGCCCAATACATATTATGGCACACGGTGTGTGCCATAATGTGCTATGGTTCAGTAGCCAGCTCAGGAAACTCCGCCAAGCCAAGGAGGAGGCATACAGCATTAGTTAGACATGTCACTCCAGGTCACCCAAGTAGAGGTGGAGGAGATGTTCAAGAGGGTCAAACAAAGGAAAGCACCAGCTCCTGATGGGGTGTCACCATCTGCCCTGAGAGTATGCGCGGGTCAACTTGCTCCCATATTCATCAGGATCTTCAACAAATCACTGGAGCTACACAAGGTTCCCTCCTGCCCCAAAAGTTCCACTATTGTTCCAGTCCCCAAGATATCCACTATTACAAATCTGAACGACTACCGGCCGATAGCTCTGATGTCTTTGATCATGAAAACATTTGAGCACATGGTACTGAACCACCTGAAGGCTGTGACTGGCCACCAGCTAGACCCCCTCCAGTTCACCTACCGATCTAATCGATGCGTTGAGGATGCAGTCAACCTGGGCCTGCACTACATTCTGCAGCACATGGATATGCTTGGTACCTATGCAAGGGTCCTGTTTGTCGACTTCAGCTCGGCATTCAACACAATCATCCCCAACATCCTCCACCCCAAACTACTACGCCTACGAGTCTCTGAAGCTACGTGTTCTTGGATTGGTGACTTTCTGACTGATAGAAAACAAGTTGAGAAAGTGGGGAAATTCACCTCCCAAGTGCGGTCCATCAGCACAGGAGCCTCCCAGGGCTGTGTACTCTCACCCCTGCTCTTCTCCCTGTACACCAATGACTGCACCTCAGAGGCGCAATCAGTAAAGATAATCAAATTCGCCAATGACACTACCATCATTGGCCTTACCAAGAACGGGACGAATCGGCCTACAGACAAGAAGTGGACCGATTGGCCCATTGGTGCAGCAGCAACCACCTAGAGCTCAACCCACTCAAAACCGTTGAGAGGGACCTTAAATGGGGGGCCCAACACTAATACTATTGTTGGAAAAGTGAAGCAGAGGCAATTCTTCCTTAGGCAACTGAGGAAGTTCAACATCCCACAGAAGTTTCTGCTCATCTTCTACTCCGCGATTGTGGACTCTGTACTGTGCTCCTCAATACTGATCTGGTGCGGCTCCGCCAGCGAGAGAGAAAATGCAGACTCCAAAAGGTAGTCAGAACTGTGGGGAAGATAATCGGGACGGACCTTCCCTCTGTCCAGGACCTGTACCTGTCCAGAGCAAAAAAGCGGGCAACGAAGATAGTAAAGGACAAACTACTTCTTGGCCATGGCTGGTTTAACCTGCTGCCATCAGGCAGATGCCACAGGGCTAATCCCACCAGGAGCCTAAAGCGGTTCACCTGTTGACTCATGAACACCTCACTATCTAGTCGCGCCATAACCCTTTGCACATAATCTAACACAGTGTCCCCTCTGAATAACTGTCTGTATGACTGTACATGTTCCCCCACCTGTTTATACTGTATGCTGTTTACTTGTTACCCACCTGGCTGCTGCACACCAAACCGAAAACATATTCTGGTACTTGTGTAGTTTCACAGCGCCAACATGGCACCGTGCGTCAGAGTCCCCCTGCGGGGCCCGCTTCGCTCGCCCATGCTGCAGGCTCGGTGGCTCGCTACGCTCGCCGTGCTATCTAAAATCAACTCCATGCCAACGTGGATAGTGGGGGTATGAACTATCCACGTTGGCATGGAGTTAAGTGACTTTATTTTAGATAGTTTGCCGAGCGTAGAAACCATAAGTAGTACGGATCCAAGTACCCAAATTCCTAGTATACGCAAGTATACCTGGCCAATAAAGCTGATCCTGATTCTGACAAAAGTTAGACATGCATTATAAGACACTGTGATCTACGCATGGCGAGTGCAGCCAAAGAGAAATAATTCATTTGCATGGACACATACTGTTTCCATGTCTAACTTTTAATTGTGTCTCTTATACAACACCGGTCCCTCATTACACACAGACCCCTCTTATATCACACACAGACCCTCTTATACCACAAGCAGACCCCTCTTATATCACAAGCAGACCCCTCTTAGACTTATACACAGACCCCTCTTATATCACACACAGACCCCTCTTATATCACACACAGACCCCCTCTTATATCACACACAGACCCCTCTTATATCACACACAGACCCCTCTTATATCACACACAGACCCCTCTTATATCACACACAGACCCTCTTATACCACAAGCAGACCCCTCTTAGACTTATACACAGACCCCTCTTATGTCACACACAGACCCCTCTTATATCACACACAGATCCCTCTTATATCACACACTGACCCCTCTTATATCACACACTGACCCCTCTTATATCACACACAGACCCCTCTTATATCACACACAGACCCCTCTTATATAATACACAGACCCCTCTTATATTACACACAGACCCCCTCTTATATCACACACAGACCCCTCTTATATCACACACAGACCCCTCTTATATCACACGCAGACCCCTCTTAGACTTATACACAAACCCCTCTTATATCACACACAGACCCCTCTTATATCACACACAGACCCCTCTTATATCACACGCAGACCCCTCTTATATCACACGCAGACCCCTTTTATATCATACGCAGACCCCTTTTATCACAGACAGACCCCTCTTATATCACACGCAGACCCCTCTTATATCACACGCAGACCCCTCTTATATCACACGCAGACCCCTCTTATATCACACACAGACCCCTCTTATCAGACAGACCCCTCTTATATCACACGCAGATCCCTCTTATATCACACGCAGACCCCTCTTATCACAGACAGACCCCTCTTATATCACACACAGACCCCTCTTATATCACACACAGACCCCTCTTATCACAGACAGACCCCTCTTATCACAGACAGACCCCTCTTATCACAGACAGACCCCTCTTATATCACACGCAGACCCCTCTTATATCACACGCAGACCCCTCTTATATCACACACAGATCCCTCTTATATCACACACAGATCCCTCTTATATCACACACAGACCCCTCTTATCACAGACAGACCCCTCTTATATCACACGCAGACCCCTCTTATGTCACACACAGATCCCTCTTATATCACACGCAGACCCCTTATATCACACACAGACCCCTCTTATATCACACACAGACCCCTCTTATATCACACACAGATCCCTCTCATATCACACACAGACCCCTCTTATATCACACACAGACCCCTCTTATATCACACACAGACCCCTCTTATATCACACGCAGACTCCTCTTATATCACCCGCAAACCCCTCTTATATCACACACAGACCCCTCTTATACTTATACACAGATCCTTCTTATATCACACACAGACCCCTCTTATATCACAAACAGACCCCTCTCATATCACACACAGACCCTCTCATATCACACACAGACCCCTCTTATATCACACGCAGATCCCTCTTATGTCACACACAGACCCCTCTTATATCACACACAGACCCCTCTTATATCACACACAGACCCCCTCTTATATCACACACAGACCCCTCTTATGTCACACACAGACCCCTCTTATGTCACACACAGACCCCTCTTATGTCACACACAGACCCCTCTTATATCACAAACAGACCCCTCTTATATCACACGCAGATCCCTCTTATATCACACGCAGACCCCTCTTATATAACACGCAGACCCCTCTTATATCACACGCAGACCCCGCTTATATCACACGCAGACCCCGCTTATATCACACGCAGACCCCTCTTATATCACACGCAGACCCCTCTTATATCACACGCAGACCCCTCTTATATCACACGCAGACCCCTCTCATATCACACGCAGACCCCTCTCATATCACACGCAGACCCCTCTTATATCATACGCAGACCCCTCTTATATCACACGCAGACCCCTCTTATATCACACGCAGACCCCTCTTATATCACACACAGACCCTCTCATATCACACACAGACCCCTCTTATATCACACACAGACCCCTCTTATATCACACACAGACCCCTCTTATATCACACACAGACCCCCTCTTATATCACACACAGACCCCTCTTATATCACACACAGACCCCTCTTATATCACACACAGATCCCTCTTATATCACACACAGACCCCTCTTATATCACACACAGACCCCTCTTATATCACACACAGACCCCTCTTATGTCACACAGACCCCTCTTATATCACACACAGACCCATCTTATATCACACAGATCCCTCTTATGTCACACACAGACCCTCTCATATCACACACAGACCCCTCTTATGTCACACACAGACCCCTCTTATGTCACACACAGACCCCTCTTATATCACACACAGACCCTCTCATATCACACACAGACCCTTCTTATATCACACACAGACCCCTCTTATGTCACACAGACCCCTCTTATATCACACACAGACCCATCTTATATCACACAGATCCCTCTTATGTCACACACAGACCCTCTCATATCACACACAGACCCCTCTTATGTCACACACAGACCCCTCTTATGTCACACACAGACCCCTCTTATATCACACACAGACCCTCTCATATCACACACAGACCCTCTCATATCACACACAGACCCCTCTTATATCACACACAGACCCCTCTTATATCACACACAGACCCCTCTTATATCACACACAGACCCCTCTTATATCACACACAGACCCCTCTTATATCACACACAGACCCCTCTTATATCACACACAGACCCTCTCATATCACACACAGACCCCTCTTATATCACACACAGACCCTCTTATATCACACACAGACCCCTCTTATATCACACGCAGACCCCTCTTATATCACACGCAGACCCCTCTCATATCACACGCAGACCCCTCTCATATCACACGCAGACCCCTCTTATATCACACGCAGACCCCTCTTATATCACACGCAGACCCCTCTTATATCACACGCAGACCCCTCTTATATCACACGCAGACCCCTCTCATATCACACGCAGACCCCTCTCATATCACACGCAGACCCCTCTTATATCATACGCAGACCCCTCTTATATCACACGCAGACCCCTCTTATATCACACGCAGACCCCTCTTATATCACACACAGACCCCTCTTATATCACACACAGACCCCTCTTATATCACACACAGACCCCTCTTATATCACACACAGACCCCTCTTATATCACACACAGACCCCTCTTATATCACACACAGATCCCTCTTATATCACACACAGACCCCTCTTATATCACACACAGACCCCTCTTATATCACACACAGACCCCTCTTATGTCACACAGACCCCTCTTATATCACACACAGACCCATCTTATATCACACAGATCCCTCTTATGTCACACACAGACCCTCTCATATCACACACAGACCCCTCTTATGTCACACACAGACCCCTCTTATGTCACACACAGACCCCTCTTATATCACACACAGACCCTCTCATATCACACACAGACCCTCTCATATCACACACAGACCCCTCTTATATCACACACAGACCCCTCTTATATCACACACAGACCCCTCTTATATCACACACAGACCCCTCTTATATCACACACAGACCCCTCTTATATCACACACAGACCCCTCTTATATCACACACAGACCCTCTCATATCACACACAGACCCCTCTTATATCACACACACATACCTCCCAACTTTTGACCTGAAGAAATAGGGACACTCGCGCCCCGAAAAGGGGGTGGGGTGTATGCAAATGAGGGCGCGGCTTATGCTAATTAGCCGCTACCTCATTTTCATACGCGAATAGACGCACAGCGTCTATTCTACTAGATTGGGGGGTCTCCCAACTGCCACCCCCCCCCCCCCCCCCGCAGCGGGACAATGCCTGCCGCGGGTGGGACAGCGGGACAGGACCCGAAAATCGGGACTGTCCCTCTAAAATCGTGACAGTTGGGAGGTATGCACACAGACCCCTCTTATATCACACACAGACCCCTCTTATATCACACACAGACCCCTCTTATATCACACACAGACCCTCTCATATCACACACAGACCCCTCTTATATCACACACAGACCCCTCTTATATCACACACAGACCCCTCTTATATCACACACAGACCCCTCTTATATCACAAGAAGACCCCTCTTATATCACACACAGACCCTCTCATATCACACACAGACCCCTCTTATATCACACACAGACCCCTCTTATATCACACACAGACCCCTCTTATATCACAAGAAGACCCCTCTTATATCACACACAGACCCCTCTTATATCACAAGAAGACCCCTCTTATATCACACACAGACCCTCTCATATCACACACAGACCCCTCTTATATCACACACAGACCCCTCTTATATCACACACAGACCCCTCTTATATCACACACAGACCCTCTCATATCACACACAGACCCCTCTTATATCACACACAGACCCTCTTATATCACACACAGACCCTCTCATATCACACGCAGACCCCTCTTATATCATACACAGACCCCTCTTATATCACAGACAGACTTATCTTATATCACACACAGACCCCTCTTATATCACACACAGACCCCTCTTATATCACACACAGACCCCTCTTATATCACACACAGACCCCTCTTATATCACACACAGACCCCTCTTATATCACAAGAAGATCCCTCTTATATCACACACAGACCCCTCTTATATCACAAGAAGACCCCTCTTATATCACACACAGACCCTCTCATATCACACACAGACCCCTCTTATATCACACACAGACCCCTCTTATATCACACACAGACCCCTCTTATATCACACACAGACCCTCTCATATCACACACAGACCCCTCTTATATCACACACAGACCCTCTTATATCACACACAGACCCTCTCATATCACACGCAGACCCCTCTTATATCATACACAGACCCCTCTTATATCACAGACAGACTTCTCTTATATCACACACAGACCCCTCTTATATCACACACAGACCCCTCTTATATCACACACAGACCCCTCTTATATCACACACAGACCCCTCTTATATCACAAGAAGACCCCTCTTATATCACACACAGACCCTCTCATATCACACACAGACCCCTCTTATATCACACACAGACCCCTCTTATATCACACACAGACCCCTCTTATATCACACACAGACCCTCTTATATCACACACAGACAATCTCATATCACACACAGACCCCTCTTATATCACACACAGACCCTCTCATATCACACACAGACCCCTCTTATATCACACGCAGACCCCTCTTATATCATACACAGACCCCTCTTATATCACACACAGACCCTCTTATATCACACACAGACCCTCTCATATCACACACAGACCCCTCTTATAATCACACACAGACCCCTCTTATAATCACACACAGACCCCTCTTATAATCACACACAGACCCCTCTTATAATCACACACAGACCCTCTCATATCACACACAGACCCCTCTTATATCACACACAGACCCTCTCATATCACACACAGACCCTCTCATATCACACACAGACCCCTCTCATATCACACGCAGACCCCTCTTATATCATACACAGACCCCTCTTATAATCACACACAGACCCTCTCATATCACACACAGACCCCTCTTATAATCACACACAGACCCCTCTTATATCACACAGACCCCTCTTATATCACACGCAGACCCCTCTTATAATCACACACAGACCCCTCTTATAATCACACACAGACCCTCTTATAATCACACACAGACCCTCTTATATCACACACAGACCCCTCTTATATCACACACAGACCCTCTCATATCACACACAGACCCCTCTTATATCACACACAGACCCTCTCATATCACACACAGACCCTCTTATATCACACACAGACCCCTCTTATATCACACACAGACCCCTCTTATATCACACACAGACCCTCTCATATCACACACAGACCCCACTTATATCACACACAGACCCCTCTTATATCATACACAGACCCCTCTTATATCATACACAGACCCCTCTTATATCACAGACAGACCCCTCTTATATCACACACAGACCCTCTCATATCACACACAGACCCCTCTTAGACTTATACACAGACATATGTACAAATCCACGATTAGCGTGTCTGCAAACATAGAGTAATGAATAAAAAATCTTCAGTTTGTTGAAACACAAAAACAAAAGGTAACATCTGCTGCAGGGAGAGCTGACAAATCAGCCCCTCGGGAGCACGGTCCCACCATGTATTCATTAGATAAATACAGTTGGAGAAAATATGATATTTACAGCAAGTTTAGCTGTAATTAGTGTGTTGTGCTGCACAGAGCTCTGCCAAGTCCTCCTCCGACAGACGGGCTGCACCCGGGGAGGGGGCTGAGCTCGCCCCGGCCCACATGCAGGGACCAAGGCCACCACCGTCACAGGCACCTGGGGAACATGGGTAATAGTTACAGCATAGAACGCTGACAGGCAGATGAGACATAATACCAGGCACATCACTGACAATGTAACATCATCCTGCCCTCCGGGAGGGTGCGCCAACCAGGAAATACCAGGCAATCCTTACCACGCCAGTCTGTGTGGGAGGTGCTGGGCACAGTAACATGGCTGATGACTTACACACATGAAAGGAATACAGTGTAGCATGGTCATTTACTTTTACATACACAAACATAGTTTTTCCCTTCTCCTGGGAGGGGGTCTGTGAAAGTGGGAGGAGACAGTGGCTTCTGTTTGCCCCTCCCACTCATGCATATTTAAGCCATAAAACTGAAAATACCTAAAATAAGGTTCTTTACAGCAAAACAAGAGTCTTTATATACTGTCTCACACCTGGTGATGTCACCTCCTACACCGCCAGAAACTGTCTCCAATCTGGGAGCGGCCAAGGTGATGTCACATCCTAAAGCACCAGAAACTGGCTCACATCAGGGAGCGGCCAAGGTGATGTCACCTCCTACAGCGTCAGAGACTGTCTCACATCTGGGAGCGGCCAAGGTGATGTCACCTCCTACAGTGCCAGAAACTGGCTCACACTTGGCTCACGGCCAAGGTGATGTCCCCTCCTACACAGCTAGAAACTGTCTCACATCTGGGAGCGGCCAAGGTGATGTCACCTCCTAAAGCGCCAGAAACTGTCTTACACCTGGGAGCGGCCAAGGTGATGTCCCCTCCTACGCAGCCAGAAACTGTCTCACATCTGGGAGCAGCCAAGGTGATGTCCCCTCCTACACCGCTAGAAACTGGCTCACATCTGGGAGCGCCCAAGGTGATGTCACCTCCTACAGGGCCAGAAACTGTCTTCACACCAGGGAGCGACCAAGGCTATGTCACCTCCTACACAGCTAGAAACTGTTTCACATCTGGGAGCGGCCAAGGTGATGTCACCTCCTACACAGCTAGAAACTGTCTCACATCTTGGAGCGGCCAAGGTGATGTCCCCTCCTATACCGCCAGAAACTGTCTCACATCTGGGAGCAGCCAAGGTGATGTCCCCTCCTACACCGCTAGAAACTGGCTCACATCTGGGAGCGCCCAAGGTGATGTCACCTCCTACAGGGCCAGAAACTGTCTCACACCAGGGAGCGACCAAGGCTATGTCACCTCCTACAGAGCCAGAGACTCTCACATCTTGGAGCAACCAAGGTGATGTCATTTCCTACAGCGCCAGAGACTGTCTCAGATCTGGTAGCGGACAAGGTGATGTCACCTCCTACAGCGCCAGAGACTGTCTAACATCTGGGAGCAACCAATGTGATGTAATTTCCTACAGAGCCAGAGACTGTCTCACATCTGGGAGAGGCCAAGGTGATGTCACCTCCTACAAGCGCCAGAAACTGGCTAACATCAGGGAGCAGCTATGGTCCTGTCACCTCCTACAGGGCCAGAAACTGTCTCACACCAGGGAGCGACCAAGGCTATGTCACCTCCTACAGCGCCAGAGACTGTCTCACATCTTGGAGCAACCAAGGTGCTGTCCCCTCCTACACCGCCAGAAACTGGCTCACATCTTGGAGAGGCCAAGGTGATGTCACCTCCTACAAGCGCCAGAAACTGGCTAACATCAGGGAGCGGCCACGGTCCTGTCATCTCCTACAGCGCCAGAAACTGTCTCACATCTGGGAGCAACCAAGGTGATGTCATTTCCTACAGCACCAGAGACTGTCTTACACCAGGGAGCGGCTAGTGCCAGAAACTGCGTACATCAGGGAGCGACCAAAGTGATATAATTTCCTACAGCGCCAGAAACTTTCTCACATCTGGGAGAGGCCAAGGTGATGTCACCTCCTACACCGCCAGAAACTGGCTCACATCAGGGAGCGGCCAGTGTGCTGTCACCTCCTACAGCGCCAGAAACTGGCTCACATCTGGGAGCGGCCAAGGTGATGTCACCTCCTATACCGCCAGAAACTGACTCACATCTGGGAGCGGCCAAGGTGATGTCACCTCCTATACCGCCAGAAACTGGCTCACATCAGGGAGCGACCAAGGCTATGTCACCTCCTACAGCGCCAGAGACTGTCTCACATCTGGGAGCAACCAAGGTGATGTAATTTCCTACAGTGCCAGAGAATGTCCTACATCAGGGAGCGGCCAAGGTGCTGTCATCTCCTACAGCGCCAAAAATTGGCTCACATCAGGGAGCGGCCAAGGTGCCTTCACCTCCTACAGCGACAGAAACTGGCTCACATCAGGGAGCAATCATGGTGATGTAATTTCCTACAGCGCCAGAGAATGTCCCACATCTGGAAGCAGCCAAGGTGCTGTCACCTCCTACAGCGCCGGAAACTGGCTCACATCAGGGAGCGGCCAAAGTGATGTCACCTCCTACAGTGCCAGAAACTGCGTACATCAGGGAGCGGCCAAAGTGATATAATTTTCTACAGCGCCAGAAACTGGCTCACATCAGGGAGCGGCCAAAGTGATGTCACCTCCTACAGTGCCAGAAACTGCGTACATCAGGGAGCGACCAAAGTGATATAATTTTCTACAGCGCCAGAAACTGTCTCACATCTGGGAGCGGCCAAGGCTATGTCACCTCCTACAGCGGCAGAAACGGCATACATCTGGGATGTTAATACATCGGGTAGCTTCGCATCCCTCATGGAACCCTATGGGGGATGCGTCCGGCGGCGCTGCAGGGAGGATCGCAGCAGTCCCCCTTTAATACATTTCAGTAATACATAATATTTGCGGTTAACCCCCGAAAACGGGTGTTTTCGGGGATTTAGCCGCAAATGTTACTTGATAAATGGGCCCCTATGCCAGGGAGAGTCTAATGCATGAAAAATGGTGGCGCAGGTGATTATACTCTGGGGAATAGATACTGTGACAACAAGACAAACGCTAGGTATAACTGTGGCCTAGCTCACCTGGGGACACACAGTAACACCTGTTCTATGGATGGCAGATCAGCTTCAGCACATCCTTCCCTACAAGACCTGCAGTAGAGACACAGGACCATGTTGTGGCCAGGAACTTGGTAGTTACTCCACGGCCATCAGGACTTGAAGGAAGAGAGATCTGAGGAACGTCATGTCTTCCTAAAAATCATATATATATATATATATATATATATATATATATATATATATATATATATGAAAATGTAAAGTGCGCTAACACAACTATTGTTAAAAAAACAATTTTTTTTTAATTTAAAATAATTCCAAATTCAGTATCTCAGACATGGTGATTTTTAATCCTTTTCATAAAAACATAGGAACAGACCCAACGCGTTTCGTCACCTGGGTGACTTCATCAGGGGTAATGGTTCCAACACCTTTAAATCTCACGGCGTGGGATTGGACCTTTATTAGCGCCTCAGTGTTGAAACAATATCACATGAAGAATATTTCTATACAAACGTAAATGTTGTATTGTGTCGTGTCTAATAACACCTCTAAGGAATACGCTCCTCAGTCTCCAGTGTCTGATACAATATATATATATATATATATATATATATATATATATATATATATACACACAAACAAACTGTATATAAATAGTGCCATCAGCGCCCCATGCAAGAGATGGCGATTAAAACAATTTAAAAAAATAAAATATACCATAGAGAATACGCTTATGGCTTCTTGTTTTTTGAAGAATATAGTTCTTTTATTTTCAAAGTCGTAATCAGCACTGATCAAGACTGAAAATAAAAGAACTATATTCTTCAAAAAACAAGAAGCCATAAGCGTAATTGTTTTATGGCCATCTCTTGCATGGGGCGCTGATGGCACTATTGTAGGTGTGCAAAGTTGTTGTTAGTTCCAACTAGTAGGGAACTAATGCTGGGTGCGCACCAGGACGACAAGGGTCCGATCCCATCAATCTAGATCCAATTCCGACCGATTGGATGTAGATTGTGTGGTGATTTGGCCCTTTTCTGTCCTGGAGTGAACCGATACCGATCGGATGCGCGGCCCCACGGGTCGGTAGGTCGTTCTTCAGATCCTACCTGCTGCAGGTAGGATCTAGAAAAGGCCATACACCCGGGTGCGGGTCGACATCGGATAGGAACCCGCTCACGTGCACATCGTGAGCGTGTCGTGCGTTCCGCGTGAGCGGGTCGTCCTGGTGTGTACCCCGCATAAGTGTCAACAGCGACCACTAATTTTAACTTTGGAGATTGTGTTTTGTAACACACACACACACACACACACACATATATATATATATGTTCATGCTGCACAGTGGTAGATGAGGGATGCATTATACGGTTCGTGGTGCCCCTGTATTATTATACATTGACCTGTTACAGGTAATTACACAGGCCTGGCTGCGATAGAGACTGCAGCGTCTCCTTCCCTCCTAATGAGAATCCTCCTCTAGAATCACAGAAAAAGCCTCTGCTATTGTACATCTGCCTCCAGTCCTCCTCACCTGTCCTCCGTTATCCTCACTGATAATTAAGTCTACCGTCTCAGAAGAGAGCCGGCCACAATACACAAATAGGAGACGGAAGCGGGCAAGTTGGGTCCTGGAACACGAGAGAGAAATGAGTCTCTCTCGTGGTCTGATTGCTAGAAATGAGCCTCACACTTCTGTCGCAGATCTGGGGCCGCGGAATCACAGCTTCATTCTCTGATCTTATGCAGATGGCTGGATGAACCGTCAGACTGCTCGTAGGCAAGTACTGACACAGGTCCGCCTGCGTCTCCCTACTCATTACAATACAGAGAGAACAACACAAGGCGTCAGATGAGGAGACAAGGTGTTATATCCTAATAGCATCTTCACACTCTGTCCTCTCCGGAAACATGACCTCTTCTTCCTCCACATACCAATTACTCTGATGGGGCCCAAAAATTAGCTAATTAACAGAGCAGGACTTCTCACCTCCAAGAGGTCCGCATCAGCAGCAGGTCCCTCCAAGACTGGTGACAACATGGTAAGCAGGTCTATACAGTATAAAGTATGTACATAGGGCCCCTGCAGGACCCACAGGGCCAATGCTGCAGAAGGGGGATATGCTTATCAATTACATAACTGAGTGTCTACTGATGGACAACATAGCCCCAATACAGTGTATTACAGTAACTGCCCCCAACCCTATATCCCCCCCCCCCCCAACACCCAGTAACACACTGCCCACTATCACTACACTCACCACTAGGGGCGCCATACGGTTACCAACTATAGACAGCATAGCCCCAATACAGTGTATTACAGTAACTGCCCCCAACCCTATATCCCCCCCTCCCACACCCAATAACACACTGCCCACTATCACTACACTCACCACTAGGGGCGCCATACCGTTACCAACTATAGACAGCATAGCCCCAATACAGTGTATTACAGTAACTACCCCCAACCCTATATCCCCCCCCCCCCACACCCAATAACACACTGCCCACTATCACTACACTCACCACTAGGGGCGCCATACCGTTACCAGCTATAGACAGCATAGCCCCAATACAGTGTATTACAGTAACTGCCCCCAACCCTATATCCCCCCCTCCCACACCCAATAACACACTGCCCACTATCACTACACTCACCACTAGGGGTGCCATACCGTTACCAACTATAGACAGCATAGCCCCAATACAGTGTATTACAGTAACTGCCCCCAACCCTATATCCCCCCCCCCAACACCCAGTAACACACTGCCCACTATCACTACACTCACCACTAGGGGCGCCATACCGTTACCAGCTATAGACAGCATAGCCCCAATACAGTGTATTACAGTAACTGCCCCCAACCCTATATCCCCCCCCCCCAACACCCAGTAACACACTGCCGACTATCACTACACTCACCACTAGGGGCGCCATACCGTTACCAACTATAGACAGCATAGCCCCAATACAGTGTATTACAGTAACTGCCCCCAACCCTATATCCCCCCCCCCACAACACCCAGTAACACACTGCCGACTATCACTACACTCACCACTAGGGGTGCCATACCGTTACCAACTATAGACAGCATAGCCCCAATACAGTGTATTACAGTAACTGCCCCCAACCCTATATCCCCCCCTCCCACACCCAATAACACACTGCCCACTATCACTACACTCACCACTAGGGGCGCCATACCGTTACCAACTATAGACAGCATAGCCCCAATACAGTGTATTACAGTAACTGCCCCCAACCCTTTATCCCCCCCCCCCCCAACACCCAGTAACACACTGCCGACTATCACTACACTCACCACTAGGGGTGCCATACCGTTACCAACTATAGACAGCATAGCCCCAATACAGTGTATTACAGTAACTGCCCCCAACCCTATATCCCCCCCCCCCCCAACACCCAGTAACACACTGCCCACTATCACTACACTCACCACTAGGGGCGCCATACCGTTACCAACTATAGACAGCATAGCCCCAATACAGTGTATTGCAGTAACTGCCCCAACCCTATATCCCCCCCCCCACACCCATTAACACACTGCCCACTATCACTACACTCACCACTAGGGGCACCATACCATTACCATCTATAGACAGCATAGCCCCAATACAGTGTATTACAGTAACTGCCCCAACCCTATATCCCCCCCCCCAACACCCAGTAACACACTGCCCACTATCACTACACTCACCACTAGGGGCGCCATACCGTTACCAACTATAGACAGCATAGCCCCAATACAGTGTATTACAGTAACTGCCCCAACCCTATATCCCCCCCCCCAACACCCAGTAACACACTGCCCACTATCACTACACTCACCACTAGGGGTGCCATACCGTTACCAACTATAGACAGCATAGCCCCAATACAGTGTATTACAGTAACTGCCCCCAACCCTATATACCCCCCCCCCCACACCCAATAACACACTGCCCACTATCACTACACTCACCACTAGGGGCGCCATACCGTTACCAACTATAGACAGCATAGCCCCAATACAGTGTATTACAGTAACTGCCCCCAACCCTATATCCCCCCCCCCCCCCAATAACACACTGCCCACTATCACTACACTCACCACTAGGGGCGCCATACCGTTACCAACTATAGACAGCATAGCCCCAATACAGTGTATTACAGTAACTGCCCCCAACCCTATATCCCCCCCCCCCCACACCCAATAACACACTGCCCACTATCACTACACTCACCACTAGGGGCGCCATACCGTTACCAACTATAGACAGCATAGCCCCAATACAGTGTATTACAGTAACTGCCCCCAACCCTATATCCCCCCCCCCCCCCCCAACACCCAGTAACACACTGCCGACTATCACTACACTCACCACTAGGGGCGCCATACCGTTACCAACTATAGACAGCATAGCCCCAATACAGTGTATTACAGTAACTGCCCCCAACCCTATATCCCCCCCCCCCCAACACCCAGTAACACACTGCCCACTATCACTACACTCACCACTAGGGGTGCCATACCATTACCAACTATAGACAGCATAGCCCCAATACAGTGTATTACAGTAACTGCCCCCAACCCTATATCCCCCCCCCCCCCCAACACCCAGTAACACACTGCCCACTATCACTACACTCACCACTAGGGGTGCCATACCGTTACCAACTATAGACAGCATAGCCCCAATACAGTGTATTACAGTAACTGCCCCCAACCCTTTATCCCCCCCCCCCCAACACCCAGTAACACACTGCCCACTATCACTACACTCACCACTAGGGGCGCCATACCGTTACCAACTATAGACAGCATAGCCCCAATACAGTGTATTACAGTAACTGCCCCCAACCCTATATCCCCCCCCCCCAACACCCAGTAACACACTGCCCACTATCACTACACTCACCACTAGGGGCGCCATACCATTACCAACTATGCACAGCATAGCCCCAATACAGTGTATTACAGTAACTGCCCCCAACCCTATATACCCCCCCAACCCTATATACCCCCCCCACAACACCCAGTAACACACTGCCCACTATCACTGCACTCACCACTTGGGGCGCCGTACCGTTACCAACTATAGACAGCATAGCCCCAATACAGTGTATTACAGTAACTGCCCCCAACCCTATATACCCCCCCCACAACACCAAGTAACACACTGCCCACTATCACTACACTCACCACTAGGGTTGGTTGCCATACCGTTACCAACTATAGACAGCATAGCCCCAATACAGTGTATTACAGTAACTGCCCCCAACCCTTTATCCCCCCCCCCCAACACCCAGTAACACACTGCCCACTATCACTACACTCACCACTAGGGGCGCCATACCGTTACCAACTATAGACAGCATAGCCCCAATACAGTGTATTACAGTAACTGCCCCCAACCCTATATACCCCCCCCCCCAACACCCAGTAACACACCGCCCACTATCACTACACTCACCACTAGGGGCGCCATACCGTTACCAACTATAGACAGCATAGTCCCCAATACAGTGTATTACAGTAACTGCCCCCAACCCTATATCCCCCCCCCCCCCACCCAATAACACACTGCCCACTATCACTACACTCACCACTAGGGGCGCCATACCGTTACCAACTATAGACAGCATAGTCAACAATACAGTGTATTACAGTAACTGCCCCCAACCCTATATCCCCCCCCCCCCCCACACACCCAATAACACACTGCCCACTATCACTACACTCACCACTAGGGTCGCCATACCGTTACCAACTATAGACAGCATAGCCCCAATACAGTGTATTACAGTAACTGCCCTCAACCCTATATACCCCCCCCACACCCAATAACACACTGCCCACTATCACTACACTCACCACTAGGGGCGCCATACCGTTACCAACTATAGACAGCATAGCCCCAATACAGTGTATTACAGTAACTGCCCCCAACCCTATATCCCCCCCCCCCACACCCAATAACACACTGCCCACTATCACTACACTCACCACTAGGGGCGCCATACCGTTACCAACTATAGACAGCATAGCCCCAATACAGTGTATTACAGTAACTGCCCCCAACCCTATATCCCCCCCCAACACACCCAGTAACACACTGCCCACTATCACTACACTCACCACTAGGGGCGCCATACCATTACCAACTATAGACAGCATAGCCTCAATACAGTGTATTACAGTAACTGCCCCCAACCCTATATCCCCCCCCCCAACACCCAGTAACACACTGCCCACTATCACTACACTCACCACTAGGGGCGCCATACCGTTACCAACTATAGACAGCATAGCCCCAATACAGTGTATTACAGTAACTGCCCCCAACCCTATATCCCCCCCCCCCCAACACCCAGTAACACACTGCCCACTATCACTACACTCACCACTAGGGTCGCCATACCGTTACCAACTATAGACAGCATAGCCCCAATACAGTGTATTACAGTAACTGCCCCCAACCCTATATCCCCCCCCCCCAACACCCAGTAACACACTGCCCACTATCACTACACTCACCACTAGGGTCGCCATACCGTTACCAACTATAGACAGCATAGCCCCAATACAATGTATTACAGTAACTGCCCCCAACCCTATATCCCCCCCCCCACACCCAATAACACACTGCCCACTATCACTACACTCACCACTAGGGGCGCCATACCGTTACCAACTATAGACAGCATAGCCCCAATACAGTGTATTACAGTAACTGCCCCCAACCCTATATCCCCCCCCCCCACACCCAATAACACACTGCCCACTATCACTACACTCACCACTAGGGGTGCCATACCATTTCCAACTATACACAGCATAGCCCCAATACAGTGTATTACAGTAACTGCCCCCAACCCTATATCCCCCCCCCACACCCAATAACACACTGCCCACTATCACTACACTCACCACTAGGGGCGCCATACCGTTACCAACTATAGACAGCATAGCCCCAATACAATGTATTACAGTAACTGCCCCCAACCCTATATACCCCCCCCCCCCACACCCAACACCCAGTAACACACTGCCCACTATCACTACACTCACCACTAGGGGCGCCATACCGTTACCAACTATAGACAGCATAGCCCCAATACAGTGTATTACAGTAACTGCCCCCAACCCTATACCCCCCCCCCCCACACCCAATAACACACTGCCCACTATCACTACACTCACCACTAGGGGCGCCATACCGTTACCAACTATAGACAGCATAGCCCCAATACAATGTATTACAGTAACTGCCCCCAACCCTTTATCCCCCCCCCAACACCCAGTAACACACTGCCCACTATCACTACACTCACCACTAGGGGCGCCATACCGTTACCAACTATAGACAGCATAGCCCCAATACAGTGTATTACAGTAACTACCCCCAACCCTATACACCCCTCCCACACCCAATAACACACTGCCCACTATCACTACACTCACCACTAGGGGCGCCATACCATTAACAACTATAGACAACATAGCCCCAATACAGTGTATTACAGTAACTGCCCCCAACCCTATATCCCCCCCCCCCCACACCCAATAACACACTGCCCACTATCAGTACACTCACCACTAGGGGCGCCATACCGTTACCAACTATAGACAGCATAGCCCCAATACAGTGTATTACAGTAACTGCCCCCAACCATATATACCCCCCCCCCCACACCCAATAACACACTGCCCACTATCACTACACTCACCACTAGGGGCGCCATACCATTACCAACTATAGACAGCATAGCCCCAATACAATGTATTACAGTAACTGCCCCCAACCCTTTATCCCCCCCCCCAACACCCAGTAACACAATGCCCACTATCACTACACTCACCACTAGGGGCGCCATACCGTTACCAACTATAGACAGCATAGCCCCAATACAGTGTATTACAGTAACTGCCCCCAACCCTATATCCCCCCCCCACACCCAATAACACACTGCCCACTATCACTACACTCACCACTAGGGGCGCCATACCGTTACCAACTATAGACAGCATAGCCCCAATACAATGTATTACAGTAACTGCCCCCAACCCTTTATCCCCCCCCCCCCCCCAACACCCAGTAACACACTGCCCACTATCACTACACTCACCACTAGGGGCGCCATACCGTTACCAACTATAGACAGCATAGCCCCAATACAGTGTATTACAGTAACTGCCCCCAACCCTATATCCCCCCCCCCCCCCACACCCAATAACACACTGCCCACTATCACTACACTCACCACTAGGGGCGCCATACCATTAACAACTATAGACAACATAGCCCCAATACAGTGTATTACAGTAACTGCCCCCAACCCTATATCCCCCCCCCCCCACACCCAATAACACACTGCCCACTATCAGTACACTCACCACTAGGGGCGCCATACCGTTACCAACTATAGACAGCATAGCCCCAATACAATGTATTACAGTAACTGCCCCCAACCCTTTATCCCCCCCCCCAACACCCAGTAACACACTGCCCACTATCACTACACTCACCACTAGGGGCGCCATACCGTTACCAACTATAGACAGCATAGCCCCAATACAGTGTATTACAGTAACTGCCCCCAACCATATATACCCCCCCCACACCCAATAACACACTGCCCACTATCACTACACTCACCACTAGGGGCGCCATACCATTACCAACTATAGACAGCATAGCCCCAATACAATGTATTACAGTAACTGCCCCCAACCCTTTATCCCCCCCCCCCAACACCCAGTAACACACTGCCCACTATCACTACACTCACCACTAGGGGCGCCATACTGTTACCAACTATAGACAGCATAGCCCCAATACAGTGTATTACAGTAACTGCCCCCAACCCTATATCCCCCCCCCCCACACCCAACACCCAGTAACACACTGCCCACTATCACTACACTCACCACTAGGGGCGCCATACTGTTACCAACTATAGACAGCATAGCCCCAATACAGTGTATTACAGTAACTGCCCCCAACCCTATATCCCCCCCCCCACACCCATTAACACACTGCCCACTATCACTACACTCACCACTAGGGGCGCCATACCATTACCAACTATAGACAGCATAGTCAACAATACAGTGTATTACAGTAACTGCCCCCAACCCTATACACCCCTCCCACACCCAATAACACACTGCCCACTATCACTACACTCACCACTAGGGGCGCCATACCATTAACAACTATACACAGCATAGCCCCAATACAGTGTATTACAGTAACTGCCCCAACCCTATATCCCCCCCCTCCCACACCCAATAACACACTGCCCCCTATCACTACACTCGCCACTAGGGGCACCATACCATTACCATCTATGGACAGTATAGCCCCCAATACAGTGTATTACAGGGAGAGGTACTTGTGTAGTTTCATGGCGCCACTGCGCGCACAGTCTGTGTTTGAAACTTGGCAGCTTTCCAGACTCTGTGTTTAACTGTGCGCGTGCCGCTCTAGCTGTTCTCAGCGCAGCGCGTGCCTGCTTTACATATGTAATCTACGTTATCAGCGTAGCGCTGGGCAGCAGCAGCGCGCGCTGACAGGTCACTGTGGTACTTGTAGTTCCACAGTGAAATAGACAGTCCTGCACACCGCTGACAACAGGGGCATGTAAACTGGACACCCCGGTACACCACTAACGTACGGGCCTTCTAAACTAGACACCCCGGCACACGCTAAAATTTAGACGCTGAAGCGTCTAAATCCAGACTCCCTGGAAACCGCTAAGAAAGGGGCATCTACATAGGGGTGCACTGTGCAAAACACTCTTAAACCTGTCCACAATGACACTAGTCGACGTAACAGCTGTCGACCTTGTTAATTCCACTATCCACGCCACCCCGAAGCGTGGCGAGTGGACGTGGTACGCGTCCGACCGACCTTTTCATACCCCCACTATCCACGTCTGTGTGGAGTTGATTCTATAAAGTGTGGCGAGTGCAGCGAGCCACCGAGCCCTAAGCGTGGCGAGCGCAGCGAGACCTGTGAGGGGACGCGTATACCTGTGAAGTAATCCGCGTCCCCCCGCCACGCTCCGGGCTCGCTGCGCTCGCCACACTTTTTAAATTCAACTCCACGCCGACGTGGATAGTGGGGGTATGAAAAGGTCGGTTGGACGCGTACCACGTCCACTCGCCACGCTTCGGGGTGGTGTGGATAGTGGAATTAACAAGGTTGACAGCTGTTACGTCGACTAGTGGCATTGTGGACAGGTTTAAGAGTGTTTTGCACAGTGCACCCCTATGTAGATGCCCCCTTCTTAGCGGTTTCCAGGGAGTCTGGATTTAGACGCTTCAGCGTCTAAATTTTAGTGTGTGCCGGGGTGTCTAGTTTAGAAGCCCTGTACGTTAGCGGTGTACCGGGGTGTCCAGTTTACATGCCCCCCGTTGTCAGCGGTGTGCAGGACTGTCTATTTCACTGTGGAACTACAAGTACCACAGTGACCTGTCAGCGCGCGCTGATAACGTAGATTACATATGTAAAGCAGGCACGCGCTGCGCTGAGAACAGCTAGAGCGGCATGCGCACAGTTAAACACAGAGTCTGGCAAGCTGCCAATTTTCAAACACAGACTGTGCGCGCGGTGGCGCCATGAAACTACACAAGTACCCAGGGAGATACATACAGTAACCGCCCCCCCCCCCCCAACCCTATATCCCCCCCAATAACATTCACCAATAGGGAAACTATACCATATATGGACAGTATTCATGGCAGTATAACTGTGTGGTTTGTTTATTCTCCCCGTACTTGCATGGGTTTACTCCGGGTACTCCGATTTCTTCCCACAACCCAAAAATATACTGGTAGGCTAATTGGCTCCCAACAAATTAACCCTAGAAAGTCTGTGTGTGTGTGTACATGTGGTAGGGAGCATAGATTGTAAGCTCCACTGGGGCAGGGACTGATGTGACTGTTCAACTATGCTCTGTACAGCGCTGCGGAATATGTGTGCGCTATATAATAACTGGTAATAATATTCTCTGTACAGCGCTGCGGAATATGTGTGCGCTATATAATAATTGGTAATAATATTCTCTGTACAGCGCTGTGGAATATGTGTGCACTATATAATAACTGGTAATAATAGTCTCTGTACAGCGCTGCGGAATATGTGTGCGCTATATAATAACTGGTAATAATATTCTCTGTACAGCCCTGCAGAATATGTGTGCACTATATAATAACTGGTAATAATATACTCTGTACAGAGCTGTGGAATATGTGTGTGCTATATAATAACTGGTAATAATATACTCTGTACAGAGCTGTGGAATATGTGTGTGCTATATAATAACTGGTAATAATACTCTCTGTACAGCGCTGCGGAATATGTGTGCGCTATATAATAACTGGTAATAATATTCTCTGTACAGCGCTGCGGTATATGTGTGCGCTATATAATAACTGGTAATAATAGTCTCTGTACAGCGCTGCAGAATATGTGTGTGCTATATAATAACTGGTAATAATAGTCTCTGTACATCGCTGCGGAATATGTGTGCACTATATAAATAACTGGTAATAATATTCTCTGTACAGCGCTGCGGTATATGTGTGAGCTATATACATAACTGGTAATAATATTCTCTGTACAGCGCTGCGGAATATGTGTGCGCTATATAATAACTGGTAATAATAGTCTCTGTACAGCGCTGCGGAATATGTGTGCGCTATATAATTATTGATAATAATAGTCTCTGTACAGCGCTGCGGAATATGTGTGCGCTATATAAATAAATGGTAATAATAGTCTCTGTACAGCGCTGCGGAATATGTGTGCGCTATATAATAACTGGTAGTAATAATCTCTGTACAGTGCTGTGGAATATGTGTGCGCTATATAATAACTGGTAATAATATTCTCTGTACAGCGCTGCGGAATATGTGTGCGCTATATAATTATTGATAATAATAGTCTCTGTACAGCGCTGCGGAATATGTGTGTGCTATATAATAACTGGTAATAATATTCTCTGTACAGCGCTGCGGAATATGTGTGCGCTATATAATTATTGATAATAATAGTCTCTGTACAGCGCTGCGGAATATGTGTGTGCTATATAATTATTGATAATAATAGTCTCTGTACAGCACTGTGGAATATGTGTGCGCTATATAATAACTGGTAATAATAGTCTCTGTACAGCGCTGCGGAATATGTGTGCGCTATATAATAACTGGTAATAGTCTCTGTACAGCGCTGCGGAATATGTGTGCGCTATATAATAACTGGTAATAATAGTCTCTGTACAGCGCTGCGGAATATGTGTGTGCTATATAATAACTGGTAATGATAATCTCTGTACAGCGCTGCGGAATATGTGTGCCCTATATAATAACTGGTAATAATATTCTCTGTACAGCGCTGCGGAATATGTGTGCGCTATATAATACCTGGTAATAATACTCTCTGTACAGCGCTGTGGAATATGTGTGCGCTATATAATAACTGGTAATAATATTCTCTGTACAGCGCTGCGGAATATGTGTGCGCTATATAATACCTGGTAATAATAGTCTCTGTACAGCGCTGCGGAATATGTGTGCGCTATATAAGAACTGGTAATAGTCTCTGTACAGCGCTGTGGAATATGTGTGTGCTATATAATAACTGTTAATAATAGTCTCTGTACAGCACTGCGGAATATGTGTGCACTATATAATAACTGGTAATAATAATCTCTGTACAGCGCTGTGGAATATGTGTGCGCTATATAATAACTGGTAATAATATTCTCTGTACAGCTCTGCGGAACATGTGTGCGCTATATAATAACTGGTAATAATATTCTCTGTACAGCGCTGTGGAATATGTGTGCGCTATATAAATAACTGGTAATAATAATCTATACAGCGCTGCGGAATATGTGTGCGCTATATAATAACTGGTAATATTCTTTGTACAGTGCTACGGAATATGTGTGCGCTATATAATAATTGGTAATAATAATCTCTGTACAGCGCTGCGGAATATGTGTGCGCTATATAATAACTGGTAATAATATTCTCTGTACAGCTCTGCGGAACATGTGTGCGCTATATAATAACTGGTAATAATATTCTCTGTACAGCGCTGTGGAATATGTGTGCGCTATATAAATAACTGGTAATAATAATCTATACAGCGCTGCGGAATATGTGTGCGCTATATAATAACTGGTAATATTCTCTGTACAGCGCTGCGGAATATGTGTGCGCTATATAATAATTGGTAATAATAATCTCTGTACAGCGCTGTGGAATATGTGCGCGCTAGGGCGGAGTGAAAAAACTGAAATTGAGAAATTCTAAATCGGCTAGTGTGGGAAAGTTGTGACTTGACCTGAATAAGAAACGTGCAAAATCTTTTTGATTTGAGTCAACATCTTCTGTTCTGGCAAGAGGCCTAAAGTTTCACTTTTTAGGTGAAAATAACGAAACCTATGAAGATGCTCCGATCTAGTTAAAATTATGTCAGGATGTCTTAGAGTGGTTCATTAATATACTTTAGCATATTAAAAAACAGTACGAGATTGTCCTAGTGCAAAGTGACTGACTGGCGGGAGAAAAAATCCCTAATAATTGACCCATTTTCATGGTCACAATTGTGAATATGGTGTGTTTTCTCCTGAACGTGTTTATAATAGAAGAAGCACAAATACTCTAAATGGAATTTCAGTGACACTGTGTGAAATATAACACTGCATAATAGCCCTTAATCAGACCTGATCGCAGTACAAATTTGTTCTCAAAATGGGCAAAACAAATGCTGCATTGCAGGTGGGGCAGATGTAACATGCTGAGAGAGTTAAGTTTGGGTGGGGTGTGTTGAAACTGAAATCTAAATTGCAGTGTAAAAATAATGCAGCAGGTATTTACCCTGCACAGAAACAAAATAACTCAACACAAATGTAAAGGTGGCCATACATCTACAGATCGATTGTCAGATCTGGATGGTTGGAACAAATACCTGGTAATATCTGAATGACAGTTTTTGGCAGTTTTCCAGCATTTCAAAGCAAAGTGCTCTCATCCATTACCAGTATTTTGTTCCAAACAGACAGATCGGACAACAAATCTGTAGATGTATGGCCACATTAACTCCCTCTGCACATGTTACATCTGCCCCACCTGCAGCTGCATTACAGCATATAATTATGCCAAAGATAAGCCAATATATTAACAGTTAAATACATTAAAGTGCATTATGCTGTAATAAGTATTGCTGATCAATCCTGCCTAGCAGGGCCGTCTTTTTGTATGGGCTTAATGGGCACTTGCCCAGGGGCCCCAGGCGTATAAGGGCTCTATGTTGATAGCTGATGATCCACTTTTTCCAGGGATACCAGAATTTTGAAAATCGGCCCTGGGGAACTGCAGATATCCAACTTCAAAGCAGCAGTCCACATCCGACCTGTTAATTACAATTTCCAGTCATATTTCTCAGGTTCTCTCTGACACTAGCAGCTTGTCTCTATCATGCCCAGAACCAGAGATATCAGCCTTCAAGCAGCCGGTCCCTGCTCCAGCTCCAGCTCCAAACGTCTGGTGTAGTTTTATATTATTGTCAATGGATTGCTCTGGCTCCTGATCTCTGATACCCAAGTACCCAGCACCTCCTGAAAGTTGGGACTCTAGGTTTTTATACTAGGCTAAGAAATCTATTTCCAGATAATGGCGATATCTGCAGTCAAACAAGCTGCCCTTCCACCGGAAAATGACGAATATTAAGCCCACTCCATTATCCAACCGTCCCCTGTGTATAAAACACCCCCTACCTCCCTGGAAGTCATTTACAAGGGACCCTTCATACAGCTCAGTGCCCCCTTCCACACGTTAGTGTTCACCCTCCCACCACCTGTGCAGTAAAGGAGTAATTAGCAGAAGTTACTGCTCCAGGTCCTACATGTTGAATGGAAGATGGAGCACCCCCTGCCACCCGTGGGACATCAAAGCTGCTGCTGATACCACCCCCCACCCCTAGGAGGGGAGAATGGGTAAGGGCCCCAGTGCATTGCTTTGCCCAGGTGCCCACACTGCTGTTAAGATGGCCCTGCTGCCTAGAAATGAACACACTGATTGGCATATATGTACTGCTGGACACCACTCATAGAATGATTAACCTGTTATTTTTTGAATCAATGTTCTTGTTTTTTTCCCCCTAAACATTAGATGTATTTGTATATTTATTTATTTACAGTTTCTTATATAGCTCAGCAGATTCCGTTGCGCTTTACAATAGTAGACAGTGATAAAACAAACTGGGTAATGACAGACAGACTTGGGGGTTAGAGGGCCCTGCTGCAAGCTTACAATTTATTACATCATAATACACTTCAACGTATTTAACAGTTAATATATTGGCTTATCTTTGGCATAATTATATGCTGTAATGCAGCCCAATCATGTTCCCAGTATAGGGGATGCAACACTGTTTTTCTGTCAATAAACAGAAGTGATATGTAAAATGATACATTAGACAGTTTACACTTACTTGTAATACTTATTGTAACAGTTACTGTTTTTCAATAACAGACTGCAACAGTTATTTCTTATTTATATACACAGGATTGTCTATCTTTGTATATGCACTGCAAAGAGAGCAGCATAAATCCAATTTCATGTATTTCAGTGACACTGTGTGAAATATAACACTGCATAGTGGCCCTTAATCAGACCTGATCGCAGTACAAATTTGTTCTCAAAATGGGCAAAAAAATGCTGGACTGCAGGTGGGGCAGATGTAACATGTGCAGAGAGATTTAAGGTGGCCATACATCTACAGATTTATTGTCCAGTTGGAACAAAATCCTGGTAAAAGATGAGAGCAAATGACAGTTGACCATTTGCTTTGAAATGCTGAAAAACTGTCATTCAGATATTACCAGCTGTTTGTTCCAACCGGCCCAATCTGACAATCGATCTGTAGATGTATGGCCACCTTTAGATTTGTGTGAGTTATTTTGTTTCTGTGCAAGGTAAATACCGGCTGCATTATTTTTACACTGTAATTTAGATTTCAGTTTCAACACACCCCACCCAAATTTAACTCTCTCTGCACGTTACATCTGCCCCACCTGCAATGCAGCATTTGTTTTGCCCATTTTGAGAACAAATTTGTACTGCGATCAGGTCTGATAAAGGGCTATTATGCAGTGTTATATTTCACACAGTGTCACTGAAATTCCATTTAGAGTATTTGTGCTTCTTCTATTATAAACATGTTCAGGAGAAAACACCCCATATTCACAAGTGTGACCATGAAAATGGTCAATTATTAGGGATTTTTTCTCCCACCAAAGTCATTCACTTTGCACTAGGACAATCTCGTACTCTCTTTTACTATGCTAAAGTATATTAATGAACCACTCTAAGACATCCTGGCATAATTTTAACTAGATCGGAGCATCTTCATAGGTTTCGTCATTTTCACCAAAAAAGTGAAACTTCAGGCCTCTTGCCAGAACAGAAGATGTTGACTCAGATCAAAATGCTTTTGCACTTTTCTTATTCAAGTCAAGTCACAACTTTCCCACACTAGCCGATTTTGAATTTCTCAATTTCAGTTTTTTCACTCCGCCCTAGTGCGCGCTATATAATAACTGGTAATAATAGTCTCTGTACAGCGCTGCGGAATATGTGTGCACTATATAATAACTGGTAATAATATTCTCTGTACAGTGCTGCGGAATATGTGTGCGCTATATAATAACTGGTAATAATATTCTCTGTACAGCGCTGCGGAATATGTGTGCGCTATATAATAACTGGTAATAATAGTCTCTGTACAGCGCTGCGGAATATGTGTGCGATATATAAATAACTGGTAATAATCTGTACAGCCCTGCGGAATATGTGTGCGCTATATAATAATTGGTAATAATATTCTCTGTACAGCGCTGCAGAATATGTGTGCGCTATATAATAACTGGTAATAATAGTCTCTGTACAGCGCTGCGGAATATGTGTGCAATATATAAATAACGTAATAATCTCTGTACAGCCCTGCGGAATGTGTGTGCGCTATATAATAACTGGTAATAATATTCTCTGTACATCGCTGCGGAATATGTGTGCGCTATATAATAACTGGTAATAATATTCTCTGTACAGCGCTGTGGAATAAGTGTGCGCTATATAATAACTGGTAATAATAATCTCTGTACAGAGCTGTGGAATATGTGTGCGCTATATAATAACTGGTAATAATATTCTCTGTACAGCGCTGTGGAATATGTGTGCACTTTATAATAACTGGTAATAATATTCTCTGTACAGCGCTGCGGAATATGTGTGCGCTATATAATAACTGGTAATAATATTCTCTGTACAGCGCTGTGGAATATGTGTGCGCTATATAATAACTGGTAATAATAGTCTCTGTACAGCGCTGTGGAATATGTGTGCACTATATAATAACTGGTAATAATAGTCTCTGTACAGCACTGTGGAATATGTGTGCGCTATATAAATAACTGGTAATAATATTCTCTGTACCGTGCTGCGGAATATGTGTGCACTATATAAACAACTGGTAATAATAGTCTCTGTACAGAGCTGTGGAATATGTGTGCGCTATATAATAACTGGTAATAATAGTCTCTGTACAGTGCTGCGTAGTATGTGTGCGCTATATAATAACTGGTAATAATAGTCTCTGTACAGAGCTGCGGAATATGTGTGCGCTATATAATAACTGATAATAATAGTCTCTGTACAGCGCTGCGGAATATGTGTGCGCTATATAATAACTGGTAATAATATTCTCTGTACAGCGCTGCGGAATATGTGTGTGCTATATAATAACTGGTAATAATATTCTCTGTACAGTGCTGCGGAATATGTGTGCACTATATAATAACTGGTAATAATATTCTCTGTACAGCACTGTGGAATATGTGTGCGCTATATAATAACTGGTAATAATAGTCTCTGTACAGCGCTGTGGAATATGTGTGCGCTATATAATAACTGGTAATAATAGTCTCTGCACAGAGCTGTGGAATATGTGTGCACTATATAAATAACTGGTAATAATAGTCTCTGTACAGCGCTGCGGAATATGTGTGCGCTATATAATAACTGGTAATAATAATCTCTGTACAGTGCTGCGGAATATGTGTGCGCTATATAATAACTGGTAATAATAGTCTCTGTACAGCGCTGTGGAATATGTGTGTGCTATATTATAACTGGTAATAATATTCTCTGTACAGCGCTGCGGAATATGTGTGCTCTATATATTATAACTGGTAATAATAATCTCTGTACAGCGCTGCGGAATATGTGTGCACTATATAATAACTGGTAATAATATTCTCTGTACAGCGCTGCGGAATATGTGTGCACCATATAATAACTGGTAATATCTCTGTATAGCGCTGCGGAATATGTGTGCGCTATGTAATAACTGGTAATAATATTCTCTGTACAGAGCTGCGGAATATGTGTGCGCTATATAAATAACTGGTAATAACAGTCTCTGTACAGCGCTGTGGAATATGTGTGCGCCATATAATAACTGGTAATAATAGTCTCTGTACAGCGCTGTGGAATATGTGTGCACTATATAAATAACTGGTAATAATAGTCTCTGTACAGCGCTGTGGAATATGTTTGCACTATATAATAACTGGTAATAATAGTCTCTGTACAGCGCTGCGGAATATGTGTGCGCTATATAGTAACTGGTAATAATATACTCTGTACAGAGCTGTGGAATATGTGTGCGCTATATAATAACTGGTAATAATATTCTCTGTACAGTGCTGCGGAATATGTGTGCACTATATAATAACTGGTAATAATATTCTCTGTACAGCGCTGCGGAATATGTGTGCACTATATAATAACTGGTAATAATAGTCTCTGTACAGCGCTGCAGAATATGTGTGCGCTATATAATAACTGGTAATAATAGTCTCTGTACAGCGCTGTGAAATATGTGTGCGCTATACAATAACTGGTAATAATATTCTCTGTACAGCGCTGTGGAATATGTGTGCGCTATATAATAACTGGTAATAATATTCTCTGTACAGCGCTGCGGAATATGTGTACGCTATATAATAACTGGTAATAATATTCTCTGTACAGCGCTGCGGAATATCTGTGCGCTATATAATAACTGGTAATAATAGTCTCTGTACAGCGCTGCGGAATATGTGTGTGCTATATAATAACTGGTAATAATATTCTCTGTACAGAGCTGCGGAATATGAGTGCACTATATAAATAACTGGTAATAATAGTCTCTGTACAGCGCTGCGGAATATGTGTGCGCTATATAATAACTGGTAATAATAGTCTCTGTACAGCGCTGCGGAATATGTGTGCGCTATATAATAACTGGTAATAATAGTCTCTGTACAGCGCTGCGGAATATGTGTGTGCTATATAATAACTGGTAATAATAGTCTCTGTACAGCGCTGCGGAATATGTGTGAGCTATATAATAACTGGTAATAATAGTCTCTGTACAGCGCTGTGGAATATGTGTGCGCTATATAATAATGGTAATAATATTCTCTGTACAGCGCTGTGGAATATGTGTGCGCTATATAATAACTGGTAATAATAGTCTCTGTACAGCGCTGCAGAATATGTGTGCTATATAATAACTGGTAATAATATTCTCTGTACAGCGCTGTGGAATATGTCTGCGCTATATAATAACTGATAATAATAGTCTCTGTACAGCGCTGCGGAATATGTGTGCGCTATATAATAACTGGTAATAATACTCTCTGTACAGCGCTATGGAATATGTGTGCGCTATATAATAACTGGTAATAATAGTCTCTGTACAGCGCTGTGGAATATGTGTGCGCTATATAATAACTGGTAATAATAGTCTCTGTACAGCGCTGCGGAATATGTGTGCGCTATATAATAATTGGTCATAATATTCTCTGTACAGCGCTGCGGAATATGTGTGCGCTATATAATAATTGGTAATAATATTCTCTGTACAGCGCTGCGGAATATGTGTGCGCTATATAATAATTGGTAATAATAGTCTCTGTACAGCGCTGCGGAATATGTGTGCGCTATATAATAATTGGTAATAATATTCTCTGTACAGCGCTGCGGAATATGTGTGCGCTATATAATAACTGGTAATAATAATCTCTGTACAGTGCTGCGGAATATGTGTGCGCTATATAATAACTGGTAATAATAATCTCTGTACAGTGCTGCGGAATATGTGTGCGCTATATAATAACTGGTAATAATAATCTCTGTACAGTGCTGCGGAATATGTGTGTGCTATATAATAACTGGTAATAATAATCTCTGTACAGTGCTGCGGAATATGTGTGCGCTATATAATAACTGGTAATAATATTCTCTGTACAGCGCTGTGGAATATGTATGCGCTATATAATAACTGGTAATAATAGTCTCTGTACAGCGCTGCGGAATATGTGTGCGCTATATAATAACTGGTAATAATAATCTCTGTACAGTGCTGCGGAATATGTGTGCGCTATATAATAACTGGTAATAATAGTCTCTGTACAGCGCTGCGGAATATGTGTGCACTATATAATAACTGGTAATAATAGTCTCTGTACAGCGCTGCAGAATATGTGTGCGCTATATAATAACTGGTAATAACAGTCTCTGTACAGCGCTGCGGAATATGTGTGCGCTATATAATAACTGGTAATAATAATCTCTGTACAGAGCTGCGGAATATGTGTGCGCTATATAATAACTGGTAATAACAGTCTCTGTACAGCGCTGCGGAATATGTGTGCGCTATATAATAACTGGTAATAATATTCTCTGTACAGCGCTGCGGAATATGTGTGCGCTATATAATAACTGGTAATAATAGTCTCTGTACAGTACTGTGGAATATGTGTGCACTATGTAATAACTGGTAATAATATTCTCTGTACAGCGCTGCGGATCATGTGTGTGCTATATAATAACTGGTAATAATAGTCTCTGTACAGCTCTGCGGAATATGTGTGCGCTATATAATAACTGGTAATAATAATAAAGTGCAGGTCCATGGTCTTTACAATGGGAGCCACACAATTTATAGTCACATGGGAATCTCTGGCCTCTCTCCCTGGAATACCTCCGATTACCTCTCATTTCTGCCTGTGTCTCCGATGGACACTCAGACTTCATCCGATCGCCCCATGGTATGAAGTGTGAATTTGCCTTCTGCATTATTTTTATGTCGCATACAGTATCAGAAGCGCAGTCCATCTACACATAATATCTAACTGCAATCATACGCAACCACACTGCTGTACCTGCCTTTATAATACTGATATAGATGATGAAAAGGACACTGTACAAAATACACTGTCTGCCACCAGGGCCGGATTTTAATGGGGGCACAAGGGGTCAGTACCCCTGGGTCCCCCTCTAGCTAGGGGCCCCCTGTGGTTGGCATGTATTTAAAAAAATTTAAGCTAAAGGTTTTGTGCATGGGAGTGGGGTAGTGCTGCAGCTTCACCTGTCTGCCAATGTGACAATGATTAAGGGCCAGATGTATCAAGCTTCAAAAGTGATAAAATGGAGAGTGATAAACAGCCAGCCAATCAGCTCCTACCTGCCATGTCACAGGCTGGGTTTGAAAAATCACACGTAGGAGTTGATTGGCTGTCTGTTTATCACTCTCCATTTTATCACTTTTGAAGCTTGATAAATCTGGCCCTTATGGTGCTGAGCATCGGGAGCCAAGTGTGCAGTGCATTACTGGAAGTTGACCAAGTCCCATGAGACTTTGCACCAGATGGCAGAGGCTGAGACATTTGTGCTGAGCTCTAATTGGTGGTGCTCATGACATACTTCTCAGGCCCATGGAGAACAGCAGCAGCCTAGTCATGGGAGGGTTTTTAATCAGAGGCAGCATTGGGACTGTGAGGTCTCCTACAGAGTAAGGTGCAGAGTGACAAACATAGGCTTTTCATGTGGTATGTATGTATGTATGTATGTATATATACATACATACATATATATATACAGTATATATATCCCCCTGCAGTTACCCATTGAGCAAGTTTATACAGCCTTTACTCTGTGTTTTCACAGTGTAATATTCTCCCATACAGTTTGCGGCCAGTAATGACAAGTGCAAGGGGCCCCCCTGTCTAAAGTGCCCCCCAAAGCCTTAATCTGGCAGTGTCTGGGAGCGCCGGCAGTGTCTGCCGTGTGCAGGGAGCGCCGGCAGTGTCTGCCACGTGCATGGAGCGTCAGCAATGTCTGCTGTGTTCATGGAGCGCTGGCAATGTCTAACGCGTACAGGGAGCATCGGAAATGTCTGCCGCATTCAGAGAGCGCCGGCAATGTCTGCCATGTGCAGGGAGCGCCGGCAATGTCTGCCATGTGCAGGGAGAGCTGGCAATGTCTGCCTTGCGCAGGAAGGGCCGGCAATGTCTGCCACGCGCAGGAAGGACCGGCAATGTCTGCCATGTGCAGGAAGGACCGGCAATGTCTGCCACGCGCAGGAAGGACCGGCAATGTCTGCCATGTGCAGGAAGGACCGGCAATGTCTGCCACGCGCAGGAAGGACCGGCAATGTCTGCCACATACAGGGCGGACGGCAATGTCTGCCGCGTGCAGGGAGCTCTTGCAATGTCTGCCACACGCAGGGAGTGCTGGCAATGTCTGCCACGCGCAGGGAGGTCCAGCAATGTCTGCCACACGCAGGGAACTCAGGCAATGTCTGCCACGCAAAGGGAGCGCTGGCAATGTCTTCCTTGCGCAGGGAGCTCCGGCAATGTCTGCCGCGTGCAGGGAGGACGGCAATGTCTGCCACGTGCAGGGAGGACAGCAATGTCTGCCACGTGCAGGGAGTGCTGGCAATGTCTGCCATATGCAGGGAGCTCCGGCAATGTCTGCCACGTGCAGGGAGGACAGCAATGTCTGCCACGTGCAGGGAGTGCTGGCAATGTCTGCCATATGCAGGGAGCTCCGGCAATGTCTGCCACGTGCAGGGAGGACGGCAATGTCTGCCGCGTGCAGGGAGTGCCGGCAATGTCTGCCATGTGCAGGGAGTGCCGGCAATGTCTGCCACGTGCAGGGAGTGCCAGCAATGTCTGCCACATACAGGGCGGACGGCAATGTCTGCCGCGTGCAGGGAGCTCTTGCAATGTCTGCCACACGCAGGGAGTGCTGGCAATGTCTGCCACGCGCAGGGAGGTCCAGCAATGTCTGCCACACGCAGGGAACTCAGGCAATGTCTGCCACGCAAAGGGAGCGCTGGCAATGTCTTCCTTGCGCAGGGAGCTCCGGCAATGTCTGCCGCGTGCAGGGAGGACGGCAATGTCTGCCGCGTGCAGGGAGGACAGCAATGTCTGCCACGTGCAGGGAGTGCTGGCAATGTCTGCCATATGCAGGGAGCTCCGGCAATGTCTGCCACGTGCAGGGAGGACGGCAATGTCTGCCGCGTGCAGGGAGTGCTGGCAATGTCTGCCATATGCAGGGAGTGCTGGCAATGTCTGCCATATGCAGGGAGTGCCGGCAATGTCTGTCGTGCAGGGAGTGCCGGCAATGTCTGCCATGTGCAGGGAGTGCCGGCAATGTCTGCCACGTGCAGGGAGTGCCAGCAATGTCTGCCACGTGCAGGGAGGACAGCAATGTCTGCCACGTGCAGGGAGTGCTGGCAATGTCTGCCATATGCAGGGAGTGCCGGCAATGTCTGTCGTGCAGGGAGTGCCAGCAATGTCTGCCACGTGCAGGGAGGACAGCAATGTCTGCCACGTGCAGGGAGGACAGCAATGTCTGCCACGTGCAGGGAGTGCTGGCAATGTCTGCCAGATGCAGGGAGTGCCGGCAATGTCTGTCGTGCAGGGAGTGCCGGCAATGTCTGCCATGTGCAGGGAGTGCCGGCAATGTCTGCAACGTGCAGGGAGTGCCAGCAATATGCCATAATATCAAGAAACGGCATGCAAATAGCAAAATAACATGTGATTAAAAGGGGTATCCAATTTTTCGTGGCTTTCAGGGATTTGAGTTTGTATCCATGAGGCAGGTTAAAAAAAATCCCTGATAAGCAGCTGCTCATACCTGCATATTGGGTCCAATTGGATAGCCCCAGCAACTCAATTACTGGCGGTCGATGCCTATGGGTAATTGGATACTGGCCACAATCTCAGGATATACAGAGAATCTTTGGTTTGACATTCCATGTGATATATATCATGGATTCCCCAAGCACAGATACAAGCTATGATGTACATTGTTACTGCAGAGAATAACCTGCGGGTCCTCCATATACCAGGAATGGACGTCGATCACACTTGTGGGTAGAAACAGTATATGAAGTCGGAGTGTAGGAAATTCTCCATTAGCTGTGGGGGATGGATTCCAGGGACCAATAACCTGAAAGAGTTAAAAGAGAAATAAATATGATGTCAGGACAGTCCCCGTCAATGTGAGGACGGGACTTATCGGATAGATCACATGGACTCAGGGATCTCCCTCTAGGAATCTCAGATGTCTTCCATTAGGAGGAATAAATGACGGCTTATCTGTAAAAGCACCATACAAGGAACGTTCTCTGGCTGACTGTTCCTTGTATGGAGCTTTTACAGATAAGCCGTAATATATTCTTTCTAATGTACTCCATTTATGTTGTGTTTTGTGAAACAATATTACACTATGTGCCATTTTATTTTTCCCCATTGAGGATGCTGAAGTGCCTACGGAAGACATCTGAGATTCCTAAAGGGAGACCATTGAAGTCTGTAAGATCTGTCTAATAAGCGCGTTATTCCCCAATAACCTAGCAGTTATTAGGCTCTTACAACATTCCCCCTGATTGGTCGGCTGGAGAATTTCAGTCCCAACAGTTCCGTTACCCTAACTACAAATCCTGGTGGTAACTTTATTACACTATGTTACGCTGTACTTTATCTGTGATTGACACCAGCACAGAGCAGCCTCACACAGGAGATCCCGGATCCACACAATCGTTATTAGTATATGTACACTGTGTAGGATCATGTTGGTGCCTCTTGTCTATGGTCAAAGTGCCTGCATGTAGTGCAGGGGGAATCGTTACACACATGTATGCATACATCTTATCATGTAGGTCAGGGATGGGGCAGCTTTGGCCCTCCAGCTGTTGTTGAACTACACATACCAGCATGCCCTGCTACAGCATTGTTATTTGGCCATGCTAAAACTGTTGCATGGCATGCACAGTAGGAGCAGGACACATGGCACAGGAGGAGCAGGACACAGGGCACGCACATCACAGGAGGAGCAGGACACAGGGCATGCACAGGAGGAGCAGGACACGGGGCACAGGAGGAGCAGGACACGGGGCACAGGAGGAGCAGGACACGGGGCACGCACAGCACAGGAGGAGCAGGACACATGGCACGCACAGCACAGGAGGAGCAGGACACAGGGCACAGTAGGAGCAGGACACATGGCACAGAAAGAGCAGGACACAGGGCATGCACAGCACAGGAGGAGCAGGACACGGGGCACAGGAGGAGCAGGACACAGGAGCACAGGAGGAGCAGGACACGGGGCACAGGAGGAGCAGGACACGGGGCACGCACAGCACAGGAGGAGCAGGACACATGGCACGCACAGCACAGGAGGAGCAGGACACGGGGCACAGGAGGAGCAGGACACGGGGCACAGGAGGAGCAGGACACGGGGCACAGGAGGAGCAGGACACGGGGCACGCACAGCACAGGAGGAGCAGGACACGGGGCACAGGAGGAGCAGGACACGGGGCACGCACAGCACAGGAGGAGCAGGACACATGGCACGCACAGCACAGGAGGAGCAGGACACGGGGCACAGGAGGAGCAGGACACGGGGCACAGGAGGAGCAGGACACGGGGCACAGGAGGAGCAGGACACGGGGCACGCACAGCACAGGAGGAGCAGGACACGGGGCACAGGAGGAGCAGGACACGGGGCACAGGAGGAGCAGGACACAGGAGCACAGGAGGAGCAGGACACAGGAGCACCGGAGGAGCAGGACACAGGGCACGCACAGCACAGGAGGAGCAGGACACGGGGCACAGGAGGAGCAGGACACAGGGCACAGGAGGAGCAGGACACAGGGCATGCACAGCACAGGAGGAGCAGGACACGGGGCACAGGAGGAGCAGGACACGGGGCACAGGAGGAGCAGGACACAGGGCATGCACAGCACAGGAGGAGCAGGACACGGGGCACAGGAGGAGCAGGACACGGGGCACAGGAGGAGCAGGACACAGGGCACGCACAGCACAGGAGGAGCAGGACACAGGGCACAGTAGGAGCAGGACACATGGCACAGGAAGAGCAGGACACAGGGCATGCACAGCACAGGAGGAGCAGGACACGGGGCACAGGAGGAGCAGGACACAGGAGCACAGGAGGAGCAGGACACGGGGCACAGGAGGAGCAGGACACGGGGCACGCACAGCACAGGAGGAGCAGGACACATGGCACGCACAGCACAGGAGGAGCAGGACACGGGGCACAGGAGGAGCAGGACACGGGGCACAGGAGGAGCAGGACACGGGGCACGCACAGCACAGGAGGAGCAGGACATGGGGCACAGGAGGAGCAGGACACAGGAGGAGCAGGACACAGGAGCACCGGAGGAGCAGGACACAGGGCACGCACAGCACAGGAGGAGCAGGACACGGGGCACAGGAGGAGCAGGACACAGGGCACAGGAGGAGCAGGACACAGGGCATGCACAGCACAGGAGGAGCAGGACACGGGGCACAGGAGGAGCAGGACACAGGGCATGCACAGCACAGGAGGAGCAGGACACGGGGCACAGGAGGAGCAGGACACGGGGCACAGGAGGAGCAGGACACGGGGCACGCACAGCACAGGAGGAGCAGGACATGGGGCACAGGAGGAGCAGGACACAGGAGCACAGGAGGAGCAGGACACAGGAGCACCGGAGGAGCAGGACACAGGGCACGCACAGCACAGGAGGAGCAGGACACGGGGCACAGGAGGAGCAGGACACAGGGCACAGGAGGAGCAGGACACAGGGCATGCACAGCACAGGAGGAGCAGGACACGGGGCACAGGAGGAGCAGGACACAGGGCATGCACAGCACAGGAGGAGCAGGACACGGGGCACAGGAGGAGCAGGACACGAGGCACAGGAGGAGCAGGACACAGGGCACGCACAGCACAGGAGGAGCAGGACACAGGGCACGCACAGCACAGGAGGAGCAGGACACGGGGCACAGGAGGAGCAGGACACAGGGCACGCACAGCACAGGAGGAGCAGGACACGGGGCATAGGAGGAGCAGGACACGGGGCACAGGAGGAGCAGGACACAGGGCACGCACAGCACAGGAGGAGCAGGACACAGGGCACGCACAGCACAGGAGGAGCAGGACACAGGGCACAGGAGGAGCAGGACACGGGGCACAGGAGGAGCAGGACACGGGGCACAGGAGGAGCAGGACACAGGGCACGCACAGCACAGGAGGAGCAGGACACAGGGCACGCACAGCACAGGAGGAGCAGGACACGGGGCACAGGAGGAGCAGGACACAGGGCACGCACAGCACAGGAGGAGCAGGACACAGGGCACAGTAGGAGCAGGACACGGGGCACAGGAGGAGCAGGACACAGGGCACGCACAGCACAGGAGGAGCAGGACACAGGGCACGCACAGCACAGGAGGAGCAGGACACAGGGCACAGGAGGAGGAGGACACGGGGCACAGGAGGAGCAGGACACGGGGCACAGGAGGAGCAGGACACAGGGCACGCACAGCACAGGAGGAGCAGGACACAGGGCACGCACAGCACAGGAGGAGCAGGACACGGGGCACAGGAGGAGCAGGACACAGGGCACGCACAGCACAGGAGGAGCAGGATACTGGAGGAGCAGGACACAGGGCACACACAGCACAGGAGGAGCAGGACACGGGGCACAGGGCACAAACAGCACAGGAGGAGCAGGACACATGAGCACAGGAGGAGCAGGACACAGGAGCACAGGAGGAGCAGGAAACAGGGCACGCACAGCACAGGAGGAGCAGGACACGGGGCACAGGAGGAGCAGGACACAGGGCACGCACACCACAGGAGGAGCAGGACACGGGGCACAGGAGGAGCAGGACACAGGGCACGCACAGCACAGGAGGAGCAGGGCACGCACAGCACAGGAGGAGCAGGACACAGGGCACAGGGAGAGCAGGACACAGGGCACAAACAGCACAGGAGGAGCAGGACACAGGAGCACAGGAGGAGCAGGACACAGGGCACGCACAGCACAGGAGGAGCAGGACACGGGGCACAGGAGGCGCAGGACACAGGGCACGCACAGCACAGGAGGAGCAGGACACAGGGCACAGTAGGAGCAGGACACATGGCACAGGAGGAGCAGGACACAGGGCATGCATAGCACAGGAGGAGCAGGACACAGGGCATGCACAGCACAGTAGGAGCAGGACACAGGGCACGCACAGCACAGGAGGAGCAGGACACAGGGCACAGTAGGAGCAGGACACATGGCACAGGAGGAGCAGGACACAGGGCACGCACAGCACAGGAGGAGCAGGACACAGGGCACAGTAGGAGCAGGACACATGGCACAGGAGGAGCAGGGCACGCACAGCACAGGAGGAGCAGGACACGGGGCACGCACAGCACAGGAGGAGCAGGACACGGGGCACACACAGCACAGGAGGAGCAGGAAACGGGGCACACACAGCACAGGAGGAGCAGGGCACAGGAGGAGCAGGACACAGGGCACACACAGCACAGGAGGAGCAGGACACGGGGCACAGGGAGAGCAGGACACAGGGCACAAACAGCACAGGAGGAGCAGGACACGGGGCACACACAGCACAGGAGGAGCAGGACACGGGGCGCAGGAGGAGCAGGACACAGGGCACACACAGGAGCACCAGGACACAGGAGCACAGGAGGAGCAGGACACGGGGCACAGGAGGAGCAGGACACAGGGCACACACAGCACAGGAGGAGCAGGACACATGGCAGAGGAGGAGCAGGACACAGGGCACGCACAGCACAGGATGAGCAGGACACAGGGCACAGTAGGAGCAGGACACAGAGCACGCACAGCACAGGAGGAGCAGGACACGGGGCAAAGGAGGAGCAGGACACAGGGCACGCACAGCACAGGAGGAGCAGGACACAGGAGGAGCAGGACATGGGGCACAGGGAGAGCAGGACACAGGGCACACACAGCACAGGAGGAGCAGGACACAGGGCACACACAGCACAGGAGGAGCAGGACACATGAGGAGCAGGACACGGGGCACAGGAGGAGCAGGACACAGGGCACACACAGCACAGGAGGAGTAGGACACAGGAGCACAGGAGGAGCAGGACACACACAGCACAGGAGGAGCAGGACACAGGGCAGAGAAGGAGCAGGACACAGGGCATGCACAGCACAGGAGGAGCAGGACACAGGAGCACAGTAGGAGCAGGACACGGGGCACAGGACACACACAGCACAGGAGGAGCAGGACACGGGGCACAGGAGGAGCAGGACACAGGGCACACACAGCACAGGAGGAGCAGGACACAGAGCATGCACAGCACAGGAGGAGCAGGACATGGGGCACAGGAGCAGGACACGCACAGCACAGGAGGAGCAGGACACAGGGCTCGCACAGGAGGAGCAGGACACAGAGCACAGGAGCAGAACAAATGGCACAGGAGGAGCTGCAGGACAAGGGGCACAGGAGGTGAGCACACACTGACTTTCCTGCCGCTGTACCACATTGTGGACCCTGATGAATCCATGGAATGCTGCTCTCTAGCCAGCCATAGAGATCCCTTGTACACTGCTGCTGTATACTGGATATGCTGGTGTATACTGGGTGTGTGTACTGGTATATATAATGGGTGTACTGGTTTAGACCTTGTAAAATGTGTGTGTATGCTGGTGTACATCTTATGTTCTGGTGTATACTGGGTGTACATTTTAAAGATGGGATATTTGCACTTGAAATTGAATACATTTCTGTATTACAGAGGCCACGCCCACTTTTCTGAATAGGCCATGCCCATTTTATGAGGCCACACCCACTTTTCAGGGAGCGCGCCATGAGGGGGGATCTCCAGGAATCGATGATACGTGAGGTGGCAACCCTAATGTCCCTTTCAGACTGCACATATTAACCGGTATATTGCTGTTTTTTTTACCCTTTTAAAACGAAAGGTCCAGAGTGAATTTACCATTTTAAAATAACTGGTACTTTAAAATGGTAAAAAAGCAGGGTCCTACCTGTTTCAGACCCGTTTTTTTTTTGCGGTCTGAAACATTACCCAGGCAGCAGTGAGCGCTATTGGTCCCCAGCGCAATGCATATTTAATGAGCCGGACGCTCATTACATATGCTCATTAAATATGCACGGTGCTGGCTCAGAGGGGACCAGCTAATGCTCAGTGTACCCTGCCTCAGGTACTGGGGGATGAGACAGTATGAGCGGGGTAGTATCCCTCCCCCCATTTACCTCCAGCAGCCACTATGTAGCCGGCAGGAGGCTCCCCAGTGCCCCAAACAGTCCTGATCATATGCCGCTGTAAGATCCGTGCGGTGCTTCCCATCAATGCCAGTGCAGAGACTAGTGCTGCATGCTTGAGACCCGGCTGCCGGGCCCTTCCCACTGTACTCTGGGTGATTATGGCTTCCCCCAGCTAGGGCTTAGCCTGCTGGACTGGATGTGTGGCTTTGTGATGGTCTGGCGGCTCTTCCCATCCGTGATCCTGCAGCCAGCGGACTGTACGAGACCCTCGCCAGGTGGGGAGGGAAACTTCTTAAAACAGCATCTGTCCCATTGTGCGGGGACGATCATGCTGCTTTCACACTGCAAACCTGCTTTAGACCAGGTATATAAATGCGATGTGAAAGGGGTTAAACTTGCTCTGACCCGTTTTAAAAAAACGTTTTAAATACCTGGCCTAAGCAGGTTTTGGGGTGTAAAAGCAGCATAATTGTACCCTCTAAACTTATTTTACAGGGTGTCGCACCCTGCCCGTTTTTAAAATCTCAAAATGATCCTAGCCCTTTTTATGTGTGGCACTGTGCACCCTTACGCTGCCCCCCCAGCGGGCTAACAGCTTTCGGTGTGTGCCATTATGTTAATGGATATTATGGTGTGTGGTATAATGTGTAAGAGGCATTACAGTTTTGCCATAATGTGTCATTATGACAGATTATGTAATGGGCATAGCAGAGTATGCCAATGTTTAATAGGCGTAATCCTAGTGCAGTGTGCAATTTTTTATATAATGTAAATTTCTAATATAAAATGTGCGCTCCCTATCGAATAAAGTGCCCTGGCCGGTGGTCAGCACCCTGCCCTACGCTCCGATACTTGGAAAACAAAGGTGCCCTCCAGAATAATAAGCCTGCTGACACAGGCTGTATGGATATCTTCTGTGGCTGGCGGCACTCTGCTTTAAGTAAAGAAATACAGGAGACCTTGTGGTTTTCCGACGTTTCAAGCCTTTTCAGGCTTTTTATCTTTTTATTTTTGTCTCTTGCACCTTGATAAAAAGCCTGAAAAGGCTTGAAACGTCGGAAAACCACAAGGTCTCCTGTATTTCTTTACTTAAAGCAGAGTGCCGCCAGCCACAGAAGATATATATAAAGAGAGAGAGAGAGAGAGATATGCAGGTAGTCGGATGACATGAAATTTTTGCTGGTCTATCTGACCGTGATTTGGTTTCCACAGGATCTCTCATTTTCCACTTCTTAATTAGAGTTTGAACACTGCTGATTGGCATTTTCAATTGCTTGGATATCTTTTAATATCCCTTTCCTGTTTTATACAGTTTAATTACCTTTTCCCGCAGATCCTTTGACAATTCTTGTGCTTTCCCCATGACTCAGAATCCAGACACGTCAGTGCAGCACTAGATGAAAGATGCAAGGGTCTTTCAGGAGACCAGAAACTCACAGACCTTTTATACACACACACCGATTACAAGCAAACAGATCACAGGATGGTTACCTTTAGTAGCCATTCAAACCCGTTTGTGTGTGGATCATTTGGGTAGCTTCTTTTGTCATTATGATTTAAAAAGAGTATACACAGTTGTTTGACAATAAGGGGGAAATTTACTAAGAATACGAATGCAAAAAGTTGCATTTGTATTCTTAATACGAATGAATACCACTGCATACATCGTATGCTAAGTCGTGTTCCGGAGGGGGATTTGCAAAGCAGTCAAATACAACTGCTTTGTAAAGGCCCCCATACACTAGCCGATTTTGGTCAGATTTCAGCCAGATCAGTTGGATCTGGCCGAAATCGGACCAAAATCGGCTAGTTTTGATGTCCCCTCAGATCCGATGCGCGGTCCCGTGCGCATCGGATCTGCGTCGGGTGGTCGGACCTGCTGCACGTCCGACCACCCGACTTGGGACCTAGTGGGGCGGCGAGGCGGTAGAGGGAGCAGGGGGGCTGGGGACGCTGCGGGGGACACAGGCGGCATAGAGCCGGGCAGGGGGAGCCAGCGGGAGCTGTCAGTATTGAATAAAAAAAAAAAAAAGCCCATACAATGCATGGGCGGCCTGTGATTGGCTGAGCTCTCTCTCAGCCAGTCAGCAATTGGCTGAGAGAGCGCTCAGCCAATCACAGGCTGCCCATTCATTGTATAGGCTTTTTTTTCTAGCACTGACAGCTCCCGCCGGCTCCCCCTACCCGGCTCTATGCCGCCTGTGTCCTCCGCAGCGTCCCCAGCCCCCCCTGCTCCCTCTACCGCCTCGCCGAACAGACGCTGTCCCCCGCAGCGGGGGACACGCCGCACAGACGTGTCCCCCGCAGCGTCCCCAGCCCCCCTGCTCCCTCTACCGCCTCGCCGCACAGACGCTGTCCCCCGCAGCGTCCCCAGCAGCGGGGGAGACAGACGTGTCCCCCGCAGCGTCCCCCCCCCGGGTTTTTTACATGTGATAAATCGAGACGATTTATCACATGCAAAAAATGGCACATCAAGTGCCAATCTAATCAAGCTCCCCCGGGGAGCAACCGGGGAAGCTCAGGGGGAAGTCGGGGGCGACTTGTCCTAAGGACAAGTCGCCCTAGTGTATGGGGGCCTTTACCCTCCGATGTCGTATTAATTTGTATTAGCTGGCCGTATATACGGCCACTAATACGAATTAGTGTAGGAAGACTGCACGGATCAGTCAGATCCATCATATCAGTCAGATCCGTGCAGGCTGCAAGGTGTAAAAAAAAAAAAAAATAGAAACAAAAATAAATAAATTTAAAAAACGGCGTGGGGTCCCCCCCACAGCTGTAACCAGCACCAGGCTGAAAGAGCCGGGGCCGGTAATTAAAAATCAGGGGACCCGACAAATAGGGGTTTCCCCGATTTTTAACAACCAGCCCCAGGCTCCAGGTCCGGGGCTGGTTCCCAAAATACGGGGGACAAAATGACTAGGGGTCCCCCGTATTTTAAGAACCAGCCAGCAGGAGACTTTTTATACAAGTCCCCCCGGACAAAGCATTAACCCCCTGACCGGTCAGCCTGGCCAGGGGGAGTGGGGACCCCCCCAATAAAGGGGTCCCCCCCCTCCAGGACTTACCTGACCAGGCTGAAGCCTGGTGCTGTCCCCGGTGGCCCTGTGCGGTGGGCATCGAGCTGATTTGAGTGTAAAAAAATTGAATAAAAATGTATTGTTTTTTACTGTGGAACTATGAGTCCCAGCAAGCATCCCCCGCAAGCTGGGACTTGGAGAACCACAAGTCCCAGCATTCGGTGCATTAAAGGGCCCGCTGGCACTTGTAGTTGCAGTAAAAAAATAGTGAAATAAATACACATTGACACACAATAAAACTTTAATTCATCCAAAGCCCACACATACTGATACTTACCTATCTTGAGCCCGTAGGTAGGTCCCTGGGTCTTGGTTCGGTGCCTTGTCCTGGTCCATGTCGGCAGTCTGCTCCATGTCAGTGGCGTCTGTGTCGGCCGGCGTCCATCCGGGTCCGAAGAAATCCATGGGGGACCTGTGGAAGGAAATCCTACTCACCCAGGTCCTCCATGGAAGCTCTGAAGTCTTGATCCGCCGTAGTCCTGGACTTCTGTCACCTTCTGTGACACGCCGGCAACTCCATCGGCTCCCCGCATCGGACTGTCAGAGAGGCGTAGAGATCTTTCATCTTCCGCGCCTCTCTATAGAATGATTCTATTGGCCGCTATGCGGCCAATCAGGAGCTGAGAAAGTCGGGAGGTGAGAAAGGGAACGTTTGTTTGCTTTACTGAAATATCTGAAACACACTATTGAACCTTTTATGGTCTGGAACGCCCACCACTGTTGTGTGGTATAAGAGACTTTTTAATAAATGTTTATACATTTTGGACTTTACTTTTATTTACTTTGAATTTTGTCAAAGGCTAATAGAGACCTAATCATTAAAGGTCAGAACAGGGGCGCCATCTTACAACTGCTAGCTATATATATATTATTCATCAGGAACCTACCTGCGGACTGTAGCAAGTGCTGTTGTTCTTTGCACCCGGGTATCTTTTGTATTTTAAATGGAGAGCCGGTCACAGTGCTTGTATGTGTATATACTGTATATGTTGAACCAATATGCACTGGCTGTTGGTGTTGTTTTTTATTTCTGAAATCTGGGGAGTGCCATCCAACTACCTGCGTATCTCTCTCTATATATATATAGTGCTCACTCTAGGATGTTTTTAGGGCAGGGTGCTGACCACCGTGCAGGGCACTTTTTTCGATAGGAAGGGCACATTTTTTATTACAAATTTACATTACAGTATAAAAAAAAGCACACTGCACTAGGATTACGCCCCTTAAACATTGGCATACTCTACTATGCCCATTACATATTCTGTCGTAATGACAGCTACACATTATGGCAAAACTGTAATGCCTCTTACACATTATACCACACACCATAATACCCATTACACATGATGGCACACACCGAAAGCTCTCAGCGGCATGTCAGCCTGCTGGGGGGAAGCGTAAGGGCGCATAGTGCCACAATACAACGATTGAAAACTGTGAAAAAACCCTCAGAGTTTAATACATTACATATTAAACTCAGAGTAAATGTGTGTGAAATACATGTGTACATGATATTGTTCAGATGTGTCCTTCATTTCGGATATGTATTTGCAGCTGATTTCTGGAGCTGCACATCTCTCCGAAGGAAGCTCCCTTATATCTGGCTACGCTACCTATGCGCAGAGAGAGAATTCCCCCTATCAGAAGGCCCCAAACTAGAGACACACAACGGGCCTTATTCTGGTTCATCCGCTCAGACGCGTGCACTTACCCTGGGGAGTTACACAGACCCCACCTTGCGAATGGTTAGCCGGCACCACCCATTCGCACACCAAATTTGCTCGCAAGGCTTGCGAACGGATATTTTACATGAACATCCATTCGCAGGCCACTGGGAACCTCCCCCATCTTTCGATGGTCGCCGACCATCGAATCATGGCGAAGGCGCATGGTAAGGGTGGCCCAGACCACTCGTACATATGAGGGATGCATATGCATTTCTTCCCATGTATATGCTCTGTGCCTCATCTCTGTCCCCCCATGTATATGCTCTGTGCCTCATCTCTGTCCCCCCATGTATATGTTCTGTGCCCCATCTCTGTCCCCCCATGTATATGTTCTGTGCCCCATCTCTGTCCCCCCATGTATATGCTCTGTGCCCCATCTCTGTCTCCTCATGTATATGCTCTGTGCCCCATCTCTGTCCCCCCATGTATATGATCTGTACCCCATCTCTGTCTCCCCATGTATATGCTCTGTGCCCCATCTGTCTCCCCATGTATATGCTCTGTGCCCCACCTCTGTCTCCCCATGTGTATGCTGCTCTCTGTACCCCGTCTCTTTCCCCCCAATTCCGATCATATTACCAGGAATAGCCCCTAGTCTGCGCTGTCTGTAATGTCACCTCAGCAGGTGTGAGAGAGCAGAGTCTCCTCAGCGTACAGGTGTCTCCACCTCCGCGGCCATATTCCCTGCGCTTCCCTGGCCTGACAGAGCGCGCAATCTCCGGAAACATGGCGCCCGTAGCCGGCAGATGGAACGCGGTAACATTACAGGAGCCTCCTGGGCGTAGTCTCGTGTCCGGCAAGCAGCCAATCAGCGCACTTCGCGGCTTCCCGCCCAGCCGCCATCTTACCGTCTGACTAAAGTGGATACACCGGTGTATTCTCGTCAAAATGTCGGCGCTGCCTTCAGAGTTCTGCCCACTGCCCAGCAACAGAGGTGAGGTGGCGTTATACAGTCCCATGTACCCACCGTTAGTTTGCTGGCCACCATCACATGCCCCCTCCATATACAGAGTGCTCTAACCCCTATCCAACTTCCCCCTCCATATAATTATACACATACCTCCCAGCATGCCCCTCTCCAGCAGGGACACAACGCTCTGCTCCTGCACTTCCCTCTCATGTATGATTACAATCACCTGTGTTGAATAAGTTAATGGGTCAGAAAGGTGCTGCAACACAGGTGCTGGCAATCATACATTACCAGGGAAGCCCAGGAACAGAGCATTGTGTCCTCCTGGAGAGGGGCATGCTGGGAGATATGGATAATGTATGATTGCCAGCACCTGTGGGGAGGTAACTGATAAGAAAGGTGTCACCACAGGTGCTGGCAATCATACATTACCAGGGAAGCCCAGGAACAGAGCATTGTGTCCTCCTGGAGAGGGGCATGCTGGGAGGTATGGATAATGTATGATTGCCAGCACCTGTGGGGATCTGGGTAACTGATAAGAAAGGTGTCACCACAGGTGCTGGCAATCATACATTACCAGGGAAGCCCAGGAACAGAGCATTGTGTCCTCCTGGAGAGGGGCATGCTGGGAGGTATGGATAATGTAGGATTGCCAGCACCTGTGGGGAGCTAGGTAACTGATAAGAAAGGTGTCATCACAGGTGCTGGCAATCATACATTACCAGGGAAGCCCAGGAGCAGAGCATTGTGTCCTCCTGGAGAGGGGCATGCTGGGAGGTATGGATAATGTAGGATTGCCAGCACCTGTGAGGAGCTAGGTAACTGATAAGAAAGGTGTCACCACAGGTGCTGGCAATCATACATTACCAGGGAAGCCCAGGAGCAGAGCATTGTGTCCTCCTGGAGAGGGGCATGCTGGGAGGTATGGATAATGTAGGATTGCCAGCACCTGTGGGGAGCTAGGTAACTGATAAGAAAGGTGTCACCACAGGTGCTGGCAATCATACATTACCAGGGAAGCCCAGGAACAGAGCATTGTGTCCTCCTGGAGAGGGGCATGCTGGGAGGTATGGATAATGTAGGATTGCCAGCACCTGTGGGGAGCTAGGTAACTGATAAGAAAGGTGTCACCACAGGTGCTGGCAATCATACATTACCAGGGAAGCCCAGGAACAGAGCATTTTGTCCTCCTGGAGAGGGGCATGCTGGGAGGTATGGATAATGTAGGATTGCCAGCACCTGTGGGGAGCTAGGTAACTGATAAGAAAGGTGTCATCACAGGTGCTGGCAATCCTACATTACCAGGGAAGCCCAGGAGCAGAGCATTGTGTCCTCCTGGAGAGGGGCATGCTGGGAGGTATGGATAATGTATGATTGTCAGCACCTGTGGGGAGCTAGGTAACTGATAAGAAAGGTGTCACCACAGGTGCTGGCAATCATACATTACCAGCGAAGCCCAGGAACAGAGCATTGTGTCCTCCTGGAGAGGGGCATGCTGGGAGGTATGGATAATGTAGGATTGCCAGCACCTGTGGGGAGCTAGGTAACTGATAAGAAAGGTGTCACCACAGGTGCTGGCAATCATACATTACCAGGGAAGCCCAGGAACAGAGCATTGTGTCCTCCTGGAGAGGGGCATGCTGGGAGGTATGGATAATGTAGGATTACCAGCACCTGTGGGGAGCTAGGTAACTGATAAGAAAGGTGTCTCCACAGGTGCTGGCAATCATACATTACCAGGGAAGCCCAGGAACAGAGCATTGTGTCCTCCTGGAGAGGGGCATGCTGGGAGGTATGGATAATGTATGATTGCCAGCACCTGTGGGGAGCTAGGTAACTGATAAGAAAGGTGTCACCACAGGTGCTGGCAATCATACATTACCAGGGAAGCCCAGGAACAGAGCATTGTGTCCTCCTGGAGAGGGGCATGCTGGGAGGTATGTTATACAGACTTCTCCCTCCACATACAGACTGCACCATCCTGCCCCCATCCAACTTCCCTCTCCATATAATTATATAGAATGCCCCACTCTGCCCTGCCCCCCTCCACATACAGGCTGCCCACCCTACACTGCCCCCACCCAACTTTCCCCTCCACTTACAGACTACCCCATCCTGCCCTGCCGCCATCCAACGTCCCCCTCCACTTATAGACTGCCCCATCCTGCTCTGCCCCCTCCACATACAGACTGCCCCATTCTGACCTACCCCATCCAACTTCCCCCTCCACTTACAGACTGCCCCATCCAGCACCACTCCCGAACCAGCTGCCCACTACACATGTAAACTGCCCCATCCAGCTGCCACCTCCACATAAACTGGCCCAGCTCCTGCCTCCATCCACATAAATTACCCCAACCTGTGCTATGCCCCATCCAGCTGCCACCTCCACATAAACTGGCCCAGCTCCTGCCTCCATCCACATAAATTACCCAAACCTGTGCTATTCCCCAACCAGCTGCCACCTCCACATAAACTGGTCCAGCTCCTGCCTCCATCCACATAAATTACCCCAACCTGTGCTATTCCCCATCCAGCTGCCACCTCCACATAAACTGGCCCAGCTCCTGCCTCCATCCACATAAATTACCCCAACCTGTGCTATTCCCCATCCAGCTGCCACCTCCACATAAACTGGCCCAGCTCCTGCCTCCATCCACATAAATTACCCCAACCTGTGCTATGCCCCATCCAGCTGCCACCTCCACATAAACTGGCCCAGCTCCTGCCTCCATCCACATAAATTACCCCAACCTGTGCTATTCCCCATCCAGCTGCCACCTCCACATAAACTGGCCCAGCTCCTGCCTCCATCCACATAAATTACCCCAACCTGTGCTATTCCCCATCCAGCTGCCACCTCCACATAAACTGGCCCAGCTCCTGCCTCCATCCACATAAATTACCCCAACCTGTGCTATTCCCCATCCAGCTGCCACCTCCACATAAACTGGCCCAGCTCCTGCCTCCATCCACATAAATTACCCCAACCTGTGCTATGCCCCATCCAGCTGCCACCTCCACATAAACTGGCCCAGCTCCTGCCTCCATCCACATAAATTACCCCAACCTGTGCTATTCCCCATCCAGCTGCCACCTCCACATAAACTGGCCCAGCTCCAGCCTCCATCCACATAAATTACCCCAACCTGTGCTATTCCCCATCCAGCTGCCACCTCCACATAAACTGGCCCAGCTCCTGCCTCCATCCACATAAATTACCCCAACCTGTGCTATTCCCCATCCAGCTGCCACCTCCACATAAACTGGCCCAGCTCATGCCTCCATCCACATAAATTACCCCAACCTGTGCTATTCCCCATCCAGCTGCCACCTCCACATAAACTGGCCCAGCTCCTGCCTCCATCCACATAAATTACCCCAACCTGTGCTATTCCCCATCCAGCTGCCACCTCCACATAAACTGGCCCAGCTCCTGCCTCCATCCACATAAATTACCCCAACCTGTGCTATTCCCCATCCAGCTGCCACCTCCACATAAACTGGCCCAGCTCCAGCCTCCATCCACATAAATTACCCCAACCTGTGCTATGCCCCATCCAGCTGCCACCTCCACATAAACTGGCCCAGCTCCTGCCTCCATCCACATAAATTACCCCAACCTGTGCTATGCCCCATCCAGCTGCCACCTCCACATAAACTGGCCCAGCTCCTGCCTCCATCCACATAAATTACCCCAACCTGTGCTATTCCCCATCCAGCTGCCACCTCCACATAAACTGGCCCAGCTCCTGCCTCCATCCACATAAATTACCCCAACCTGTGCTATTCCCCATCCAGCTGCCACCTCCACATAAACTGGCCCAGCTCCTGCCTCCATCCACATAAATTACCCCAACCTGTGCTATTCCCCATCCAGCTGCCACCTCCACATAAACTGGCCAAGCTCATGCCTCCATCCACATAAATTACCCCAACCTGTGCTATTCCCCATCCAGCTGCCACCTCCACATAAACTGGCCCAGCTCCTGCCTCCATCCACATAAATTACCCCAACCTGTGCTATTCCCCATCCAGCTGCCACCTCCACATAAACTGGCCCAGCTCCAGCCTCCATCCACATAAATTACCCCAACCTGTGCTATTCCCCATCCAGCTGCCACCTCCACATAAACTGGCCCAGCTCCTGCCTCCATCCACATAAATTACCCCAACCTGTGCTATTCCCCATCCAGCTGCCACCTCCACATAAACTGGCCCAGCTCCTGCCTCCATCCACATAAATTACCCCAACCTGTGCTATTCCCCATCCAGCTGCCACCTCCACATAAACTGGTCCAGCTCCTGCCTCCATCCACATAAATTACCCCAACCTGTGCTATTCCCCATCCAGCTGCCACCTCCACATAAACTGGCCCAGCTCCTGCCTCCATCCACATAAATTACCCCAACCTGTGCTATTCCCCATCCAGCTGCCACCTCCACATAAACTGGCCCAGCTCCTGCCTCCATCCACATAAATTACCCCAACCTGTGCTATTCCCCATCCAGCTGCCACCTCCACATAAACTGGCCCAGCTCCTGCCTCCATCCACATAAATTACCCCAACCTGTGCTATTCCCCATCCAGCTGCCACCTCCACATAAACTGGCCCAGCTCCTGCCTCCATCCACATAAATTACCCCAACCTGTGCTATTCCCCATCCAGCTGCCACCTCCACATAAACTGGCCCAGCTCCAGCCTCCATCCACATAAATTACCCCAACCTGTGCTATTCCCCATCCAGCTGCCACCTCCACATAAACTGGCCCAGCTCCTGCCTCCATCCACATAAATTACCCCAACCTGTGCTATTCCCCATCCAGCTGCCACCTCCACATAAACTGGCCAAGCTCATGCCTCCATCCACATAAATTACCCCAACCTGTGCTATTCCCCATCCAGCTGCCACCTCCACATAAACTGGCCCAGCTCCTGCCTCCATCCACATAAATTACCCCAACCTGTGCTATTCCCCATCCAGCTGCCACCTCCACATAAACTGGCCCAGCTCCAGCCTCCATCCACATAAATTACCCCAACATGTGCTATTCCCCATCCAGCTGCCACCTCCACATAAACTGGCCCAGCTCCTGCCTCCATCCACATAAATTACCCCAACCTGTGCTATGCCCCATCCAGCTGCCACCTCCACATAAACTGGCCAAGCTCATGCCTCCATCCACATAAATTACCCCAACCTGTGCTATTCCCCATCCAGCTGCCACCTCCACATAAACTGGCCCAGCTCCTGCCTCCATCCACATAAATTACCCCAACCTGTGCTATTCCCCATCCAGCTGCCACCTCCACATAAACTGGCCCAGCTCCTGCCTCCATCCACATAAATTACCCCAACCTGTGCTATGCCCCATCCAGCTGCCACCTCCACATAAACTGGCCCAGCTCCTGCCTCCATCCACATAAATTACCCCAACATGTGCTATTCCCCATCCAGCTGCCACCTCCACATAAACTGGCCAAGCTCATGCCTCCATCCACATAAATTACCCCAACCTGTGCTATTCCCCATCCAGCTGCCACCTCCACATAAACTGGCCCAGCTCCTGCCTCCATCCACATAAATTACCCCAACCTGTGCTATTCCCCATCCAGCTGCCACCTCCACATAAACTGGCCCAGCTCCTGCCTCCATCCACATAAATTTACCCCAACCTGTGCTATTCCCCATCCAGCTGCCACCTCCACATAAACTGGCCCAGCTCCTGCCTCCATCCACATGAATTACCCCAACCTGTGCTATTCCCCATCCAGCTGCCACCTCCACATAAACTGGCCCAGCTCCTGCCTCCATCCACATGAATTACCCCAACCTGTGCTATTCCCCATCCAGCTGCCACCTCCACATAAACTGGCCCAGCTCCTGCCTCCATCCACATAAATTACCCCAACCTGTGCTATTCCCCATCCAGCTGCCACCTCCACATAAACTGGCCCAGCTCCTGCCTCCATCCACATGAATTACCCCAACCTGTGCTATTTCCCATCCAGCTGCCACCTCCACATAAACTGGCCCAGCTCCTGCCTCCATCCACATGAATTACCCCAACCTGTGCTATTCCCCATCCAGCTGCCACCTCCACATAAACTGGCCCAGCTCCTGCCTCCATCCACATGAATTACCCCAACCTGTGCTATTCCCCATCCAGCTGCCACCTCCACATAAACTGGCCCAGCTCCTGCCTCCATCCACATGAATTACCCCAACCTGTGCTATTCCCCATCCAGCTGCCACCTCCACATAAACTGGCCCAGCTCCTGCCTCCATCCACATAAATTACCCCAACCTGTGCTATTCCCCATCCAGCTGCCACCTCCACATAAACTGGCCCAGCTCCTGCCTCCATCCACATGAATTACCCCAACCTGTGCTATTCCCCATCCAGCTGCCACCTCCACATAAACTGGCCCAGCTCCTGCCTCCATTCACATAAATTACCCCAACCTGTGCTATTCCCCATTCAGCTGCCACCTCCACATAAACTGGCCCAGCTCCTGCCTCCATCCACATGAATTACCCCAACCTGTGCTATTCCCCATCCAGCTGCCACCTCCACATAAACTGGCCCAGCTCCTGCCTCCATCCACATGAATTACCCCAACCTGTGCTATTCCCCATCCAGCTGCCACCTCCACATAAACTGGCCCAGCTCCTGCCTCCATCCACATAAATTACCCCAACCTGTGCTATTCCCCATCCAGCTGCCACCTCCACATAAACTGGCCCAGCTCCAGCCTCCATCCACATAAATTACCCCAACCTGTGCTATTCCCCATCCAGCTGCCACCTCCACATAAACTGGCCCAGCTCCTGCCTCCATCCACATAAATTACCCCAACCTGTGCTATTCCCCATCCAGCTGCCACCTCCACATAAACTGGCCCAGCTCCTGCCTCCATCCACATAAATTACCCCAACCTGTGCTATTCCCCATCCAGCTGCCACCTCCACATAAACTGGCCCAGCTCCTGCCTCCATCCACATAAATTACCCCAACCTGTGCTATTCCCCATCCAGCTGCCACCTCCACATAAACTGGCCCAGCTCCAGCCTCCATCCACATAAATTACCCCAACCTGTGCTATTCCCCATCCAGCTGCCACCTCCACATAAACTGGCCCAGCTCCTGCCTCCATCCACATAAATTACCCCAACCTGTGCTATTCCCCATCCAGCTGCCACCTCCACATAAACTGGCCCAGCTCCTGCCTCCATCCACATAAATTACCCCAACCTGTGCTATTCCCCATCCAGCTGCCACCTCCACATAAACTGGCCAGCTCCTGCCTCCATCCACATAAATTACCCCAACCTGTGCTATTCCCCATCCAGCTGCCACCTCCACATAAACTGGCCCAGCTCCTGCCTCCATTCACATAAATTACCCCAACCTGTGCTATTCCCCATTCAGCTGCCACCTCCACATAAACTGGCCCAGCTCCTGCCTCCATCCACATGAATTACCCCAACCTGTGCTATTCCCCATCCAGCTGCCACCTCCACATAAACTGGCCCAGCTCCTGCCTCCATCCACATGAATTACCCCAACCTGTGCTATTCCCCATCCAGCTGCCACCTCCACATAAACTGGCCCAGCTCCTGCCTCCATCCACATAAATTACCCCAACCTGTGCTATTCCCCATCCAGCTGCCACCTCCACATAAACTGGCCCAGCTCCTGCCTCCATCCACATGAATTACCCCAACCTGTGCTATTCCCCATCCAGCTGCCACCTCCACATAAACTGGCCCAGCTCCTGCCTCCATTCACATAAATTACCCCAACCTGTGCTATTCCCCATTCAGCTGCCACCTCCACATAAACTGGCCCAGCTCCTGCCTCCATCCACATGAATTACCCCAACCTGTGCTATTCCCCATCCAGCTGCCACCTCCACATAAACTGGCCCAGCTCCTGCCTCCATCCACATGAATTACCCCAACCTGTGCTATTCCCCATCCAGCTGCCACCTCCACATAAACTGGCCCAGCTCCTGCCTCCATCCACATAAATTACCCCAACCTGTGCTATTCCCCATCCAGCTGCCACCTCCACATAAACTGGCCAGCTCCTGCCTCCATCCACATAAATTACCCCAACCTGTGCTATTCCCCATCCAGCTGCCACCTCCACATAAACTGGCCCAGCTCCTGCCTCCATTCACATAAATTACCCCAACCTGTGCTATTCCCCATTCAGCTGCCACCTCCACATAAACTGGCCCAGCTCCTGCCTCCATCCACATGAATTACCCCAACCTGTGCTATTCCCCATCCAGCTGCCACCTCCACATAAACTGGCCCAGCTCCTGCCTCCATCCACATGAATTACCCCAACCTGTGCTATTCCCCATCCAGCTGCCACCTCCACATAAACTGGCCCAGCTCCTGCCTCCATCCACATAAATTACCCCAACCTGTGCTATTCCCCATCCAGCTGCCACCTCCACATAAACTGGCCCAGCTCCTGCCTCCATCCACATAAATTACCCCAACCTGTGCTATTCCCCATCCAGCTGCCACCTCCACATAAACTGGCCCAGCTACTGCCTCCATCCACATGAATTACCCCAACCTGTGCTATTCCCCATCCAGCTGCCACCTCCACATAAACTGGCCAGCTCCTGCCTCCATCCACATAAATTACCCCAAACTGTGCTATTCCCCATCCAGCTGCCACCTCCACATAAACTGGCCAGCTCCTGCCTCCATCCACATAAATTACCCCAACCTGTGCTATTCCCCATCCAGCTGCCACCTCCACATAAACTGGCCCAGCTCCTGCCTCCATCCACATAAATTACCCCAACCTGTGCTATTCCCCATCCAGCTGCCACCTCCACATAAACTGGCCCAGCTCCTGCCTCCATCCACATAAATTACCCCAACCTGTGCTATTCCCCATCCAGCTGCCACCTCCACATAAACTGGCCCAGCTACTGCCTCCATCCACATGAATTACCCCAACCTGTGCTATTCCCCATCCAGCTGCCACCTCCACATAAACTGGCCAGCTCCTGCCTCCATCCACATAAATTACCCCAACCTGTGCTATTCCCCATCCAGCTGCCACCTCCACATAAACTGGCCCAGCTCCTGCCTCCATCCACATGAATTACCCCAACCTGTGCTATTCCCCATCCAGCTGCCACCTCCACATAAACTGGCCAGCTCCTGCCTCCATCCACATGAATTACCCCAACCTGTGCTATTCCCCATCCAGCTGCCACCTCCACATAAACTGGCCAGCTCCTGCCTCCATCCACATAAATTACCCCAACCTGTGCTATTCCCCATCCAGCTGCCACCTCCACATAAACTGGCCAAGCTCATGCCTCCATCCACATAAATTACCCCAACCTGTGCTATTCCCCATCCAGCTGCCACCTCCACATAAACTGGCCCAGCTCCTGCCTCCATCCACATAAATTACCCCAACCTGTGCTATTCCCCATCCAGCTGCCACCTCCACATAAACTGGCCCAGCTCCTGCCTCCATCCACATAAATTACCCCAACCTGTGCTATTCCCCATCCAGCTGCCACCTCCACATAAACTGGCCCAGCTCCTGCCTCCATCCACATGAATTACCCCAACCTGTGCTATTCCCCATCCAGCTGCCACCTCCACATAAACTGGCCCAGCTCCTGCCTCCATCCACATAAATTACCCCAACCTGTGCTATTCCCCATCCAGCTGCCACCTCCACATAAACTGGCCCAGCTCCTGCCTCCATCCACATAAATTACCCCAACCTGTGCTATTCCCCATCCAGCTGCCAAAAGAACTCACTTGCTGTTGTGCTCTCGCGTCTGTTGACGGTATCCGGACTGATCATAGAATGACTCTAGGCCAAAAGGTTGACATGGTTTAAAGGTCGCGCAGTAGTAGGGGGTTGGGAAGACCGCGCTGCAATTAAAGTTTCTCGGTAAGAACTGATGTGATAATTCCTGGAATTTAGTTGTTGAGTGTTCAGGTTAGATTACCTCTATGTACTCTATACGGTGACCATCAGTGGTGCTCCCGAGATTTGATACCAGTGAGATTGTATAGAGGGGAGAGAAAGGCGAGTCCTACCACACTAATTACATCCCGCACTCGGAAGCTAAGGAGTGTTGGGCCGGTCTAGTACCTGATGGGGAGACCCGCAGGGGATACTCGGTCTGTATTTGGACAGTACACACTGCCTTAAAGGGATCACACTGTGTTGCTTAAAGGCCATAAGCTGCCCATACACGCTCCGTTGTGGACCGGCTCCGTTCTGTACTATGCGATGCTGCACATACTTTTTGTACTAGCTACACATTGCGTCGGATCGCATTGCATGCACAAGGCATGCGATGCGCGCTATTTAAGTCCCAAACGGATCCCTTGAACGGACCGTGTATGGGCAGCTGTAGACTGATACTGCATGCACGATTTACTCGCTCTCTCTCTCTCTGAGGAAGCCGCCGACGCTCACAGCAGGCGGGGAAACGCGTTAGAGACCTATTTCCACTTCTCCTGATCACTGAAGAATATCGATATTGCACTGAGGGGACCTGCTATTCATCTTTAAGCCACTGGTGTCACAAACTCCGGATATAGTTGCATACAAATTTGGAAATTCAGTTCTAGCAACTGGGAGGCAGAGACTGTAATCCGCCACAGGTCTCCAAAGGTATATACCCAGTTTTTATATTATATTTTTTCTGTCTGGCCAGGCAACCTATCTGACTCATTCTGAAGTTGATAACACCTTTTGCATGTTGCAAGTTTACTAATTCCATCTAAGTAAAAATCGACCAGTCTGATTATATGGACTTTCTGGATCCAACCATACAAGTTTTCAGCTTACTAACCTGCATTACTAACCAGCAGAGGCACCTACTAAGCTTGATATTGTGTGTGATTTGTGCTATGTAGTATTTACACTATATATCTTTATATATTTTTATTTTTGTTTATATATATATTTTTTTCATTTTTATGTGGATGTATTTTATATCCTAAGTTTTTACAGGTTGTGGCCACATACCATATGTACATTTAATATTGTATAATAAATTCATTTAATTATTAACTATTAGTGTTTCCCTTTGCGCAGTTTTTTTCCCATTTTCTGATACTGCATCTGACAGGTGACCCGTGATTTCAATTCCCATTATATTTCCACCTATTTGTGATGTATGGATGAAGGTCCACCTGGGGTAATCTATCCTTTCACACAGGGGAGAAATTCTACCCCCAACTGTTCCTTCTGAATAACCGGACAAATTCTCTAATCTACAAATCGTCGCACTGTCTAATATATCGCCACCATTGATTCACTAATCATCTAATAAAGACTTGTTTTTAGCAAACAACCTCCCAGATTTATAGTTTTCTCGGGAAGGGTGCTCCCAAAATGGTTGGACCCTGTCGACCTTTGAACCCTGTTAACCTTTTCAATGTGGACCTTTAGACCCTGTTGACCTTTTGACCATGTCGACTATTTTTGATGTTGCCCTTTTGGCCATGTCGACCTTTTAGCTGTCAACCGTTGGACCCTGTTAACCTTTTCAATGTGGACCTTTAGACCCTGTTGACCTTGTGACTGTCGACCATATGATTGTAGCCCTGGACACTGGATGTTTTATACCATAACCCTGCTGACGCGAGATGATGGGAATAGGGCACTGGATCTGTTTGGTAGCCTGGTATATGGGGTCAGTGCATCCCCTTAACGCCATTCTATGTCAGCAGAGAAACTGGTGACCCGATATACCACGCTACCAAACTGATCCTGCTTACGCCCTGTACACACACATCCATTTGTGGTACTTATATGTTAGTTGGGCGCCCACTAAGCTATTTGCTTAGTTTTCTGTGTCCCCTCGCTGCGCTCGCCACACTATAAAGTCAACTCCATGCCAACATGGATAGTGGGGTATGAGCGTAGTAACTATAGTGGGCGCCCAACTAACATAAGCACCCGATTTGCTTTTGATTCGATGTTAGGTTCGATTGTCTATTAGATCTGGCATTAGATCTTTCCATTCGATTTGGCATTAGATCTGTACTTTTGCATTAGATATCCCATTCGATATACATTCATGGTACATTGTACACATTCGATTTACTAGATCGAATTCGATATTTCCTTGGCTGCACAGTAGATTTTTCTGTTCGATTTTGTGAAAATGGGAGCGCGCATCGAATGGAATGTAGATCGAAAGTGACACAGAAACCATTCGATTTTTTTTAGGATTCGATTCTGCTTCTATAAGCAAAATTGAATCAAAAAATCTGGAAAAATCGATGTACAGGGCTTTAAACCTATTTGGATATAATAAGTACTTGGCTGTTTTGCACTTGGATCCACAGAGCGGTTACATCTTTATGGTTGGACGGTTCAGGACATTTATCATTAACTCATCCTACTAAGAAACGGATCTGCCGTCTCTAATCAGGAGTGAGGACGTTAATGGTCAGAGACAATTAAGGATTTTGGGAGGACTGGTCACATAAATATACTTAAAGCTGTGAGTATATCTGGGTCACAAGGATTGATTATATTAATATTGTTTTAATATGCTAATTACCAGCTGACACGAGTAGTTGTCTTTTAGGCTGTTTGCTTCTTAAATCTAGATGTTAATGTCAATAAGAATATTTGTACCTTTTATCTCTCCTGCATAATGAATCATTAGATGGTGATGTTTGCAGGACAGAACTGATGGGGACGGATGCACCGATCTCCCAGCGCAGCGGATAGCACAGGTCTAGTCCTATTTTCTAGGCCTCTTTATCTTGCACTGGGTTCAGTATCACGTTCACCAAAGCAAAATGACCAAGCTGCAAATCAGAGGAAAGTGGAATATTAATGGGAGCAGATGCCAACGGATGACATCCAGGTTCTATGGTGAAAACTAGATTGTCTTGTTGCTGCAACATGCAGGAAGGATTTATAACAGCTGCTTGTAAAAAGCATTGACATTTTCCAGGGCTTATTACCACTCCATCAAATTAGCAAAATAGCTCTAAATGCGGTTCCCTCGAGTGTCAAATATGTTTTTCTTATAAATATTGGCTGATTCCCCCCACGCATTAATGAAGATGGATCCGTGCCAAGAGAATATTCAAATGTAATCACTGCCCCTGCTGCTGTATAGGAGGACAAGAGGTGTTTCTATTAACCCTTCATTTCCCGTGACGAGCCCCAGCGATTCTTATCCTGCTTCCCACACATCTCCCTGTCACCCGGCCTCCATGTGGCAGCCCCACACATCTCCCTGTCACCCGGCCTCCATGTGGCAGCCCCACACATCTCCCTGTCACCAGGCCTCCATGTGGCTTCCCCACACATCTCCTTGTCACCAGGCCTCCATGTGGCTGCCCCACACATCTCCCTGTCACCAGGCCTCCATGTGGCAGCCCCACACATCTCCCCGTCACCAAGCCTCCATGTGGCTTCACCACACATCTCCCTGTCACCAGGCCTCCATGTGGCTTCCCCACACATCTCCCTGTCACCAGGCCTCCATGTGGCTGCCCCACACATCTCCCTGTCACCAGGCCTCCATGTGGCTTCCCCACACATCTCCCTGTCACCCGGCCTCCATGTGGCTTCCCCACACATCTCCCTGTCACCAGGCCTCCATGTGGCTTCCCCACACATCTCCCTGTCACCAGGCCTCCATGTGGCTTCCCCACACATCTCCCTGTCACCAGGCCTCCATGTGGCTTCCCCACACATCTCCCTGTCACCAGGCCTCCATGTGGCTGCCCCACACATCTCCCTGTCACCAGGCCTCCATGTAGCTTCCCCACACATCTCCCTGTCACCAGGCCTCCATGTGGCTGCCCCACACATCTCCCTGTCACCAGGCCTCCATGTGGCTTCCCCACACATCTCCCTGTCACCAGGCCTCCATGTGGCTGCCCCACACATCTCCCTGTCACCAGGCCTCCATGTAGCTTCCCCACACATCTCCCTGTCACCAGGCCTCCATGTGGCTTCCCCACACATCTCCCTGTCACCAGGCCTCCATGTGGCTGCCCCACACATCTCCCTGTCACCAGGCCTCCATGTGGCTTCCCCACACATCTCCCTGTCACCAGGTCTCCATGTGGCTTCCCCACACATCTCCTTGTCACCAGGCCTCCATGTGGCTTCCCCACACATCTCCCTGTCACCAGGCCTCCATGTGGCTTCCCCACACATCTCCCTGTCACCAGGCCTCCATGTGGCTTCCCCACACATCTCCCTGTCACCAGGCCTCCATGTGGCTTCCCCACACATCTCCCTGTCACCAGGCCTCCATGTGGCTGCCCCACACATCTCCCTGTCACCAGGCCTCCATGTAGCTTCCCCACACATCTCCCTGTCACCAGGCCTCCATGTGGCTGCCCCACACATCTCCCTGTCACCAGGCCTCCATGTGGCTTCCCCACACATCTCCCTGTCACCAGGCCTCCATGTGGCTGCCCCACACATCTCCCTGTCACCAGGCCTCCATGTGGCTTCCCCACACATCTCCCTGTCACCAGGCCTCCATGTGGCTTCCCCACACATCTCCCTGTCACCAGGCCTCCATGTGGCTGCCCCACACATCTCCCTGTCACCAGGCCTCCATGTAGCTTCCCCACACATCTCCCTGTCACCAGGCCTCCATGTGGCTTCCCCACACATCTCCCTGTCACCAGGCCTCCATGTGGCTGCCCCACACATCTCCCTGTCACCAGGCCTCCATGTGGCTGCCCCACACATCTCCCTGTCACCAGGCCTCCATGTGGCTTCCCCACACATCTCCCTGTCACCAGAACTCCATGTGGCTTCCCCACACATCTCCCTGTCACCAGGCCTCCATGTGGCTTCCGCACACATCTCCCTGTCACCAGGCCTCCATGTGGCTGCCCCACACATCTCCCTGTCACCAGGCCTCCATATGGCTTCCCCACACATCTCCTTGTCACCAGGCCTCCATGTGGCTGCCCCACACATCTCCCTGTCACCAGGCCTCCATGTGGCTTCCGCACACATCTCCTTGTCACCAGGCCTCCATGTGGCTGCCCCACACATCTCCCTGTCACCAGGCCTCCATGTGGCTTCCCCACACATCTCCTTGTCACCAGGCCTCCATGTGGCTGCCCCACACATATCCCTGTCACCAGGCCTCCATGTGGCTGCCCCACACATCTCCCTGTCACCAGGCCTCCATGTGGCTTCCCCACACATCTCCCTGTCACCAGGCCTCCATGTGGCTGCCCCACACATCTCCCTGTCACCAGGCCTCCATGTGGCTGCCCCACACATCTCCCTGTCACCAGGCCTCCATGTGGCTGCCCCACACATCTCCCTGTCACCAGGCCTCCATGTGGCTGCCCCACACATCTCCTTGTCACCAGGCCTCCATGTGGCTGCCCCACACATCTCCCTGTCACCAGGCCTCCATGTAGCTTCCCCACACATCTCCCTGTCACCAGGCCTCCATGTGGCGGCCCCACACATCTCCCTGTCACCAGGCCTCCATGTGGCTTCCCCACACATCTCCCTGTCACCAGGCCTCCATGTGGCTTCCCCACACATCTCCCTGTCACCAGGCCTCCATGTGGCGGCCCCACACATCTCCCTGTCACCAGGACTCCATGTGGCGGCCCCACACATCTCCCTGTCACCAGGACTCCATGTGGCGGCCCCACACATCTCCCTGTCACCAGGCCTCCATGTGGCGGCCCCACACATCTCCCTGTCACCAGGCCTCCATGTGGCGGCCCCACACATCTCCCTGTCACCAGGCCTCCATGTGTTATATATACAGGGCAGCACGGACGGTGTAATGGTTAGCATTACTGCCTCACAGCACTGAGGTCATGGGTTCTATCCCCACCATGTGTTATATATACGGGGCAGTATGGACGGTGTAATGGTTAGCATTACTGCCTCACAGTGCTGAGGTCATGGGCTCTATCCCCACCATGTGTTATATATATACGGGACAGTACGGATGGTGTAATGGTTACATTACTGCCTCACAGCACTGAGGTCATGGGTTCTATCCCCACCATGTGTTATATATATACGGGGCAGTACGGATGGTGTAATGGTTAGCATTACTGCCTCACAGCACTGAGGTCATGGGTTCTATCCCCACCATGTGTTATATATACAGGGCAGCACGGACGGTGTAATGGTTAGCATTACTGCTTTACAGCGCTGAGGTCATGGGTTCTATCCCCACCATGTGTTATACATACGGGGCAGTATGGACGGTGTAATGGTTAGCATTACTGCCTCACAGTGCTGAGGTCATGGGCTCTATCCCCACCATGTGTTATATATATACGGGACAGTACGGATGGTGTAATGGTTACATTACTGCCTCACAGCACTGAGGTCATGGGTTCTATCCCCACCATGTGTTATATATATACGGGGCAGTACGGATGGTGTAATGGTTAGCATTACTGCCTCACAGCACTGAGGTCATGGGTTCTATCCCCACCATGTGTTATATATATACGGGGCAGTACGGATGGTGTAATGGTTACATTACTGCCTCACAGCGCTGAGGTCATGGGTTCTATTCCCACCATGTGTTTTATATATATATATACGGGGCAGTAAGTATGGTGTAATGGTTAGCATTACTGCCTCACAGCACTGAGGTCATGGGTTCTATTCCCACCATGTGTTATATATACAGGGCAGTACGGACGGTGTAATGGTTAGCATTACTGCCTCACAGCACTGAGGTCCTGGGTTCAATCCCCACCATGTGTTATATATATGGGGCAGTGCAGATGGTGTAATGGTTGCATTACTGCCTCACAGCACTGAGGTCATGGGTTCTATCCCCACCATGTGTTATATATACAGGGCAGTACGGATGGTGTAATGGCTAGTATTACTGCCTCACAGCACTGAGGTCATGGGTTCTATCCCCACCATGTGTTATATATACGGGGCAGTACGGACAGTGTAATGGTTATCAGTACTGCCTCACAGCACTGAGGTCATGGGTTCTATCCCCACCATGTGTTATATATACAGGGCAGTACAGACGGTGTAATGGTTAGCATTACTGCCTCACAGCGCTGAGGTCATGAGTTCTATCCCCACCATGTGTTCTATATATGGGGCAGTACTGATGGTGTAATGGTTACTGCCTCACAGCGCTGAGGTCATGGGTTCTGTTCCAACCATGTGTTATATATACGGGGCAGTACTGATAGTGTAATGGTAAGCATTACTGCCTCACAGCGCTGAGGTCATGGGTTCTATTCCCACCATGTGTTATATATACGGGGCAGTACGGATGGTGTGATGGTTAGCATTACTGCTTTACAGCGCTGAGGTCATGGGTTCTATCCCCACCATGTGTTATATATACAGGGCAGTACGGATGGTGTAATGGTTAGCATTACTGCCTCACAGCGCTGAGGTCATGGGTTCTATCCCCACCATGTGTTATATATACAGGGCAGTACGGACGGTGTAACGGTTAGCAGTACTGCCTCACAGCGCTGAGGTCATGGGTTCTATTCCCACCATGTGTTATATTTACGGGGCAGTACGGATGGTGTAATGGTTAGCATTACTGCCTCACAGCGCTGAGGTCATGAGTTCTATCCCCACCATGTGTTCTATATATGGGGCAGTACTGATGGTGTAATGGTTACTGCCTCACAGCGCTGAGGTCATGGGTTCTGTTCCAACCATGTGTTATATATACGGGGCAGTACTGATAGTGTAATGGTAAGCATTACTGCCTCACAGCGCTGAGGTCATGGGTTCTATTCCCACCATGTGTTATATATACGGGGCAGTACGGATGGTGTGATGGTTAGCATTACTGCTTTACAGCGCTGAGGTCATGGGTTCTATCCCCACCATGTGTTATATATACAGGGCAGTACGGATGGTGTAATGGTTAGCATTACTGCCTCACAGCGCTGAGGTCATGGGTTCTATCCCCACCATGTGTTATATATACAGGGCAGTACGGACGGTGTAACGGTTAGCATTACTGCCTCACAGCACTGAGGTCATGGGTTCTATTCCCACCATGGCCCTAACTGTGCGGAGTTTGTATATTCTCCCCGTGTTTGCGTGGGTTTACTCCGGTTTCCTCCCATATTCCAACAAAATTAACCCTAGAATGTCTGTATGTGTGTGTACATGTGGTAGGGAATATAGATTGTAAGCTCCACTGTGGCAGAGACTGATGTGAAATGTTCAACTATACTCTATATAGTATATATGTATGCGCTATATAAGAAACTGTTAATAATAAATATATAATCTCACACTGTGTAACATGACACCTGTGTGATTCTTGTGTAGGTGTCTGTGAGGAGAGGTTTAGGAGAGGTTTTCAGTCTCCAAGATGGTGAGACAAATATCCCTGATTTGCAGTACAAAAATCTCCCAAACACTTGTGAGCAGTGAATGTCACCCCAAGCAAGGTGTCGCCACAACTCAGTGGTGTGTCACAGGGCAGTCTCTGGTGCTTGCATGGGCAGCATCAAGTCTAGGCTTGAAAATGTGTATTCCCGCGTAACATACAGGACACGGCTAAGGTGCTCTGTGAAGCACAAATAAAACTTGGCGCTATTAATGCGTGCAGTTTGACCATGGTAGTGTCGGCCTGCACAGCCCTGTGGTTGCATTATTGGGTTGTGGATGCAGACTGAAAACATAGTCTAGAAAGTCTTCCTTTACTAAACGCAACAGAGTCAAAAGAGTTAGAAAAAATGCAAGAAAAAAAAGGCCGGTGTGGTTTGCGAAAGATGTAAAAAGTATTGTGAAAGCAAAAAAGTTGGCCTTTAAGAAATATAAGCAGACACAGAATAATGAAGACAAAGAGGTGTATCTTGTTAGACAGAAGGAGGCTAAGACGGTAATCAGATGTGCAAAAGCACAGGCTGAGGAGAAAATGGCCCAGTCATTGGGTAAAGGGGGGGGGGGACTTTTTAGGTATATAAGTGAAAGGAGGAAAAACAAAAAGTGGAGTAATAAGACTAAAGAAAGAGAGTGGAAGTCTTTTTGAGGTGGACAATGTAATAGCAGATCGTATTAATAACTATGTCTGCTCAGTATTCACTGCTGAGAGTGGGTAAAGGGACCACAGTTAAGTTGCAAGTATAGTCAGAAAATTGAGAGAGAAACAAGTACATTTACAGAGGAGAAAGTCATAAAGGAGAAACTGTCAAACTGAAGGTGGATAAATCAATAGGGCCAGATGGGATACATCCAAGGATACTAAAATAGCTTAAATGCAGCTGGTAATACCAGTAACAGAATTATTCAACCAGTCACTAGCTATTGGAGTAATCCCAGAGGACTGGAAAACAGCAAATGTAGTCCCACTGCACAAAAGTGGAAGCAAGGAAGATGTAAGTAACTATCGGCCAGTAAGCATTACATGAGTAGTAGGGAAATTGATGGAAACACTTTTAAAACATAGACTTGTAGAATATCTCAAAACCATCAATTTACAGGATCCGAAACAGCATCGGTTTACTGGGGGAAGATCATGTCAAATAAATCTTATTTACTTTTTTGACTGGGTGACTACAGTAATAGATCAAGGTAGGGCTGTAGATGTAGCTTATCTAGACTTTAGTAAGGATTTGACACTGTCCCACATCGCAGACTGTTAAATAAACTTGAAAGCTTGGGATTGGATTCTAAGATAGTTGAATGGATAAGAGCGTGGTTGCAGGACAGAAAACAGAGAGTTGTAGTAAACGGAGTACAGTCAAAGGAGGTAAAGGTTACAAGTGGAGTACCCCAGGGAACTGTACTTGGACTGGTGCTTTTTAATATCTTTATTGGTGATATTGCAAATGGAATTGAGGGTAAAATGTGCCTTATTGCAGATGACACAAAGGTATGCAACAGGGTAGACACACCAGGAGGGGTAAAACAAATGATTGAGGATCTAGGTAGATTAGAGGAATGGTCAAGAGCATGGCAACTACAGTTTAATGCCAAAAAATGCAAAATCATGCACTTGGGTCTCAGAAATCCAAAGACTAAATATAGTATAAATGGCACTATAATGGAAACTACTGAGGAAGAAAGGGATATAGATGTCACTATTTCAGGGGACTTAAAAGCAGGTAGACAATGTAACAAAGCAATGAAGAAGGCAAGTCAGATGCTTGGTTGCATAGGGAGAGGTATCAGCAGTAGAAAGAAAGAAGTAATAATGCCACTGTATAGGTCATTGGTACGACCTCACCTAGAGTATTGTGTTCAGTTCTGGAGGCCATATCTCCAGAAGGATATAAACATATTAGAGACTACAAAGAAGGGCAACTAAAATGGTGCATGGCCTACATCACAAAATGTACCAGGAAAGACTAAAAGATCTTAATATTATACATACTGTATTTAGAACAGAGAAGGGAAAGGGGGGACATGATAGAAACTTTCAAATATATCATGGGCTTTAACAAGGTACAGGTGGGAGACATTCTTCACAGGAAGAGGAGCAACAGAACACGAGGACATGCACTGACACTAGAGGGAGGAAGATTCAGGGGATATTTGAGGAAAAATTACTTCACAGAAAGAGTCAATTACAGTAGAGCAATTTAAACATGCTTGGGATAGGCATATTGATATCCTTACAAAGAAATAAGGATCAAATATGGTTTGAGGTAACATGTTTAAAAAAGGGGCAGACTAGATGGGCCAAGTGGTTCTTATCTGCCGTCAAATTCTATGTTTAGGGAGAATTTTTTTTGGAAGTGAGTTAGACAAATGGATTTCAAAGGCCTTGGCTGGGAAATCTTCCCTCCTCCCGAAGGCATCCACACAGGTCCAGCATCCCTTTTCAGGTCTGAGCCAGCAGTCCTTTTGGGCTAACGGGTTTCGTCCTAAGGCCAGGGGTGCCTCCAATGCCAACAGACGCACGCGCGGGGTAAGTTCAGAAAGGCCACGGCTTGGGGACCTCAAGACCGTTTCTCCAGTGCAGCTGCGTCAAAGCTCTCAACATGACGGTTTTTACCCACCCTGAGACAGTGGGAGCTTGCTTGGTGCACTTCAGTCACGTCTGGGATGCCTCCAGCCTAGATTACTGGGTCAGGGATCTTATTTTGGAGGGCTACAGACTCTCTGGTAATTCAAATTGCATAGAAACAATTTGCGGTACTTGTGTATTTTGGCGGTGCGCATCGCATACCATAAGGCATACGATGGTATGCGATGCGACGCGATATTGTACAATGGCATACAATTTTAAAATTGTATGCCATTGTATATGGCATACAATGCCATACAATGTGAAGCGATTAAACATTGTATAAGCACCCTCATGGGTGCTTACAATGTTAAATGCACCCCCCCACTTGAAACGTGAACCCGAAGCATGACGAGCGGCGGTACGCGTCCTCCGACCTTTTCATACCCCCACTATCCACGTCGGCGTGGAGTTGAGAATAGAAAGTGTGGCGAGCGCAGCGATCCACCGAGCCCGAAGCGTGGCGAGCGGACACCTGTGAAGCCCGCGAGGGGACGCGGATACCTGTGAAGGTATCCGCCGCCCCTCGCGGGGCTCGCTGCGCTCGCCACGCTTCGGGCTCGGTGGCTCGCTGCGCTCGCCACACTTTCTATTCTCAACTCCACGCCGACGTGGATAGTGGGGGTATGAAAAGGTCGGAGGACGCGTACAGCCGCCCCTCGCGGACTCGCTGCGCTCGCCACGCTTCGGGTTCGCGTTTATAGTTCGGCGGTGGTGTGGGGGTGCATTTAACATTGTAAGCACCCTTTAGGGTGCTTATACAATCTTTCATCGAATAGGGGGCAAAAATCGCGTCGCATCGCATGACATCGGGTGCATGGCATGCGATGCAACGCGATGTACTCATCGCGCGATGGAGATCGGGGGCGCCACCAAAATACACAAGTACCCAATTTGCAATTGAAAGGTGTGTACTATGCCCTTCTGCAAGCTTACCCTCTACTGAAGAGACAAGCAATACAGTCCAGTCAGACAATGAACGACTGTTGCTTATTTCAACCGTTAAGGAGGGACAAAGAGAATAGCATGCATGAGAGAAGTAACCAAGATCCTTTCTTGGGTGGAACAACATGCAAGGGCGATATCGGCCAACTGGGAAGCAGACTTCCTCAATCGTCACAACCTACATTCTGGGAAATGGGGCTTGAATCCCCAGGTGTTTGCTCACATTGTAAATCTGTGGGGATGCCCACAGATAGACCTCATGGTGTCCAGTCTCAACAGATATTGTTCAAGAACCAGGGATCCTCAAGCAAAAGCAGTGGATGCCCTAACGACGTAGTGTAATTGACCTGGTGTATCTCTTCCCTCCAATTCCCTTGATTGCAAGGGTCCTAAAGAAGGTACAAAGTCAAAGAATAGAGGTGATTCTGCTGGCACCAGACTGGCATTGAAGAGTGTGGTACGCGGATCTTCAGGCCATGTTGGTCGCAGATCCTTGGTGGCTACCTCTCAGAAAGGATCTACTCTTACAAGGCCCATTCGTCTTCCAGGACTTGGGCCACTTTGTTTAACAGCCTGGAGGTTGAGTGGCAGATCTTAGCCTACAAGGGTCTACATCCTTCGGTGGTATCTACCATGACCCAGGCGAGGAAACCGGTGACTGCTTCCCATTATCATCATATTTGGAGAAATTACATTGCCTGGAGAATTTTCTACCAGCGGATTTTAAACTGGACCATTTCATGCAGTTCCTGAAGGCAGGCTTGGAATTGGGCCTTCGTCTAGGGTCCTTGGAGGTTCAGATTTCTGCCTTGTCTATATTTTTCCAAAATAAATTGGCGGTCCTGCCAGAAGTCCAGACATTTCTCCAAGGGGTATTACGTATTCAATCCCCCTGGTTACCCGCCTCAGTTCGGAGTTCTTACTGCATCAGGTCATTCACTGAAGTTTAGTGATGTTGATACCTGTTACTTATGGTCACGGTTGTGACTAATTGTTCTTTATATGCAAAAAACGGTGTTAACAGTTCTGTTACAAGTTTTTGATATATGTTGTTTGAAGTGGGCTGGTGTGAATCTCACCACATAATTTACATATCCTTCTCTTGAATATGTTCAGCCTCCATCAGGCACAGTGGAGCCAGTACACCTTGCTAAATTTTTTGTATGTGCCCGTCTCCTGCAGATACCCTCTAATCCCCATCATATTGAGACCCCAGTATCCCATATGGACTACATGAAAAGGATTTACCGGTAGGTAATTAAAATCCTATTTTTGGCATTCGGGGCATGGCGCTGCTGTGGTTGTGATTTCAGGTACTTCCATTGGAGACCATGCTCTGGTGGAGAATCTGAAGCGATCATATTTGGTGTAAGTGTGATGGCTACGTCTAAAGATTCCTGAATACTATGTCATGGCCTTTTCCATATACTATGTCACGGCCCTTTCCCTTACACTATGTCATGGCCCTTTCCTGTACACTGTGTAACAGCCCTTTCCCATATACTAGGTCACGGCCCTTTCCCATATACTATATCATGGCCCTTTCTCATATACAGGTACACCACCGTTTTTGCGGCAACCGTTGGTCCGGAACTTCTTTTAATCCGGATAATTTTGATTTGTCCTGATTAAAGGAGTTTAGGGACCTCTATTAATCCGGACAAAGCAAAATTGTAAATTGTCCAGATTAAAAGAGGTTGATGAACTCTTTTAATCTGGAACACTTTCTGCGCATGGGCGTAACTCACAATAGGCGCAAGTGTCAGTGAGTACAGCTTCAACAGACACTGCAGGTGGCACAGGAAGCATCATGGTGTCTGGGGTCAAAGCAAGTACCACACATCGGCGGAACACACAGCATGAGCAAGTGCCACTGGGTACAGCTTCCAAGGATCCCGCAGGTGACACAGCAGGCAGCAGTGGGGCTGATATGGCATCCAAGGTCCCAGCAAGTACCGCACATGGGCGGAAGACACAGCAAGTGCCACTGGGTACAGCTTCCAAGGATCCCGCAGGTGACACAGCAGGCAGCAGTGGGCCTGATATGGCGTCTAAGGTCCCAGCAAGACTTTCATTCATACTGCACTTACTGATAATGTTTGTTCAAAATATACCTGATACCTGTTTTGCTTATACAGAACACAGTACACTGTAATAAACAGTTTTGCATACACTTCTGTGTTTATTCATTCATTAATATTATGCTGTAGCATATATTTGACTATTTATTGTTTTAGAAATGTACTGAAGGTGCAAAATTAGTAAAGACTAGAAATCCTTCGTTAATCCGGCAAAATCGATAATCCGGCATGGCACTGGAACCAATGATGCCTCAAAATCGGTGGTGTACCTGTATTATATCATGGCCCTTTCCCGTATACTATGTCAAGGCCCTTTGCCGTGTACTATGTCACAGCCCTTTACCGCACACTATGTCACGATCATTTCCTGTATACTATATCATGGCCCTTTCCCGTATATTATGTAAAGGCCCTTTCCCATACGCTGTGTCAAGGCCCTTTCCCGTACACTGCGTCAAGGCCCTTTCCTTCACACTGTTTAATGGCCCTTTCCCCTACACTATGTCATGTAATTAGGCTCCTTACACATAGGTAACAATTAGTAGCCTCATTAATTACTCTCCAGTCTCTTTAGCACAACTAAGACTCGGCCTGCAGGGAGATGTGCATGCAGTTGTGGCTTATAAGCCAAAAACTGACGGATCCTCCTGTTACCAGTAGATAATGCTCTTAGTCTATGTAGCCGTGTATCAGCGTCAGCTCCCGAGGGTCTCACATAAAGGAGGAGATGTGTACTGTCTGCACACGCCACTTACTGACTTCTACATTAAAACTCTATCTCCTGTGCTTATTCCAACCTTAACTAAAATCTGCAATCTCTCTCTTGCTACTGGTACTTTTCCTTCTTTGTTCAAACATGCATTGATTACTCCCATTCTAAAAAAAATACAATTCTTACCCTAACTCTCTCTCTAACTATGTCCTATCTCTTAGCCCCCATGCCTCTCCAAGCTACTGGAGAGCCTTGTCTACTCTCACCTCACACACTTTCTTTACTCTCACACCCTATTAGACCCACTTCAGTCAGGCTTTCGTTCCCAACACTCCACTGAGACAGCACTGAATAAAGTGGTTAATGATCTGGTAACTACTAAGTCTAAAGACCATTACTCACTGCTTATTCTTCTAGATCTTTCTGCTGTGTTTGACACTGTGGATCATACTCTTCTCTTACATACACTACACTCCCTAGGTCTTAATGATACAGCCCTTTCCTGGTTCACATCTTACCTATCTGATCGCTCTTTAAGTGTTCGCTTCTCTGACTCTCTTCTACTTCCTCTTTACTACCTCTGTCAGTTGGAGTTCTGCAAGGTTCAGTCTTAGGTCCTCTGCTTTTCTCAATCTATACTTCCTCTCTTGGCAAACTAATCAGCTCGGATTTCAGTATCACTTATATGCGGATGATACTCAAATCTATCTATCAACCCCAGAGTTGTCACCAGTGGTTTTGGGCAGAGTCTCTGAATGTCTCTCTGCCATCTCATCTTGGATGTCTTCTCACCAACTCAAACTCAGTATTTCCAAAACGGAATTATTTATATTCCCGCCAACCAAGAACAGTTACCATCCTGATATCTCCATCGCTGTTGACAACTCGACAGAGTGAATGTGGGGAAGAAAGGACAGTCCAGAGTCGAGGATGACCCCTAGGCAACAAGCTTGTGGGTTAGCACAAGCTTGTTGCCTAGGGGTCATCCTCGACTCTGAACTGTCCTTTCTTCCCCACATTCAATCTGTCTCCAAATCATGTTACATGCATCTAAAAAACATATCCAAAATACGACCCTATCTCGCACAAGAAACTACTAAATCTCTTATCCATGCACTCATTATATCCTGCATTGATTATTGCAATAGTCTCCTAACTGGTCTTCCTACGAACAGACTCTCACCACTGCAATCTATATTAAATGCTGCTAGGCTGATCTTCCTAGCAAGACGCTCATCGTCTGCTGATCCGCTCTGCCAGTCCCTCCATTGGTTGCCTGTATCTTACCGTATTCAATATAAAACACTTCTACTCGCATATAAAGCTATTACCCATACTGCACCAGCATATATCTCTCTACTTATCACAAAATATCTCCCATCTCGACCACTCTGCTCTGCACCTGTGTCTCTCTTCTGCACGGATCACTAGCTCCCATTCACTATTACAGGACTCTCATCGGGCTGCTCCCATCCTATGGAATGCCCTTCCACGCACAATAAGACTCTCCACTAGCCTCCAAACTTTCAAGTGTTCCCTGAAAACTCACCTCTGCAGGCAAGCCTATCATATTTATATACCGCACACATAACCCTCTGAGGCAATTATGTATTATTTAGCTTCCCTTCTGGACCTGCAACTTGGTGGGACTGATATGCTATTACTGATGCCTGTCCTTGTGTTTCCCTCCTTTGTCCCTATAGATTTTAAGCTTGCAGCAGGGCCCTCCTACCTCCAAGTCTGTTTGTTTTATCACTGTCTACTATTGTAAAGCGCAACAGAATCTCCTGCGCTATATAAGGACCTGTAACGGAATCTGCTGCGTTATATAAGACGCTGTAATGGAATCTGCTGCGCTATATAAGACACTGTAACGGAATCTGCTGCGCTATATAAAACACTGTAAAGGAATCTGCTGCGCTATATAAGACACTAACGGAATCTGCTGCGCTATATAAGACGCTGTAACGGAATCTGCTGCGCTATATAAGGACCTGTAACGGAATCTGCTGCCCTATATAAGACGCTGTAACAGAATCTGCTGCGCTATATAAGACACTGTAACAGAATCTGCTGCGCTATATAAGGCACTGTAACGGAATCTGCTGCGCTATATAAGACACTGTAACGGAATCTGCTGCGCTATATAAGGACCTGTAACGGAATCTGCTGCCCTATATAAGACGCTGTAACGGAATCTGCTGCACTATATAAGACACTGTAACGGAATCTGCTGCCCTATATAAGACGCTGTAATGGAATCTGCTGCGCTATATAAGACACTAACGGAATCTGCTGCGCTATATAAGACGCTGTAACGGAATCTGCTGCGCTATATAAGGACCTGTAACGGAATCTGCTGCCCTATATAAGACGCTGTAACAGAATCTGCTGCGCTATATAAGACACTGTAACAGAATCTGCTGCGCTATATAAGGCACTGTAACGGAATCTGCTGCGCTATATAAGACACTGTAACGGAATCTGCTGCGCTATATAAGGACCTGTAACGGAATCTGCTGCCCTATATAAGACGCTGTAACGGAATCTGCTGCACTATATAAGACACTGTAACGGAATCTGCTGCCCTATATAAGACGCTGTAATGGAATCTGCTGCGCTATATAAGACACTGTAATGGAATCTGCTGCGCTATATAAGACACTGTAACGGAATCTGCTGCGCTATATAAGACACTGTAACGGAATCTGCTGCGCTATATAAGGCACTGTAACGGAATCTGCTGCGCTATGTAAGGCACTGTAACGGAATCTGCTGCGCTATATAAGACGCTGTAACGGAATCTGCTGCGCTATATAAGGCGCTGTAACGGAATCTGCTGCGCTATATAAGACGCTGTAACGGAATCTGCTGCGCTATATAACACACTGTAACGGAATCTTCTGCGTTATATAAGAAACTATAAATAAATAATTCTACAGGAGCAGCCCATGCAGGATATATATATATATATGTGTGTGTGTGTTTATAGAAGCCCCTGGTGCAGTAGGTATATGTATAGATCCTTGCTCCCAGACTGGATATACAGATTACTCTATTCTCCTAAATTTACTGCTGGGTACAAGCTATCTGGAGAAAATCTCCTAGCCGAAAAATAACTAGAGTTAATACCCATTTTCTGGCACTAGGAACAATTTTCTTTCTATTTTATGGCATAAAATGCCACACCCGGCTCTTAAGACCATCACCTACCATTCCTGATTCTGAGAAAAATGATCTCCTTCATTAGATCTGAATAGACCCCAACCTCCACCAATAATGTCCATTCTGGATGAAACGCGTAGGGTCTCATTTATGAATTGAAGTCATTCAGGTGTTGGATCAGAAATCCAAATTTTTTGAAAAAAATTGTCAATTTTACTTACCTGTTGAAAAATGCAATAAATTATAATTTTATTTCACTACATTTTATTTACTATTCCATAATTATTCATTCTTTTTATTTGGTGAATTTATAGAGCACACTATATTCTTCTCTCTTTCATCTATCCACCTGTTCTTCTATTAACAGTAAGGTTCCATAGAAGTGCTGCCATTTTAATAGCGCAATAAAAAAGGGTCACATTCTCTGTGTGAGATAGATATATATATATATATATATATATATGACACCAAGATAAAGAGAGCGCTAAGTTGTGTTCCACCACCTGGTTAGAGTGTGATTTTACACCGCATATAACAATGTATACAACTTAGTATTATTGAAAAGTTTTTCTTTTTAAAATTCCATAGATGCATTTCTTTCTTTCAAGATGCCAAAAACGTAACCAACGCGTTTCGCCTTTCACAAAGGCTTCATCAGGTTTTTTTTTATATACATGTGCACGAAAATACGGCCACTAATTGCCGGTCAAATACGCCTAAAAAAATACACTTCATTCTCCAGGCGTATTTGGCTTTAGCCTGCATGGAGTGGGGTTCTCCCCCCTTCCCGGCCGTGACCAGCCCCAGGCTCAGAGAGCCGGTCTTGGTTTTAAAACATCAGGGAACAAACCGAGTAGGTGTTCCCTGTATTTTTTAAAACCAGGCCCAAGGGTCGGTCCTGGATCCCGAAATACGGGGGACAAAATGAGTAGGGGTCCCCTGTATTTTAAGAACCAGCACCAGGCCCTACCAGCCAGCAGGGTAATGCCACAGCTGGGGGACACATAATTATATAAGGTCCCGCGGCCAAAGCATAACCCCCTAACCGGTCAGCCTTCAAATGGGCACTGAAAACTCACCTGTTCATCAAAGCGTACCCTTCCACTGCATAACTTAGTCCTGAGGTTTGTCCTCTGACCCCTGCCATACGCCTTGACATTCTCTGCCTGATTACATCCTGCCATCAAGCCACCTCCCACTCACTTGCACCTCATGTAATCTGTCTGTCTCCCTTTCTGACTAGATTGTAAGCTCTTCAGAGCAGGGCCCTCTTTCCTCCTGTTGTCAATGCCCTTTTTTCACATTTCTCTCACAGCTCTCTTATACTCAAACACTCAGTGACCATCTTTGTCCGCATACTCATCTCTAGCTATGGCCACCAGCCCCTAGTAGCACATTGGTCAAGTCCTCACTTCTTACATTTAAGCTGTAATGTGTATTGAATTGTGGCTTTTTACCTGTACTCTATTTTGTTATTCATTTACTGTATTGTTAAGTTTGTCTCCCTGTACTGTTCCTTTGTACGGCGCTGCAAAACACTTGTGGCACCTTATAAATAAAATTATAATAATACTCACCAGGCTCCATCCAGGTAAGATGAAAAAATAAGAAAACGAGTACCCGAGCCAGTACGGACTGACAGGAGGAGAAGCCGGGGATGTTTGTTTACATCCGGCGGCTCCTCCTCCCGGATACTGCTATTGGCCGCCTCGGTTCACACTTATCTGAGGTTATATGCCTTTTACACTTTTGCTTCCCAAGATGCTACGTTTGGTCGTCAGGTTCTTCTGAGCCCTCAGGCGTCTTCCCGTCCTTAAATTTACAGCTTTGGGACATCTCCAATGTTAACCCTGTGCGACCCAGGAACCCTGAAGAAGAAAATGGGAGTTAGGGTAAATCCGACCTTCGTTTAACTCCCTTTCTTCGAGGTTCCTGTGCCCACAGGGCGCCCTCCCTGACACACCTGATGTAATTGAGGCATTTGTGACCTTGGTCATCGATCCCTTTCCACTTTGTATGATTGTATACCGTGCCTATAATCAGTCTTCTGTCCTCTGCTTCCTGCTGTGACTTGCTAACTAAACTGAGTGACGTAGCATGGAGGCAGGGTTATAGGGAAGAGGAGCCAGGCATGATGGGAAGCCTAAAGCTTTGGAGAATTAGTGCCCGGTACTCTGGATCAGCCTACAACCCTGTTGATAACTCTGTGGGCCCAGGAACCTCAAAGAATATGTGTAAAAGTCGGCTCCTGATTGGCCGCTAGGCGGCCAATGGAATCATTCTGAGAAGAGGCGCGGAAGATGAAACATCTCTGCGCCTCTTCAGTCCGAGAGCGGGTACCAGCCGGGAGCAGCGCGTCTGCCGGAGAAGATGCCGATGTCGTCGCCGGGGACCAGGTGAGTAGGATTTCCTTCCTTAGGTACCCCTTTTGGACTTCTTCGGATCCTGGACCCCAGAGACATCAGCCCTGGAGCTCAGGACCCCGGAACCAGGACCAAGGCCCCGGAACCGGACTCTTCTGTCCAGGAGCCCCGGACCCAGGGACCGACCTACGGGCTCAAGGTAGGTAAGTATCAGTGTGTGTGTTATGTGTGTATTAAACTTTTATTTTTCAGGGTGTCAGTGTGTTTTATTTAACTATTTTTTGTACTGTAGAACTACAAGTGCCAGCGGGCCCTTTAATGCCCCGCATGCTGGGACTTGTGGTTCTCCAAGTCCCAGCATGCGGGGTAGGCTTGCTGGGACGCATAGTTCTACAGTAGAAAACAATAGTTTTTCTTCTATTTTTTACACTTTACATCAGCCCGATGACCACCGCCCAGGGGCATCAGGGACAGCCCCGGACTTTCAGCATGGGCTGGTAAGTTCTGGAGGGGGCCCTTCATTGGGGGGGTCCCCAGGACCCCTGCCCATGCTGACCAGCCAGGGGGATAATGCTTTGGCCGCGGGACCTTATATAATAAGTGTCCCCCGGCTGTGGCATTACCCTGCTGGCTGGTTGGGTCTGGTGCTGGTTTTTAAAATACGGGGGACCCCTAGTCATTTTGTCCCCCGTATTTTGGGAATCAGCGCCGGACCTTGAACCTGGTGCTGGTTTCATTAAATCAAGGGGACCCCTATTTGTCGGGGACCCTGATTTTATGTCACCAGCACTGGCTCAATGAGCCCGGGGCTGGTTATGCTCTGGCGGGGGACCCCGCGCTGTTTTTTTTTTTTTAATTTTAACTGTTTAAACTGATTTTTACACCAGAACCCTGCACAGATCATTGCGATCTGTGCAGGGTTCTGGCTAATTCGCCCATCAGAACCTGGTCTGATTTTTGCGCGAATTATAGACACACTTTATACAAATCGCATACCATTAAATATGCGATTTGTATACTTTTTCATGGGAAAACATCTGGATGCGATGTGCTGCGAAAAGCAGCCATCGCATTTCCAGTGTGTCCAACTTGTTGGCCAAAATCGAACTTTTTTCACATGCGAAAAAAATGCGATTTCAGACGTTTTTGCGAAAAAACTCGCAAAGGTCTAATATTCTCATCCCATAGAATGTCACCCATAGAATTTGACGGCAGATAAGAACCATTTGGCCCATCTAGTCTGCCCCTTTTTTTACCCTTCAGGTAATCTCAACCCTTTTTAATCCTTATTTCTTTGTAAGGATATTCATATGCCTATCCCAAGCATGTTTAAATTGTTCTACAGTCTTAGCCTCTACCACCTCTGATGGGAGGCTATTCCACTTATCCACTACCCTTTCTGTGAAGTAATTCTTCCTCACATTTCCCCTGAACCTACCTCCCTCCAGTTTTAGAGCATGTCCTCGTGTGTTATTACTTCCTTTCCTTTGAAGAAAATTTCCCTCCTGTACTATGTTAAAACCCTTGATATATTTGAAGATATCTATCATGTACCCCCTTTCCCTTCTCTGCTCCAAACTATACATGTTAAGATCTTTTAGTCTATCCAGGTAAGTTTTGGGATGTAGGCCATGCACCATTTTAGTTGCCCTTCTTTGTACACTCTCCAATGTATTTATATCCTTCTGAAGATATGGTCTCCAGAACTGGACACAGTATTCCAAATGAGGTCGTACCAATGACCTATAAAGTGGCACTATTACGTCTTTTTTTCTGCTTCTGATTCCTCTCCCTATGCAACCAAGCATCGGAATAGCCTTCCTCATTGCTTTGTTACATTGCCTCCCTGCCTTTAAGTCACTTGAAATAGTGACTCCTAGATCTCTTTCCTCCTCAATAGTTTCCATTGTAGTACCCTTGATACTATATTGAGCCTTTGGGTTTTTGAGTCCCAAGTGCATAATTTTGCATTTTTTAGCATTAAACTGTAGTTGCCATGCTCTTGACCAATTCTCAAGTTTACTTAGATCATCAGTTTACCCCTCCTGGTGTGTCTACTCTGTTGCATATCTTTGTGTCATCTGCAAAAAGGCATACTTTCCCTTCAATACCATTTGCAATGTCACTAACAAAGATATTAAAGAGCACTGGTCCAAGTACAGATCCCTGGGGTACTCCACTGGTAACATGTCCCTCCATAGAATGCACTCCATTTACTACAACTGTCTGTTTCCTATCCTGCAACCAGGTTCTTATCCATTTAATTGTTTTATAATTCAATCCCACACTTTCAAGTTTATTTAGCAGCCTGCGATGTGGGACAGTGTCAAATGCCTTACTAAAGTCTAGATATGCCACATCTACAGCCCCCCCTTCATCTAGTATTTTGGTCACGGAGTCAAAAAAGTCAATGAGACTTTTTTGGCATGATCTCCCTGCAGTAAAACCATGCTGTTTTGGATCCTGTAAGTTGTTTAATTTAAGATATTCCACTATTCTTTCTTTTAATAGTGTTTCTCTTTCAATGGTCCTGGTGACGAAGCTCAACATTGGGATGTAGGAGGGTCCGCAGGAGCCAGGCACCTATCCTAAAGCTTTTGGAGGGTAGGCTCCTCCCTTCTGCATCCCAGACTCTTCAGTTCGTGTAAGGTGCCCACTGGAGTGGGTGCTATTCTAAAGGGCTGCCGGAGCAGCCGAAGGATTAGTGTTAGTTAGGGTTTTTATTATTTTATTAACTTTCACCCTAGCTAGGTAGGCACAGAGTGAGGATTCTCATTAGTGAATCCTCACACTGCTAGCGCAGCAGGAGCTGACAGAAGTGCGTCCTGTCAGCTCACTGTGCACAGGGGAGACGCTGTCTGGCCTCCCTGTGCAGCGCTTACAGCTTCTTTTAAGAAGCTGCCTGGGCTCCGGAGCGCTCTGAAACCGGCTTCACGCTAGGTGGGGATCATGGGGGACAGGCGCTCCGCGATGGCGGTGGCCATTTTCTGCGGAGCTTACACACTGAGCTCCTAGATGAGAGGACAGCAGTGTGTTACAGGCATGTTCCAAGTGGTCCCCAGTGGAGGGGGAGATACTGGAACTAGGAGATCCTGCAATGGGAGCGGCTGTCTGGGGGTGGTTGGCGCCAAAAGTCACGGACCCCGCAGCAGCAGGGACTTGGTCTCTTCCCTCACTCTGTTTTGGCGCCATTCGGAACGCTTGCAGCGGAGCTGAGCTGGCTGACAGATCCTGACAGAGTGATTGGATTTCCTGGGCATCGTTTTCCCCATTCTGAAGACTACAAACAGCTAAGTGACTGAGTACATTGGCTCTGTGTAAACGCCTGTACATTTTGCGCTGTGACTGTGTTATTTGTGAACATCATGTCTGTGCATCAGTCTGTGGTTTTGGGGGAGGGAGCCCCAGATACATTGAGCGCTTGCAGTGTTTGTGCACTGAAATTTGTCCCTGAGCAGATGACCAAGGGGGGCTTGTGTAATTCTTGCGCTGCTGTGAAACCCATGGGGAGTGAACCCCAGAGGGTAGAGCAATTGGAACCCGCGTGGGCCAGTGCCCTGGGCAGGTCTGTAAATGCTTTAGTGCAATTGCTGGACAGACAGAGTGATGTTTTGGTAGATTCTCAGAGACCTATGTCATCATCTCAGCAGTCCTCTGGCTCCTTGCCTCTGACCCAGGCAGATCCTGGTTTTCTTCAGGTCATGCAGAATACTGCTAAGGGGATTAACAGGTTTAGTAAATTGCTAGACAAGATTGATGTTGATACTGTGGGGACCCCTAAAAGGTCTTATTCAGTGCCTTTAGTGGTTGATGAAGAGGATGGAGCATATGCAGACATTCCCTGGGAGCAGGTTGATGATTTTGAGGATTCCTCAGCCGCAGGGGTGGAGGATTTGATCACTGCTGTTAAACAGGCTTTGAATTTGTCTGTGGAAGATAAAAACCCCGCAAAAGGTGTGTTTAAACGGCAGCGTAAGGAAGCTGTTACCTTCCCTGCAGATGAAGGTTTACAGGATTTATTGGAAGGAGCGTGGAAAACGCCCGATAAAAGGCTGCAAATGCCAAAGAGATTCCTCAGTTTATACCCCATGCCTGAGGCTCATGCGGATCTCTGGGAGAAAGTTCCAGTGGTAGATGCTTCTGTGGCACGTTTGTCAAAAGCCACTGTGCTACCAGTGCAAGGGGTAGCAGCTTTGGTACTCTTTACCTAGCACGGCGCCCATCGCGGGCATTGAATGCACTAAAAAATCGGGTGCGACGCGACCGACGCGATGCCCGCGATTTCCCATAGGGACCAATGTTAAATTTCTCAATTGACCCGATTTTTCTGTTCAATGCCTCAATTGACACGATTTTTCCATAGGAATCAATGTTAAATGGCCCACAGAGGCCAAATAGCCACCCTGAAGTGTGAAATGGACCCCACAATTGTTAACGCCACCCCACGATAAACGTGAAGCCGAAGCGTGGCGAGCGCAGCGATCCCGCAAGGGGCGGCGGTACGCGTCCTACGACCTTTTCATATCCCCACTATCCACGTTGGCGTGGAGTTGAGAATAGAATAGTGTGGCGAGCGCAGCGAGCCACCGAGCCCGAAGCGTGGCGAGCGGACGAGGATACCTGTGAAGCCCGCAAAGGGATGCGTTTACCTGTGAAGGTATCCGCGTCCCCTCGCGGGGCTCGCTGCACTCGCCTTGCTGCGGGCTCGGTGGCTCGCTGCGCTCGCCACACTATTCTATTCTCAACTCCACGCCGACGTGGATAGTGGGGGTATGAAAAGGTCGTAGGACGCGTACCGCCGCCCCTCACGGGCTCGCTGCGCTCGCCACGCTTCGGGTTGACGTTGATCGTGGGGTGGCGTTAATAATTGTGGGGGCCATTTCACACTTCAGGGTGCCTATTTGGCCTCTGTGGGCCATTTAACATTGTCTCCTATGGAAAAATCGTGTCAATTGAGGCATTGAACAGTAAAATCGGGTCAATTGAGAAATTTAACATTGCTCCCTATGGGAAATCGCGGGCATCGCGTCGGTCGCGTCGCACCCGATTTTTAGTGCATTCAATGGCCGCGATGCCCGCAATTTTTTTACCTGCGATGCCCACGATCAAAATCGTGGGCGACGTGCTAGGTAAAGAGTACCGCAGCTTTTAAGGACCCCGTAGACAAAAAGCTGGAGGGTAACCTCAAGGCAATATTTGAAGCCCTCTGATTGCTTCAGCCTGGGTCTCTAAGGCCATGATTGTGTGGGCAAGTGATTTGTGCACTATTTTACATGCTGACCCTTGTGTGTTATTGCTTGCGGAGAAGCTTAAAGCAGCTGCAGAGTATGTACTGGAGGCTGAGGAGGAAGCTCTCAAAATGGCTGCCAGAGTTTCCACAGTGTCTGTAAATGCTAGGAGAGTGCTCTGGCTTAAGGCTTGGGAGGCAGATAATGAGTCTAAGAAGGCCTTAGAGGCATTAGCTTTTAAAGGAAAGCTGTTATTTGGTTCTGAACTGGAGGAGATTATCAAGCAGGCCACAGGTGGCAAAAGTACCTTTCTGCCAGCTCCTGCAGCCAAGCAGACATCAAGGTTTTCTGCTTTCAGGCCGTCCTTTCGGCCCTCCCCTAGAGGAGGTGCGTCCTTTCGAGGGCAGTCTTTTAGGGGAAAGTTTCAGTCCTCCAGGGGCAAGGCCCCAAAGTCTAAATTTGGTTCCTTTCATAAGAAACCAAACACAAAAGGAGAGGACAAACCCTCCGCATGACTACCAAGGGTTTTGCCCGGCGGTGGTCAAGGTGGGGGGACGTCTGACAGGGTTCAGAGACGCATGGGCATTGTTAGACCGGGATCCTTGGGTGTTAGAAATTGTATCCCAGGGTTACAGAATTCCCTTCAAGGGTCTTCCGCCGAGAAGATTCATTCCCACACCACTACCAGAGGAGGCTCAGCTCCGTACAGCTCTCTTGGGAGCGGCTTACTCTCTCTTAGAGAAGGGCGTGGTAGTCCCAGTCCCCAGAGCGGAGTGGAAAAAAGGCTTTTATTCCACCCTGTTTTTGGTGCCCAAACCAGATGGGTCTTTCAGGCCGATCCTAAACTTAAAGTCATTGAATATACATTTGTGGGTAGACCATTTCAAAATGGAGTCTCTACGGTCGGTGCTGCTAAGCCTGGACCAGGGAGAATTTTTGGCGTCCATGGATGTCCAGGACGCATACCTTCATGTTCCCATCCACCCAGAACATCAGACTCTATTGAGGTTTGCGATAGGAGACCTGCATTTGCAATTCCAGGCGTTGCCCTTCGGTCTGGCTACAGCGCCAAGGGTATTCACCAAAATAATGTCAGTAATGGCGGCAGCGCTTCCACTGAGGGGAATCACGGTGATTCCATATTTGGATGACCTGCTGTTCAAAGCAGAGTCAGCAGGAAAGTTGAAGAGTCACTTGGCAGAAGCCATCGGGTTTTTGCAAGCTCACGGCTGGCTTTTAAATCTACAAAAGTCTCAGTTGGTGCCGTCACAGAGACTCCAATTCTTGGGAGTTGTGCTGGATACCCACCTACATCGGGTATTTCTACCAGAGGCAAAGGCCAGGGATCTGGCTGCCTTGGTACAGGAGATCCTCGGGTCTCGGAGCACATCAGTGTGGAGGTGCCTCAAACTGCTGGGGAAGATGGTGGCATCTTTCGAGACGTTACAGTTCGCCAGGTTCCACTCTCGAGTGTTCCAGTGGAACATTCTGACAGCCTGGTCAGGAAATACTCAGACCATGAAGTCAGAACAAATAGTGTTGTCTCCAGAAACTCGATCCTCCCTGAAATAGTGAACGGAGGTGGATTCCCTTCAGTGGGGCCGGTCCCTGCAGTCCTGGAGCTGGCTGGTAGTCACTACAGACGCCAGCCTCAGGGGCTGGGGGGCAGTGGTCTTGGATCTGCGTCTGCAGGGCTTGTGGACTTCGGAGGAGTCTGCCTTACCGATCAACATCTTGGAACTGAGAGCTGTGTGGAAGGTGATTTCTCTGGCGAGAGAAAGATTGCAAGGGCTCTCTTTAAGGATTCAGACAGACAACGCCACAGCTGTGGCATATCTGAATCACCAGGGAGGCACACGCAGCAAACTGGTTATGTGGGAGGTGTCCCGGATTTTCAGCTGGGCGGAACAGAATGTTCCAGCGTTATCAGCGATATTCATACCAGGAGTGGAGAATATAGAGGCCGACTTCCTGAGCAGGGAGGAGCTGATGGAAGGAGAATGGAGCCTGAACCCACAAGTATTTTATCAGATTACACTGAAATGGGGAACTCCGGAGGTGGACCTGATGGCATCCAGGTTCAACCATCAGGTACCCAGGTTCTATGCCAGGACGAGGGATCCACTGGCAGAAGCGGTGGATGCTATGACCATACCCTGGGAGGGGAATCTTCTTTATGTTTTTCCGCCAGTCCCAATGCTGGCAAGAGTTCTGAAAAAGATACAGGCCCAAGCAATCCCGGTGATTTTAGTGGCCCCAGATTGGCCGAAGAGGTCCTGGTACTCAAGGCTTCAGAGATTGTCTGTGGACTCGTGGCGTCTACCTCTGAGGTCAGACCTCCTAAACCAAGGACCGTTCAACCATCTGGATTCAGCTCGGTTAAATTTGACGGCTTGGCTGTTGAAACCGCCATCTTGAAGAACAAAGGGTTATCAGAGGCTGTGGTTAACACTATGATTAAAGCTAGAAAGTCAGTGTCTTCTGCAAATTATTATAGGGTCTGGAAGACCTATATTCGATGGTGTGAGAGGCAGAAATCACATACATCGCGATTTAGATTGGCTAAATTGTTGGAGTTTCTGCAGGATGGCTTTTCCGCTGGGTTAAGCCTTCAGTCACTCAAAGTGCAGATCTCGGCCTTGTCAATTTATTTCCAAAAAAGGATAGCATTGTTACCGGAAGTACAGACCTTCCTACAGGGGGTTTCTCGATTGAAACCTCCCTACAAACAACCAGTAGCACCATGGGATTTATCTCTGGTTCTAGAGTGCCTTCAAAAGGCGCCTTTTGAGCCGTTAAGGTCGGCTGACCTTAAATTCCTTACATGGAAACTGGTATTTCTGTTGGCAGTGGCGTCAGCAAAAAGAGTATCGGAGTTGGGAGCATTGTCCTGCAAGTCTCCCTTCCTTATAATTCATGATGATAGGGCTGTCCTTCGGACAGTACCCCAATTTTTACCAAAAGTAGTCTCTGCTTTTCATTTAAATCAGGAGATAGTTCTGCCTGTGTTTCAACCCCCAGAGGGTTCAAGGAAAAGGGACAAATTGAGGAATTTGGATGTTGTGCGCGCCTTGCGCATTTATGTGGACAGAGTAAAGAGTGTCAGGAAGACTGATACTTTGTTGGTTTTGTATGATGTACACAAAATTGGTTGGCCTGCTTCTAAGCAGACCATCGCTAGGTGGTTGCGCTCTGTAATTGCTTTTGCATATACTAAAGTTGGTAGGCCTGTGCCGGCCAGGATTAATGCGCATACCACCTCTTGGGCGGTTCGACATGGGGCAACAGCTGAGCAGGTTTGCAGGGCTGCCACTTGGTCATCTGTTCATACTTTTGCCAAATTCTATAGGTACCATGAGTTTGCGTCGGAGGACGCATCATTCGGGCGAGCAGTGATGAGAGCTGCAGACCTGAGCGTACCCACCCAAAGGACCGGCTCTGGAACGTCCCAATGTTGAGCTGTGTCACCAGGACCATTGAAAGAGAAAAAGGGATTTTTGTAAGAACTTACCGTTCAAATCCCTTTCTCTGATATGGTCCTGGTGACACAGCGAACCCTCCCTTACGCTCAGTAAGTATGCCAAGTTCATGATGTTTCATGTTATATATGGTTGAGAAGTTAATTTTGATATTGTGCATATAATATGTGCAGGCGTTTGTACTGAGTTAATGTATTCCAGTGGCTTTGAAAGATTGAACTGAAGAGTCTGGGATGCAGAAGGGAGGAGCCTACCCTCTAAAGCTTTAGGATAGGTGCCTGGCTCCTGCGGACCCTCCTACATCCCAATGTTGAGCTGTGTCACCAGGACCATATCAGAGAAAGGGATTCGAATGGTAAGTTCTTACAAAAATCCCTTTTTCCATTAATTTCCCTACTACTGATGTAAGGCTCACTGGTCTGTAGTTACTTGCTTCTTCTTTGCTTCCGCTTTTGTGCAGTGGAACTACATTTGCTCTTCTCCAGTCCTCTGGAACTGCACCTGTATCTAGTGACTGGTTGAATAAACCTGTTAATGGCGCTACCAACACATCTTTTAGTTCTTTTAGTATCCTTGGATGCACTCCATCTGGCCCCATTGATTTATCCACTTTCAGTCTTGAAAGTTCTGTTAGGACTTTCTCCCTAGTAAATGTACCTCCATCTACCTTATTTTTATGACTGTCCTTGCATTTTAACTGTGGTCCCTTCCCTTCTCCTTCTATAGTGAATACGGAGCAAAAGTAATTATTTAGATGATCTGCAATTGCCTTGTCTCCCTCCACCAAATTCTCAGTGTCTGTCCGCAGTCTTATTATTCCTCCATTTGATTTTCTCCTTTCACTTATATACTTAAAAAAGTTTTGTTTCCTTTATCTACCGACTGAGCCATTTTCTCCTCAGCTTGTGCCTTGGCACGCCTGATCACTTTCTTAGCCTCTTTGCGTCTGGCAATAGACCAGGCATTCCCAACCACGGTCCTCAAGGCACACCAACAGTGCAGGTTTTAGTGATATCCAGGCTTGAGCACAGGTGACTTAGTACCTGAGCGATTCTGATTAAACCATCTGTGCTGAAGCCTGGATATCACTAAAACCTGCACTGTTGGTGTGCCTTGAGGACCGTGGTTGGGAATGCCTGGAATAGACAATCCTGTTTAAATAAATCAGTAATAACTGTTTCAGTCTGTTATTGAAAAACAGTAACTGTTACAATAAGTATTACAAGTAACAGTGTAAACTGTTGAATGTATCATTTTACATATCACTTCTGTTTATCGACAGAAAAACAGTTTTGCATCCCCTATGCTGGGAACATGAATGGGCTGCATTACAACATATAATTATGCCAAAGATAAGCCAATATATTAACAGTTAAATATGTTGAAGTGTATTATGATGTAATAAACAAATACATCTAATGTTTAGAAAAATAAAATCAATTGATTCAATAATAACAGGTTTCAAAGATGTTGCACATACAGCATTGTCTTCTTATTGTTTTATGTTCTGTTTTGAGTTGGTTTATACAAACTAATTGTGATTGATGTCTGCTATTATTAGACTGTTAAATTGGGTCAGTACGCACATAAAAAGGAAATAAAGTATTGCTGATCAATCCTGCCTAGTAATTAAAGTGATTGGCATACATGTACTGCTGGGCACCACTCAGAATGACTAACCTGTTATTTTTGAATCAATGTTCTTTATTTTATTTTTGTAAACATTAGATGTATTTGTTTATTACATCATAATACACTTCAACGTATTTAACTGTTAATATATTGGCTTATCTTTGGCATAATTATATGCTGTAATGCAGCCCTTTCATGTTCCCAGCATATGGGATGTAAAACTGTTTTTCAGACCAATTCATGTTTAAAATAAACTGCCACAAGTAAAGACAATAAACAGAAGTGTATAAAATACTGCACCCAAAGAACAGAGTGTAATGCATTGTTACTGAAGTTACTGGAGCATTCAGTAAAGAGTTTGTTGGACATTAGAAGACACAGGTGTGCATTATTCGGTACTTGTTTCCTAGCACGGAGCCCAAAATTTTCACCTTTCATCTTATGGCATCTTATGCGATCGCATCGCATCCCATATAGCCGCATATGATGCATGCGATGGTATACAATTTTTTATTGTACAACCACCCTGGTGGGTCCTTACAATGTTAAATGCCCTCCCATTGTCAACGCCACCCCCAGGCTCAACACGTGGCGAGCCCACGAGGGGCAGCGGTATGCGTCCTCCTACCTTTTCATACCCCCACTATCCACATTGGAGTTGATTTTAGATAGTGTGGCGAGCGCAGCGAGCCCCGCACGGGGACACGTATTACTTTACATGTATTGCGCGCCCCCCTCGCTGGGCTCGCTGTATCTTGGGGCACTCACTGAACTAATCTATATTTGACTCATCTTGTATGGAATCATTACAGACAAATATGCTTAGTATGCACTAATAAAAGTTACATTTTTAAAAAAGTATATGTTTGTCTATAATGATTCCATACAAGAGTCTTACAAATATAGATTAGTCCAGTGAGTGCCCCAAGATAGGATTTTTTTTTCTTTTGGCCTTTGTGTTAACCAATCATACCAAGCAGGTGCTGATAATGATCATTTTAATCATAAGGTACAGCTGTGTATGTGACTTATAACTGGGTAAGCAATGGCCAAACTCTGCTACTAAGGTGAATTTGTGGAAGACCGTTTCATGTCACAGCTCATAGAAAATGAAAAGACTGAACACAGCAACAAGACTGCATCAGCAAGGTCTCTCCCAAGTAGTGATGTCACAGCAGACCGGAGTTGCAAGATTGGCCGTTCTGATGTTTTGTAGAAGCACAAAGACACTGGTCATTGAAGGCCAAGGACACAGTGCATCAAATGAAAGACACATCATTACTCCATATCCATATCAGAAGATGTCCAGCAGTTCCATCAGCTCAGGACTGGCAGAAACCAGTGGGACCCAGGTGCAACTATCTATTGTTCAGAGAAATTTGACTAGAAGTAGTCTTAATGGAAGAATTGTGGCCCCAAATTCCATACCTTCCATATGGAAACAAGGCCAAGCAACTCCACTATGAAGGAATCCTTGGGAACAGATCAATGGTAGCAGGTGCTCTGGACTGTGTCACAATGTGAGATATTTGGCTGTAATAGAAGGTAGTATGTTCCTTGAAGGGCTGGAGCATGGTACAATGCTGAGGGGTAGATGTATGAAGCAGTGAGAAATAAGGAGAAGTGATAAGGCACCTGGTAATTTATCATTGGCCAATCAGCTCCTGACTGTTAAGTTACAGGCTGGGTTTATAAAAGAACAGTTAGCAGCTGATTGACCGGTGATAAAGTATCAGACGCTGTTCTCCCTTATCACTGTTTCATACATCTAGCCCTGAGTGCCTGCAAGTACCAGTGATGCATGCTGGAGGTTCCTTGTAGGTTATCCTGCATTTCAGCATATTGGGTTGCTGATGTAAGGGCAGGCATCCACTATCCACCTGTGAGTTGTGACAACCTGTAGTCTACACAAGCCAGGGAGAACGCTGTGTGGAACCATTCTCTCTCACACCATCCGCCCATCATTGTAACTGACCAGAACCACGGAATTGGGAAAGGCCTGTCTGTGGATCCCATTGGTGGAGATGGAAAGCACCTAAACACACCCATCACCAGATCAGTGCCGCGGGACACTTTAGCCTCACCATTAGGTTTTCTCCCCCTGATACCCCTTGAGCTGCCCAGGAGCTTCCCTGGTGGCAGGATCACATGCAATATATCACATGTGATCTCTCATGCGATCCCATTCCCCGCTGCTGGGAGGCTGTCCAAGTTGGAGATCTTTGATCCGCATTGGGCCGTACATCAGATCTTATGTCAAACACCTGTGATTTGGCCATTATTCAACCGGTTCCTTGGCCCGATCTGTCGTTACCAGGTGAAAAGTGGCCAGATTTACTTCTCATTTAAGGGTGTGCTCCGAATGCCCCATTAAAGGCTGATTATAAGAAACGGTAATTAAATTATGTTGTTTCCAGACTAATGTGAAACTAGCCAATAGAGTGGGCTTATAGAAGAGCCAAGCTGAGTGCTGTGTCCCATGTGACAGCAGGTAAGAAAAACAGCGGTGCTGCTGATCCTCATGTAAGGCCACCAACACAAATACTACATACAATGTTACATGTATTTTTATATGTGCTGAGCACAGCCCAGGGGCAGCAGCCACCACTGAAGACAGCTGCCCATTCTTCTTGGCAAAAAGCCTCCAGTTCCTGTAAGTTCTTGGGCTGTCTTACATGAACTGCACTTTTGAGATCTCCCCAGAGTGGCTCAATGATATTGAGGTCAGGGGACTGAGATGGCCACTCCAGAACCTTCACTTTATTCTGCTGTAGCCAATGACAGGTCGACTTGGCCTTGTGTTTTGGATCATTGTCATGTTGGAGCGTCCAAATACGTCCCATGTGCAGCTTCCGGGCTGATGAGTGCAAATTTTCCTCCAGTATTTCTGATAACATGCTGCATTCATCTTGCCATCAATTTTGACCAAGTTTCCAGTGGTTTTGTAGCTCACAAATCCCCCAAACATTAACGATCCACCTCTGTGTTTCACAGTAGGAATGGTGTACCTTTCATCATAGGCATTGTTGACTTCTCTCCAAATTCAACATTTATAGTTGTGGCCAAAAAGTAAAAGTATCACTCCCAATGACTTTGTTCCAGAAGTTTTGAGGCTTGTCTCTGCTGTTTGGTGTATTGTAAGCGGGATGCTTTGTGGCATTTGCGTAGTAATGGCTTTCTTCTTGCGACTCGACCATGCAGCCCATTTTTCTTCAAATGCCTCCTTATTGTGCACCTTGAAACAACCACACCACTTTTTTCAGAGAGTCCTGTATTTCAGCTGAAGTTATTTGTGGATTTTTCTTTGCATCCCGAACAATTTTCCTGGCAGTTGGGGCTGAAATTTTTGTTCGTCTACCTGACCGTGATTTGGTTTCCACAGAATCCCTAATTTTCCACTTAAGGACAACACACCATAACAACAGTGTGACATTACATACAGTAGGCGCTGACAGTGTGCCTTATGTAAGAACATATTTCTTCCATCATCCTGGTTTACATTTAGTATGTTCAGGCTGCTGCACCAATCCTGCCACACAGCATACATGGCACTATAATGGAAACTACTGAGGAAGAGAGGGATCTTGGTGTCACTATTTCAGGGGACTTAAAAGCAGGTAGGCAATGTAACAAAGCAATGAGGAAGGCAAGTCAGATGCTTGGTTGCATAGGGAGAGGTATCAGCAGTAGAAAGAAAGAAGTAATAATGCCACTGTATAGGTCATTGGTACGACCTCACCTAGAGTATTGTGTTCAGTTCTGGAGGCCATATCTCCAGAAGGATATAAATATATTAGAGACTGTACAAAGAAGAGCAACTAAAATGGTGCATGGCCTACATCACAAAACCTACCAGGAAAGACTAAAATATCTTAATATGTATACTTTAGAGCAGAGAAGGGAAAGGGGGGACATGATAGAAACTTTAACAAGGTACAGGTGGGAGACATTCTTCACAGGAAGAGGAGCAACAGAACACGAGGACATGCACTGACACTAGGGGGAGGAAGGTACAGGTGGGAGACATTAGTCACAGGAAGAGGAGCAGCAGAACACGAGGACATGCACTGACACTAGGGGGAGGAAGGTACAGGTGGGAGACATTCTTCACAGGAAGAGGAGCAGCAGAACACGAGGACATGCACTGACACTAGAGGGAGGAAGGTACAGGTGGGAGACATTCGTCACAGGAAGAGGAGCAACAGAACACGAGGACACGCACTGAAACTAGAGTGAGGAAGGTACAGGTGGGAGACATTCTTCACAGGAAGAGGAGCAGCAGAACACGAGGACATGCACTGACACTAGAGGAAGGAAGGTACAGGTGGGAGACATTCTTCACAGGAAGAGGAGCAGCAGAACACGAGGACACGCACTGAAACTAGAGGGAGGAAGATTCAGGGGAAATTTGAGGAAGAATTACTTCACAGAAAGAGTAGTAGATAAGTGGAATAGCCTCCCATCAGAGGTGGTAGACGCAAATACAGTAGTGCAGTGTAAACATGCTTGGGATAAGCATATAGATATCCTTACAAAAAAATAAGGATCAAATATGGTTTGAGGTAACATATTTAAAAAAGGGTCAGACTAGCTGGGCCAAGTGGTTCTTATCTACCGTCAAATTCTTTTTGTATGTTTTTACATTGCAGAAGCCAGTCGGTGTGATGGTAGCTGTTGGCGTGGACGCAGATTGTGAGTGTTAGTATACAGCGCAGGAGCCAGTCGGTGTGATGGTAGCTGTTGGCGTGGACGCAGATTGGGAGTGTTAGTATACAGCGCAGAAGCCAGTCGGTGTATTGGTAGCTGTTGGCGTGGACGCAGATAGCGAGTGTTAGTATACAGCACAGGAGCCAGTCGGTGTGATGGTAGCTGTTGGCGTGGACGCAGATTGGGAGTGTTAGTATACAGCGCAGAAGCCAGTCGGTGTGATGGTAGCTGTTGGCGTGGACGCAGATAGTGAGTGTTAGTATACAGCGCAGGAGCCAGTCGGTGTGATGGTAGCTGTTGGCATGGACACAGATTGTGAGTGTTAGTATACAGCGCAGGAGCCAGTCGGTGTGATGGTAGCTGTTGGTGTGGACGCAGATTGTGAGTGTTAGTATACAGCGCAGGAGCCAGTCGGTGTGATGGTAGCTGTTGACATGGACGCAGATTGCGAGTGTTCATATACAGCGCAGGAGCCAGTCGGTGTGATGGTAGCTGTTGGTGTGGACGCAGATTGGGAGTGTCAGTATACAGCGCAGGAGCCAGTCGGTGTGATGGTAGCTGTTGGTGTGGACGCAGATTGGGAGTGTTAGTATACAGCGCAGGAGCCAGTCGGTGTGATGGTAGCTGTTGGCATGGACGCAGATTGGGAATGTTGGTATACAACGCAGGAGCCAGTCGGTGTGATGTAGCTGTTGGCGTGGACGCAGATTGCGAGTGTTAGTATACAGCGCAGGAGCCAGTCGGTGTGATGGTAGCTGTTGGCGTGGACGCAGATTGCGAGTGTCAGTATACAGCGCAGGAGCCAGTCGGTGTAATGGTAGCTGTTGGTGTGGATGCAGATTGGGAGTGTTAGTATACAGCGCAGGAGCCAGTCGGTGTGATGGTAGCTGTTGGCATGGACGCAGATTGCGAGTGTTCATATACAGCGCAGGAGCCAGTCGGTGTGATGGTAGCTGTTGGCATGGACGCAGATTGGGAATGTTGGTATACAGCGCAGGAGCCAGTCGGTGTGATGGTAGCTGTTGGTGTGGATGCAGATTGGGAGTGTTAGTATACAGCGCAGGAGTAGGGTGGCCAATCCCGGGATCGGGATCGGCGGGATCCCGGGATTTGGCCCCTAAAACTCCGGGATTTCAATCCCGGGATTGGAGTTTCCAATCCCGGGATTTCGGGATTAGACTGCGCATGCGCAGTCTAATGCCGGGCAGCGTCTGAGCTAGTGCTCAGACGCTGCCCGGCTTCTCCCGTCCCGGGCAGTGCAGCTCTGCGCAGCGTGACGACGTCAGAGGTCACGCTGCGCAGGGCACACAACAGCCGCCGCCTCCTCATCTGACTCCTGCGCTGACCTCCCGCCGCCCGCCGCCTCCTCATCTCACTCCTGCGCTGACCTCCCGCCGCCTCCTCATCTCACTCCTGCGCTGACCTCCCGCCGCCCGCCCTCCTTCCCACCCAGCCTGCATTCTCATCACCCGCCCGGCCGCACCGCACCGCACCTGTAAGTAAATATGCGGGCGGCCGGGGCGGGTTTTTGTATTAGGGAAGCCAATCCCGGGATCCCGGGAATCCCGGGATCGGGCATTTTTCAATCCCGAATTCCGGGATTGAAAAAATGCCCCGGGATTGGCAACCCTACGCAGGAGTGAGTCGGTGTGATGGTGGCTGTTGGCATGGATGCAGATTGTGAGTGTTAGTATACAGCGCAGGAGTCAGTCGGTGTGATGGTAGCTGTTGGCATGGACACAGATTGGGAGTGTCAGTATACAGCGCAGGAGCCAATCGGTGTGATGGTAGCAGTTGGCATGGACGCAGATTGCGAGTGTCAGTATACAGCGCAGGAGCCAGTCGGTGTGATGGTAGCAGTTGGCATGGACGCAGATTGGGAGTGTTAGTATACAGCGCAGGAGCCAGTCGGTGTGATGGTAGCTGTTGGCGTGGACGCAGATTGCGAGTGTCAGTATACAGCGCAGGAGCCAGTCGGTGTGATGGTAGCTGTTGGTGTGGACGCAGATTGCGAGTGTCAGTATACAGCGCAGGAGCCAGTCGGTGTGATGGTAGCTGTTGGTGTGGACGCAGATTGCGAGTGTCAGTATACAGTGCAGGAGCCAGTCGGTGTGATGGTAGCTGTTGGTGTGGACGCAGATTGCGAGTGTCAGTATACAGCGCAGGAGCCAGTCGGTGTGATGGTAGCTGTTGGCGTGGACGCAGATTGTGAGTGTTAGTATACAGCGCAGGAGCCAGTCGGTGTGATGGTGGCTGTTGGTGTGGATGCAGATTGCGAGTGTTAGTATACAGCGCAGGAGCCAATCGGTGTGATGGTAGCAGTTGGCATGGACGCAGATTGCGAGTGTCAGTATACAGCGCAAGAGCCAGTCGGTGTGATGGTGGCTGTTGGCGTGGACGCAGATTGGGAGTGTTAGTATACAGCGCAGGAGCCAGTCGGTGTGATGGTAGCAGTTGGCATGGACGCAGATTGCGAGTGTCAGTATACAGCGCAGGAGCCAGTCGGTGTGATGGTAGCTGTTGGCATGGACGCAGATTGGGAGTATTAGTATACAGCGCAGGAGCCAGTCGGTGTGATGGTAGCAGTTGGCATGGACGCAGATTGCGAGTGTCAGTATACAGTGCAGGAGCCAGTCGGTGTGATGGTAGCTGTTGGCATGGACGCAGATTGCGAGTGTTAGTATACAGCGCAGGAGTCAGTCGGTGTGATGGTAGCTGTTGGCATGGACGCAGATTGCGAGTGTCAGTATACAGCGCAGGAGCCAGTCGGTGTGATGGTAGCTGTTGGCATGGACGCAGATTGGGAGTGTTAGTATACAGCGCAGGAGCCAGTCGGTGTGATGGTAGCAGTTGGCATGGACGCAGATTGCGAGTGTCAGTATACAGCGCAGGAGCCAGTCGGTGTGATGGTAGCTGTTGGTGTGGACGCAGATTGCGAGTGTCAGTATACAGTGCAGGAGCCAGTCGGTGTGATGGTAGCTGTTGGTGTGGACGCAGATTGTGAGTGTTAGTATACAGCACAGGAGCCAGTCGGTGTGATGGTAGCTGTTATCATGGATACAGATTGGGAGTGTCAGTATACAGTGCAGGAGCCAGTCGGTGTGATGGTAGCTGTTGGTGTGGACGCAGATTGCGAGTGTCAGTATAAAGTGCAGGAGCCAGTCGGTGTGATGGTAGCTGTTGGTGTGGACGCAGATTGCGAGTGTCAGTATACAGTGCAGGAGCCAGTGTATGCATTTTGCTTGTCTGTGGGTAAATTGTTTGACTGATCTTGGCCACGTATCTTTGGGCCAGATTCTCTAAGCTTCAAAAGTGATAAAATGGAGAGTGATAAACAGCCAACCAATCAGCTCCTGTCTGACGTTTTTCAAACACAGTCTGTGACATGGCAGGTATGAGGTGATTGGTTTGCTGTTTATCACTCCAGTGTATCACTTTTGAAGTTTAGAGTACCTAGCCCTGTGTGTGAAATAGATGTTTTAGGGCGGAGCTATGCAGTGACAATGACATTGCACGGAGCTGTTCTGTGGCCATGTCCTGGGCATGTAGATAGAGTCCCAGGCTGGTGAGTACACGGATTGCAAGTGTCAGACAGAACTACAGCCAGCATACTGATGATGGTGGTGAAGGGATCCTGGTATCAATCCTCGGGAAAGTGGCATAAGTATATGTAGCAGTGGTATAGTATAGGTAGCAGTTGGCATGGACGCAGATTGCGAGTGTCAGTATACAGCGCAGGAGTCAGTCGGTATGATGGTAGCTGTTGGCGTGGACGCAGATTGCGAGTGTCAGTATACAGCGCAGGAGCCAGTCGGTGTGATGGTAGCTGTTGGCATGGACGCAGATTGGGAGTGTTAGTATACAGCGCAGGAGCCAGTCGGTGTGATGGTAGCAGTTGGCATGGACGCAGAGTGTGAGTGTCAGTATACAGCGCAGGAGTCAGTTGGTGTGATGGTAGCTGTTGGTGTGGACGCAGATTGCGAGTGTCAGTATACAGCGCAGGAACCAGTCGGTGTGATGGTAGCTGTTGGCATGGACGCAGATTGGGAGTGTTAGTATACAGCGCAGGAGCCAGTCGGTGTGATGGTAGCAGTTGGCATGGACGCAGATTGCGAGTGTCACTATACAGCGCAGGAGCCAGTCGGTGTGATGGTAGCTGTTGGTGTGGACGCAGATTGCGAGTGTCAGTATACAGTGCAGGAGCCAGTCGGTGTGATGGTAGCTGTTGGTGTGGACGCAGATTGTGAGTGTTAGTATACAGCGCAGGAGCCAGTCGGTGTGATGGTAGCTGTTATCATGGATACAGATTGGGAGTGTCAGTATACAGTGCAGGAGCCAGTCGGTGTGATGGTAGCTGTTGGCATGGACGCAGATTGTGAGTGTTAGTATACAGCGCAGGAGCCAGTCGGTGTGATGGTAGCTGTTGGCATGGACGCAGATTGTGAGTGTTAGTATACAGCGCAGGAGCCAGTCGGTGTGATGGTAGCTGTTATCATGGATACAGATTGGGAGTGTCAGTATACAGTGCAGGAGCCAGTCGGTGTGATGGTAGCTGTTATCATGGATACAGATTGGGAGTGTCAGTATACAGTGCAGGAGCCAGTCGGTGTGATGGTAGCTGTTGGTGTGGACGCAGATTGCGAGTGTCAGTATACAGCGCAGGAGCCAGTCGGTGTGATGGTAGCTGTTGGTGTGGACGCAGATTGCGAGTGTCAGTATACAGTGCAGGAGCCAGTGTATGCATTTTGCTTGTCTGTGGGTAAATTGTTTGACTGATCTTGGCCACATGTATCTTTGGGCCAGATTCTCTAAGCTTCAAAAGTGATAAAATGGAGAGTGAGAAACAGCCAACCAATCAGCTCCTGTCTGACGTTTTTCAAACACAGTCTGTGACATGGCAGGTATGAGGTGATTGGTTGGCTGTTTATCACTCCAGTGTATCACTTTTGAAGTTTAGAGTACCTAGCCCTGTGTGTGAAATAGATGTTTTAGGGCGGAGCTATGCAGTGACAATGACATTGCACAGATCTGTTCTGTGGCCATGTCCTGGGCATGTAGATAGAGTCCCAGGCTGGTGAGAACACGGATTGCAAGTGTCAGACAGAACTACAGCCAGCATACTGATGATGGTGGTGAAGGGATCCTGGTATCAATCCTCGGGAAAGTGGCATTAGTATATGTATCGTACATCATTCTCACTGGCGGCTTGTGGGTACATTGAGCTTAATTCAGGTTGACTTGTGAAGCAGTGGTCTTTCGCTGCCTAGCGAGCTCTTAAACGCCACCCCCTGCCACCGAAACCCCGCCGATCCAGGTGTAACCAGCGCACCTCTGTCAGGGTCTAACGGGGAAATTACACTCAGATTGGACTGTAATCCTTATCCAGCACAATGTATCTATCAGTCACCTCTCGGGAGCTCAGGGCAGGCCGCTAGGACTTACTGCACATCCTTTATGTTGTCAGGTGTTCAGCTGTGTGTATTGTGGGCAGTGGGTAAATGGAAGGCAGTAGTGACCCTCACCACTAAATACTTCCAGCATGTGACTAAGTCACATCTTCATGGTGAGCTGGACAGTTCCCAGACTCATGTAGGAGCAGAAGTGCAGGCAGTGCCCTGATGTTGTCCTATCAATATACAGCATTGTCTTCGGTTACATATGTGCACCAGACATCCTAACCGTGTCTAATGCTCTCCAGAGGATGATTACAGATCCGCACTCCACCCTCTGCATTTCTCCATGTCTTTAACAAGTTTGTTTAGAGTATATTTATCAATTGTTACATATGTATCTCATAGTAATCCCGAGACTGCGGGGGCTGACATACTGCACAGTCACCATTACACCAACGTGACCCCCCGCCGCCTCGCGTCGCCCCCCTCACCTGTGTCTGGGCAGCACAGAGCTGTGACCTCCTCCTCCCTGCACGATGATCCTCTCCCGGGGTGCAGGGGTGGAGAGCCAGCCCGCCGCAGATGCAGCTGGGTAAGGGAGGGAGGGGCAAGCCGCCAGGTCCCGATGGGACCCACTGACTCTTAATGCAAGAGCTGTCCTTTGCCATAATTATCGCATATGTTACAGCATATGCGATAATTAGGAATGCAGTAGCCGGCGATGGGGGGCGCGGATGTTAGATCACCCCCCCATTGAATGATAAATGGAGAAAAGTGCTATATAAATAACATTATTATTATTATACAGTTGTGTATATTATCGGCGACATTCACAGGAGTCTATACATATCTCCTGTATGATTGTGGCCGTCCCGTCCTGGCTCTGATACCTGTCAGTACATGATGATGACGGCAGTGTGTGAAAGGTTATGTGCTATCACATAATACCGCCAGCTTCCATACTTAGGGCCCGCCATATACTGTTCTTATCAGGAGAATGTATTATATAGAGACTGCTGCCGCTGGAAGACTGTACATCTATAGCAGGAATAGTGAGTCGCAGCGGCGCTCGTGTCCGTGTTGTTTGATGATTTCTCCGTCTTCCGTAATTACTTGCACCAGCACTATGCTAGGATAAGACCCTCCCATAACATGCCCATATAATGGACCATCTCTATGTGCCACTTCCCAGTCCCTGCCCAGGAGTGCTCCTCTGTGCACGCCTCTGACATCACAGCTACATAAACATAGCCAGTACACATGCAGAGAGCGGCGCTACGTCTGGCATGGAAATTGCATGTGAATAAAGCCTCGGTACTGGCAGATAAATGTGCAGAGAATATGCCGGGATACATTTATCGCCCACTGAATGTGGAGATGGACATGCACTGATATAATGGGGGCATATTACCCAGACTTAGTGATTTACGCCGTAGTGATGCGGTAAGGCCTGGCACACAGCTGATAGGGAGAAGTGTGTGGTAACCAGCTGATACGTTTTTCATCTTGTGGTCCTTTGTCTTATCATAAGAGGCCAGGTCAGAGTTGGTCCATAAGCCCTGGAAGGGGTTAAACTGATGGCATGCCAGTGTAAGATTTGGCAGATCCTGAATCGAGCTCTCTTCCCCTCCGATGCCTTATCATATAACCACATGCACAATATCCCAAACTGATTTCCCTTCTCTTGTCTTTTGAAGTGAAGTGGGATCACTGCAAGTCGCTCCAAACATAGACTCATAGCAAGAAGAGGAAAAAAAAACTCTTAGTAATGAGATTGAAACTTACAAAACACAGAAGCAAATGTGGCTTTAATACATTGTTATGACCCTTTATAGGGCTGGAAATTACTCTTCAAAACTGATTCTGGCTGGACTTCAGAGCAGAGGGGATTCTGGGATACCGCAGAGTGACTTTGAGTAGTAAGTTGGTATTGCAGGAATTTTTTAATTTCCTGTAACACAACAATCCCAGTGCAGCCCGGCTGGAAGATCCCATCCCGATGCAGTGCATTTGGGGGAGAAGTGTTCTGTAACTTGCAGGAGAGAAAAGGCCAATCCCGCTTCCCCTGTGCATCTATAGCAAGAGAGACAAGACGACTCCGCTTTCCCTGTGCCTCCATAGCAAGAGAGACAAGAATGACCCGCTTCTCCTGTGCATCCATAGCAGGAGAGACAAGATCGACCCGCTTCCCTTGTGCATCCATATCAAGAGAGAAGAACAACCCGCTTCTCCTGTGCCTCCATAGCAAGAGAAACAAGAACGACCTGCTTCTCTGCCTCCATAGCAAGAAAAGCAAGAACGACCCGCTTCTCCTGTGCCTCCATAGCAAGAGAAACAAGAACGACCCGCTTCTCCTGTGCCTCCATAGCAAGAGAAACAAGAACGACCCGCTTCTCCTGTGCCTCCTTAGCAAGAGAGACAAGAACGACCCACTTCTCCTGTGCCTCCATAGCAAGAAAGACAAGACCGACCCATTTCTCCTGTGCCTCCATAGCAAGAGAGACAAGACCGACCCGCTTCTCCTGTGCCTCCATAGCAAGAGAGACAAGAACGACCCACTTCTCCTGTGCCTCCTTAGCAAGAGAGACAAGAACGACCCACTTCTCCTGTGCCTCCATAGCAAGAAAGACAAGACCGACCCATTTCTCCTGTGCCTCCATAGCAAGAGAGACAAGACCGACCCGCTTCTCCTGTGCCTCCATAGCAAGAGAGACAAGAACGACCCGCTTCTCCTGTGCCCCCATAGCAAGAGAAACAAGAATGACTCGCTTCCCCTGTGCATCCATAGCAATAGAGGCAAAACCAACCTGTTTCTTGTGTGCATCCATAGCAGGAGAGAGAAGACAGACCCTGCTTCCCCTGTCCATCCATAGCAAGAGAGACAGGACCATATCGCTTCTCCTGTGCATCCATAGCAGGAGAGAAAAGACCAAACCCGCTTCCCCTCTGCATTCATAGCAAAAGAGACAAGACCATCCCCGCTTCTCCTGTGCATCCATAGTGGGTGGTACCTAACCAACCGTGATTCTCCTGTGCATCCATAGGGGGTGGAACAAAATCGACCCTGCTTCCCTTTTGCATCCATAGCATGAGAGACCAGATTATCCCCCGCTTCTCCTGTGCATCCATAGAGGGTGGGACAAAACTGACCCTGTTTCTCCTGTGCATCCACAACCAGAGAGACAAGATTGACCCCACTTTCCTTGTACATCCATAGCAAGAGAGACAAGATCATCCCCGCTTCTCCTGTGCATTCATAGCAGGAGAGAGAAGACATTCTCCTCTACTCCTATACATCCATAGTAATAGTGACAACATCGACCCCGCCTCTCCAGTGCATTCATAGCAGGAGAGACAAGACCGACCCGCTTCTCCTGTGCCTCCATAGCAAGAGAAACAAGAACGACCCGCTTCTCCTGTGCCTCCATATCAAGAGAGACAAGACTGACCCACATCTCCTGTGCCTCCATAGCAAGAAAAATAAGACCGACCCGCTTCTCCTGTGCCTCCATAGCAAGAGAGACAAGAACGACCCGCTTCTCCTGTGCCTCCATAGCAAGAGAGACAAGAACGACCCGCTTCTCCTGTGCCTCCATAGCAAGAAAGACAAAACCGACATGCGTCTCCTGTGCCTCCAAAGCAAGAGAGAGAAGACAGACCCTGCTTCCCCTGTGCATCCATAGCAAGAGAGACAAAACCATCCCCGCTTCTCCTGTGCCCCCATAGTGGGTGGAACAAAATTGACCCTGCTTCTCCTGTGCATCAATAGCAAGAGAGACCAGACCAACTCCGCTTCCCTTGTGCATCCATAGCATGAGACCAGACCATCCCCCACTTCTCCTGTGCATCCATAGTGGGTAGGACAAATCTGACCCTGCTTCCCCTGTGCATCCATAGCGAGTCAAGACCAACCCCACTTCCCTTGTACATCCATAGCAAGAGAGAAAAGAATGACCCTGCTTCTCCTGTGCATCCATAGCAAGAGAGAGACCGACCCTGCTTCCCCTGTGCATCCATAGCAGGAGAGAGACCGACCCTGCTTCCCTTGTGCATTCATAGCAGGATAGACAAGACACCCTGCTTCTCCTGTGCATCCATAGCAAGAAATAAGACAATCCTGCTTCTCCTGTGCATACATAGCAGGAGTGACGCCGCTTCTCATGTGCATCCTTAGCAGAAGAGAGAAGACAGACCCAGTTTAACCTGTGCATCCATAGCAAGATAGACAAGACCATTCCTACTGACCCTGCTTCTCCTGTGCATCTATAGCAAGAGAGACAAAACCGACCCGCTTCTCCTGTGAATCCATAGCACGAAAATTAAGGCTGACCCTGCTTCTCCTGTGCATCCATAGCAGGAGAGACAGGACTTACCATGCTTTTCCTGTGCATCCATAGTAATAGTGACAAAACTGACCCTGCTTCTCCAGTGCATCCGTAATAGGAGAGATAAGGCCAACCCTGCTTCCCCCTGTGCATCCATAGCAGGAGAGTCTCCCTGCTTCCCCTGTGCATCCATAGCAGAAGAGACCGACTCCGCTTCCCTGTGCATTCATAGCAGGAGAGATAAGACCATCCCGCTTCCCCTGTGCATCCATAGCAGGAGAGACAAGAATGACCGCGCATCTCATGTGCATCCATAGCAGAAGACCGACCCCGCTTCCCCTGTGCATCCATAGCAGGAGAGACAAGAACGACCCTGCTTCCCCTGTGCATCCATAACAGGAGAGAATATTGACCATGCTTCCCTTGTGCATCCATAGCAGGAGAGATGAGACTAACCCGCTTTCCCTGTGCATCCATAGTAGGATGGACAAGATTGACCCTACTTCTCCTGTGCATCCATAGCAGGAGAGACAAGAACGACCCCACTTCTGTATATCTATAGTAGGTTAAACAAGACCGACCCACTTCTCCTGTACATCCATAGTTAGAGAGCCAAGATTGATCCCACTTCTCCTGTGCATCCATAGTAGGAGAGAAAAGGACCTCCCCGCGGGATGCAGTTTAAATCCCGGCGGTCGGGATCCCGGCGTTCAAAATCCCGACGCCGGAATCCCGAACGCCGAAATACCGACACTTTCTCCCCCCGTGGGTGTCCATGACACCCTCGGAGGTAGAATATATTAGTGTGCCGAGCGTAGCGAGGCACCGGTCCTGCTGCGTGGCGAGCGCAGCGAGCCCGCAAGGGGGGGGGGGCGATCCACGTCCCCCCCTTGTCGGGATTTCGGTGTTCGGGATTTTGAACGCCGGGATCCCGACCGCCGGCTTTTCATGCCGAATCCCCTCCCTGCTTCTCCTGTGTATCCATAGTAGGAGAGACAAGCACTTCCCTGCTTCTCCTGTGCATCCATAGTAGGAGAGACAAGCACTACCCCGCTTCTGTGCATCCATAGTAGGAGAGACAAGGAATTCTCCACTTCTCCTGTCCATCCATAGTAGGAGAGACAAGCACTTCCTCACTTTTCCTGTGTATCCATAGTAGGAGTGACAATGACTTCTCTGCTTCTCCTGTCCATCCATAGTAGGATAGACAAGGACTTCTCCGCTTCTGCTGTGCATCCATAGTAAGAGAGACAAGGATTATCTGCTTCTCCTGTGCATCCATAGTAGGAAAGAAGCACTTCCCCACTTCTTCTGTCCATCCATAGTAGGAGAGACAAGGACTTCTCTGCTTCTTTGTGCATCCATAATAGGAGAGACAAGGACTTCTCTGCTTCTCCTGTGCATCCATAGTAGGAGAGACAAGGACTTCTCTGCTTCTCCTGTGCATCCATAGTAGGAGAGACAAGGACTTATCTGCTTCTCCTGTGCATCCATAGTAGGAAAGACAAGGACTTCCCCGCTTCTTCTGTGCATCTATAGTAGCAGAGACAAGGACTTCTCTGCTTCTCCTGTGCATCCATAGTAGGAGAGACAAGGACTTTCCCACTTCTCCTGTGCATGTATAGTAGGAGAGACAAGGACTTCCTCGCTTCTGCTGTGCATCCATAGTAGGAGAGACAAGGACTTATCTGCTTCTCCTGTGCATCCATAGTAAGAGAGACAAGGATTATCTGCTTCTCCTGTGCATCCATTGTAGGAAAGAAGCACTTCCCCGCTTCTCCTGTCTATCCATAGTAAGAGAGACAAGGACTTCTCTGATTCTCCTGTGCATCCATAGTAGGAGAGACAAGACCAAATTAACCAGTAAACAGATCTGTAGGATCCTTCTCCAATAATGGGCACTTGCTAATATGCCCATCCACCTATCGTAGCCTTTTTCCCTGTATGTGTTTCTACATACATCTTTGCAGAACCAGTGTTATGAATTGATATCTGTTGGGTACATTATTATTATTATTTTATTTATAATGTGCCACAAGTGTTTTGCAGCGCCGTACAATGGAACAGTACAGGGAGACAAAACTTGACATAACATTGAATAAATAACAAAAATACAATACAAATAAAGAGCGCCACAGATCAATACACATTACAGCTTAAATGTAAGTAGTGAGGACTCAATAAACATACTGTAAGAGGCTTGATGCCAATGATGGAGATGAGTATGCAGACGAAGATGGTCACTGAGTGTTGGAGTATAGGAGAGCTGTGAGTGACATGTGAAGAGAAGTGGGCTTTGACAACAGGAGGGAAGAGGGCCCTGCTCGGAGGAGCTTACAATCTAGTAGGAAGGGGAGACAGATAGATTACAAGGGGTGCAAGCATGTGGGTGGTGGTTAGATAGCAGGATGTAAACAGGCAAGGGGTCGGAGAACCAGCTGGTTTATGCAGTGGAAGGGTATGCTTTGATGAATAGGTGAGTTTTCAGTGCCTGTGTGAAGCTTTGCAAGGTCGGGGAGAGTATTGGATTGAGGGAGTGCGTTCCACTGAAGGGGTGCAGCACGGGCAAAGTCCTGTACTCTAGCATGGGAAGCAGTGATCAGGGTGGAGGAGAGACAACAGTCGTCAGCCGACCGTAGAGGGCGGGAGGGTGTATGAATGGGGTGTGGCATGATTCACCGACAGTCGGGATCCCGACTGCCTGGTCTCAGACAGTGTGGCCAGAGCAACAAAGCCCCTTGCGGGCTCGCTGCGCTTGATCGCCACCTATTCTATTCTCCCTCTATGGGTGTCGTGGACCCCCACGATGGACAATAGCCGATGGCAGTCGGGAACCCAGCCATCAGTGTTTTAACAGTCGGGATCACAACTGCCGGGACCCCGTCCGGCACCCGTATGAATGGAGATGAGGTTAGAGATATATGGAGCAATGGAATTAGAGATTGCCCTGTATGTGAGTATGAGGTGTTTGAAGAGGATTCTGTAGGGCATGGGTCTTCAACCTGTGGCCCACCAGATGTTGTTAAACTACATGTTCCAACATGCATTGCCACATTTTTTTCCTATAAGAGCATGCCAAAATTGTCAGGGCATGCTGGGACATGTAGTTCCACAACATCTGGAGGGCCACAGGTTGAAGACCTGTGCTGTAAGGGAATGGGAGCCAGTGCAGATTTTGTTGAAGGGGGGTGGCAGAATTAGAGCGGTGGGAGAGGAAGATAAGACAATATTACGTTTAGTGCGGTTTGACCGCCCATATCAGTGCACCATTGTTATCAGTGCACCATTGTTATCAGTGCACACCTGCACATGCTCTATGTTTCTGGCAATGGGCGTATTCATGCGCAAATTCAGTTCTGCAGATTGCTATTCCTTTGTCACTTCTGCGCAGGAATTATCCCTTCACCTAGAGTCGCGTACACACTGGAGCATAAGTGGAGCAAACACGTGCAAGATATGCTCTGCAAATGGACTCCTACCCGTCCCATGTATGAGTTACTTAGATTAAGAGTCAGACCTCTGATGGCAACTCTTGTCAGTCAAAGTTTTCAAAGGCCCCCGGTCAGCGGGTGATCTGCGAGCTGCAGTGGGCTTACATTTCTAGCATACCAGCTGTGCCAATTTCTGAATTCTTCCCTAATGCGCTGGAGAGGCCAAACATCTGCTAAGAATAATAATAAGAAAAAATAATAAAACAAAAAAGCCATGTAGTACATTGAATAAAGGAGATAATGGCTCTAACATATTTATTGACACAGAACCAGTGTGAAACAGTTCTTAGCAGGGGAACTGGAGAGCGGACCCTCACAGGCAGCACTGCAGACAGGATGGCTGGTTCCGGGGTCCTATAGATTCCTGCGATATTACACACATTGGTGTGTTTTATGGGGACGCTCACACCTCTGTACAAGCTCACAGTAAACCACATGGCTATTCTGTTACATTCTCCATACCTCCCTTATTAATATACTGTAGTGCCTCACATTGGTGAGGCTCTGGAATAGCAGGGCACTTACATAGAAGCAGCAGTGCGATCAGTAATATGGGAATGCAGAGGGGTGGGGGTCACACCTTCCGCTGCACTACTGATCCGCGCTGCCTCCTAAGACACAGTATCGCCATCATCTCTAACACCATCAGTCAACTGTGTAATTCGCGGAGTCGCCAAGCCGACTGCACATCTACTACAAAGGCCAGGAAATCAGACAGGTCCGGTGCATGCGCAATGTACCAAACGTCACATACCGTCACCATACCTCCCAACTTTGGGGACCTGGTGCTACCGACCTGAAAAGGAGGCAAAGCTAAGGGGGGGGGGGGGGGGGGCAGTTGTGAGGTATACATCACCGCATCAGCATCGGGGCCTGCAACAGGTGCAATAAGCCTGGAGTCTCAATAACGTATTGGGGGGGGGGGGGGAATAAAGCCACTGCAGTAACTCACGCTAGTCCCATCAAACCCTGTCACATGGAAACATACTAGGTTCAGTCTCTGTGTCGGCAACTGGCTATCCTACCAGTATGTATAGTGTGGCAGGCAGCTGTTGTGCAAACATACAAATCCATGGCAATGCTGTAGTCTGGCCTGTGGCGATGCTACCCACTGAGCTGCTGTACTGTAGTCTGGCCTGTGGCGATGCTATCCACTGAGCCGCTGTGCTGTAGTCTTTCCTGTGGCGATGCTACCCACTGAGCCGCTGTGCTGTAGTCTGGCAGTAGCAATGCTATCCACTGAGCCGCTGTGCTGTAGTCTGGCCTGCGGTGATGCTATCCACTGAGCCGCTGTGCTGTAGTCTGGCAGTACAATGCTATCCACTGAGCCTCTGTGATGTAGTCTGGCCTGCGATGATGCTATCCACTGAGCCGCTGTGCTGTAGTCTGGCCTGCGGTGATGCTATCCACTGAGCCGCTGTGCTGTAGTCTGGCAGCGGCAATGCTATCCACTGAGCCTCTGTGCTGTAGTCTGGCCTGTGATGATGCTATCCACTGAGCCGCTGTGCTGTAGTCTGACCTGCGGTGATGCTATCCACTGAGCCGCTGTGCTGTAGTCTGGCCTGTGATGATGCTATCCACCGAGCCGCTGTGCTGTAGTCTGGCAGTAGCAATGCTATCCACTGAGCCGCTGTGCTGTAGTCTGGCCTGTGATGATGCTATCCACTGAGCCTCTGTGCTGTAGTCTGGCCTGCGGTGATGCTATTCACTGAGCCGCTGTGCTGTACTCTGGCAGTGGCGATGCTATCCACTGAGCCGCTGTGCTGTAGTCTGGCAGTAGCAATGCTATCCACTGAGCTGCTGTGCTGTAGTCTGGTAGCAGCAATGCTATCCACTGAGCCTCTGTGCTGTAGTCTGGCAGCAGCAATGCTATCCACTGAGCCTCTGTGCTGTAGTCTGGCAGCAGCAATGCTATCCACTGAGCCGCTGTGCTGTAGTCTGGTGGCAGCAGCAATGCTATCCACTGAGCAGCTGTGCTGTAGTCTGGCAGCAGCAATGCTATCCACTGAGCAGCTGTGCTGTAGTCTGGCAGCAGCAATGCTATCCACTGAGCCGCTGTGCTGTAGTCTTGCAGCAGCAATGCTATCCACTGAGCAGCTGTGCTGTAGTCTGGCAGCAGCAATGCTATCCACTGAGCCGCTGTGCTGTAGTCTGGCAGCGGCAATGCTATCCACTGAGCCGCTGTGCTGTAGTCTGGCCTGTGATGATGCTATCCACTGAGCCGCTGTGCTGTAGTCTGGCAGCGGCAATGCTATCCACTGAGCCGCTGTGCTGTAGTCTGGCCTGTGATGATGCTATACACTGAGCCGCTGTGCTGTAGTCTGGCCTGCGGTGATGCTATCCACTGAGCCGCTGTGCTGTAGTCTGGCAGTACAATGCTATCCACTGAGCCGCTGTGCTGTAATCTGGCCTGTGATGATGCTATCCACTGAGCCGCTGTGCTGTAGTCTGGCCTGCGGTGATGCTATCCACTGAGCCGCTGTGCTGTAGTCTGGCCTGCGGTGATGCTATCCACTGAGCCGCTGTGCTGTAGTCTGGCCTGTGATGATGCTATCCACTGAGCCTCTGTGCTGTAGTCTGGCCTGCGGTGATGCTATCCACTGAGCCGCTGTGCTGTAGTCTGGCCTGCGGTGATGCTATCCACTGAGCCGCTGTGCTGTAGTCTGGCCTGCGGTGATGCTATTCACTGAGCCGCTGTGCTGTAGTCTGGCAGCGGCGCTGGGTCCTAATGCCGTTCTCTCTCCTCTGCTCAGTTTGATCTTTTTTTCTGTCAGTTTTGAAATGTTTCTGATTTTCAGCTTTTCCGCCTGTTTGCTGAGGAATGTGGTTACATTGTGAGCGTGTGGGTCTGTACCTGAGAGCGCGGTTGGATCGTCAGATGTCTGACACAACTGCTCAGGGGCTGCAGGGTTTCAGCATCTATCTGTAGGAGACTCGGCAACAATAATAATTACTCCGAGTCCTGCATGTGAGGAGATGGTAAGGGTGCACAGCGGGGTGCCCATCAAAGGGACAAGGCTCCGGCAGGCCCAGCGATCTGACAGTACAGGCTGGAACGAATGCACTGAGAATTACCACCCAGGCCACAGACGTGTAGGCTGTGTAGAGTACAATAGCGGAATGTGTTCCCCCTATGCACAGCCTGAGAGTGTTACAGCAGAGCATAGCCTGCACGCTAATAATGCCGGGGCAATACATAAGTGCCGTGTTACAGATGTAAGCGCAAGGTCCTGCGTATTACACTTCAGAACACAGATACCAGGAAGAGGGGAAACAGCGCACCAGAGGAATAATGCCGGGGCAATACATAAGTGCCCTGTTACAGATGTGAGGGCAAGGTCCTGCGTATTACACTTCAGAACACAGATACCAGGAAAAGGGGAAGCAGCGCACCAGAGGAATAATTCCGGAGCAATACATAAGTGCCATGTTACAGATGTGAGCGTAAGGTCCTGCATATTACACTTCAGGACAGATCCCAGGAGAGGGGAAGCAGCGCATCAGAGGAATAATGCCGGAGCAATACATAAGTGCCATGTAACAGATGTGAGCGCAAGGTCCTGCATATTACACTTCCGAACACAGATACCAGGAAGAGGGGAAGCAGCGTACCAGAGAAATATTGCCGGGGCAATACATAAGTGCCGTGTAACAGATGTGAGCGTAAGGTCCTGCGTATTACACTTCAGGACAGATCCCAGGAAGAGGGGAAGCAGCGCATCAGAGGAATAATGCCGGGGCAATACATAAGTGCCGTGTTACAGATGTGAGCGCAAGGTCCTGTGTATTACACTTCAGGACAGATCCCAGGAAGAGGGGAAGCAACGCACCACAGAAATAATGCCGGGGCAATACATAAGTGCCATGTAACAGATGTGAGCGCAAGGTCCTGCGTATTACACTTCAGAACACAGATACCAGGAAGAGGGGAAGCAGCGCACCAGAGGAATAATGCCGGGGTAATACATAAGTGCCGTGTAACAGATGTGAGTGTAAGGTCCTGCGTATTACACTTCAGGACAGATCCCAGGAAGAGGGGAAGCAGCGCACCAAAGGAATAATGCCGGGGCAATACATAAGTGCCATGTAACAGATGTGAGCGTAAGGTCCTGCGTATTACACTTCAGGACAGATCCCAGGAAGAGGGGAAGCAGCGCACCAGAGGAATAATGCCGGAGCAATACATAAGTGCCATGTAACAGATGTGAGCGTAAGGTCCTGCGTATTACACTTCAGGACAGATCCCAGGAGAGGGGAAGCAGCGCACCAGAGGAATAATGCCGGGGCAATACATAAGTGCCGTGTAACAGATGTGAGCGTAAGGTCCTGCGTATTACACTTCAGGACAGATCCCAGGAAGAGGGGAAGCAGCGCACCAGAGGAATAATGCCGGGGCAATACATAAGTGCCCTGTTACAGATGTGAGAGCAAGGTCCTGCGTATTACACTTCAGAACACAGATACCAGGAAGAGGGGAAGCAGCGCACCAGAGGAATAATGCCGGAGCAATACATAAGTGCCGTGTAACAGATGTGAGCGCAAGGTCCTGTGTATTACACTTCAGGACAGATCCCAGGAAGAGGGGAAGCAGCGCACCACAGGAATAATGCCGGGGCAATACATAAGTGCCCTGTTACAGATGTGAGGGCAAGGTCCTGCGTATTACACTTCAGAACACAGATACCAGGAAGAGGGGAAGCAGCGCACCAGAGGAATAATGCCGGAGCAATACATAAGTGCCGTGTAACAGATGTGAGCGCAAGGTCCTGTGTATTACACTTCAGGACAGATCCCAGGAAGAGGGGAAGCAGCGCACCAGAGGAATAATGCCGGGGCAATACATAAGTGCCGTGTAACAGATGTAAGCGCAAGGTCCTGCGTATTACACTACAGGACAAATCCCAGGAAGAGGGGAAGCAGCGCACCAGAGGAATAATGCCGGGGCAATACATAAGTGCTGTGTAACAGATGTGAGTGTAAGGTCCTGCGTATTACACTTCAGGACAGATCCCAGGAAGAGGGGAAGCAGCGCACCAGAGGAATAATGCCGGGGCAATACATAAGTGCCGTGTAACAGATGTGAGCGCAAGGTCCTGCGTATTACACTTCAGGACAAATCCCAGGAAGAGGGGAAGCAGCGTACCAGAGGAATAATGCCGGGGCAATACATAAGTGCCGTGTAACAGATGTGAGCGCATGGTCCTGCGTATTACACTTCAGGACAGATCCCAGGAAGAGGGGAAGCAGCGCATCAGAGGAATAATGCCGGGGCAATACATAAGTGCCATGTAACAGATGTGAGGGCAAGGTCCTGCGTATTACACTTCAGGACAGATCCCAGGAAGAGGGGAAGCAGCGCATCAGAGGAATAATGCTGAGGCAATACATAAGTGCCCTGTTACACTTATGTGTATTACACTTCAGGACAGATCCCAGGAAGAGGGGAAGCAGCGCACCAGAGGAATAATGCCGGGGCAATACATAAGTGCCGTGTTACAGATGTGAGCGCAAGGTCCTGCGTATTACACTTCAGGACAGATCCCAGGAAGAGGGGAAGCAGCGCACCAGAGGAATAATGCCGGGGCAATACATAAGTGCCGTGTTACAGATGTGAGCGCAAGGTCCTGTGTATAACACTTCAGAACACAGATACCAGGAAGAGGGGAAGCAGCGCATCAGAGGAATAATGCCGGGGCAATACATAAGTGCCCTGTTACACTTATGTGTATTACACTTCAGGACAGATCCCAGGAAGAGGGGAAGCAGCGCATCAGAGGAATAATGCCGGGGCAATACATAAGTGCCGTGTTACAGATGTGAGCGCAAGGTCCTGCGTATTACACTTCAGGACAGATCCCAGGAAGAGGGGAAGCAGCGCACCAGAGGAATAATGCCGGGGCAATACATAAGTGCCGTGTTACAGATGTGAGCGCAAGGTCCTGCGTATTACACTTCAGGACAGATCCCAGGAAGAGGGGAAGCAGCGCACCAGAGGAATAATGCCGGGGCAATACATAAGTGCCGTGTAACAGATGTGAGTGTAAGGTCCTGCGTATTACACTTCAGGACAGATCCCAGGAAGAGGGGAAGCAGCGCATCAGAGGAATAATGCCGGGGCAATACATAAGTGCCCTGTTACACTTATGTGTATTACACTTCAGGACAGATCCCAGGAAGAGGGGAAGCAGCGCATCAGAGGAATAATGCCGGGGCAATACATAAGTGCCGTGTTACAGATGTGAGTGTAAGGTCCTGTGTATTACACTTCAGGACAGATCCCAGGAAGAGGGGAAGCAGCGCACCAGAGGAATAATGCCGGGGCAATACATAAGTGCCGTGTTACAGATGTGAGCGCAAGGTCCTGTGTATTACACTTCAGGACAGATCCCAGGAAGAGGGGAAGCAGCACACCAGAGGAATAATGCCGGGGCAATACATAAGTGCCCTGATACACTTATGTGTATTACACTTCAGGACAGATCCCAGGAAGAGGGGAAGCAGCGTACCAGAGAAATAATGCCGGGCAATACATAAGTGCCATGTAACAGATGTGAGCGCAAGGTCCTGCGTATTACACTTCAGAACACAGATACCAGGAAGAGGGGAAGCAGCGTACCAGAGGAATAATGCCGGGCAATACATAAGTGCCGTGTAACAGATGTGAGTGTAAGGTCCTGCGTATTACACTTCAGGACAGATCCCAGGAAGAGGGGAAGCAGCGCACCAGAGGAATAATGCCGGGGCAATACATAAGTGCCGTGTTACAGATGTGAACGCAAGGTCCTGTGTATTACACTTCAGGACACAGATACCAGGAAGAGGGGAAGCAGCGCACCAGAAAAATAATGCCGGGGCAATACATAAGTGCCGTGTTACAGATGTGAGCGCAAGGTCCTGCATATTACACTTCAGGACAGATCCCAGGAAGAGGGGAAGCAGCGCATCAGAGGAATAATGCCGGGCAATACATAAGTGCCATGTAACAGATGTGAGCGCAAGGTCCTGCGTATTACACTTCAGAACACAGATACCAGGAAGAGGGGAAGCAGCGTACCAGAGGAATAATGCCGGGCAATACATAAGTGCCGTGTAACAGATGTGAGTGTAAGGTCCTGTGTATTACACTTCAGGACAGATCCCAGGAAGAGGGGAAGCAGCGCACCAGAGGAATAATGCCGGGGCAATACATAAGTGCCGTGTTACAGATGTGAGCGCAAGGTCCTGCGTATTACACTTCAGAACACAGATACCAGGAAGAGGGGAAGCAGCGTACCAGAGGAATAATGCCGGGCAATACATAAGTGCCGTGTAACAGATGTGAGTGTAAGGTCCTGTGTATTACACTTCAGGACAGATCCCAGGAAGAGGGGAAGCAGCGCATCAGAGGAATAATGCCGGGGCAATACATAAGTGCCGTGTTACAGATGTGAGCGCAAGGTCCTGCGTATTACACTTCAGGACAGATCCCAGGAAGAGGGGAAGCAGCGCACCAGAGGAATAATGCCGGGGCAATACATAAGTGCCGTGTTACAGATGTGAGCGCAAGGTCCTGCGTATTACACTTCAGGACAGATCCCAGGAAGAGGGGAAGCAGCGCACCAGAGGAATAATGCCGGGGCAATACATAAGTGCCGTGTAACAGATGTGAGTGTAAGGTCCTGCGTATTACACTTCAGGACAGATCCCAGGAAGAGGGGAAGCAGCGCATCAGAGGAATAATGCCGGGGCAATACATAAGTGCCCTGTTACACTTATGTGTATTACACTTCAGGACAGATCCCAGGAAGAGGGGAAGCAGCGCATCAGAGGAATAATGCCGGGGCAATACATAAGTGCCGTGTTACAGATGTGAGTGTAAGGTCCTGTGTATTACACTTCAGGACAGATCCCAGGAAGAGGGGAAGCAGCGCACCAGAGGAATAATGCCGGGGCAATACATAAGTGCCGTGTTACAGATGTGAGCGCAAGGTCCTGTGTATTACACTTCAGGACAGATCCCAGGAAGAGGGGAAGCAGCACACCAGAGGAATAATGCCGGGGCAATACATAAGTGCCCTGATACACTTATGTGTATTACACTTCAGGACAGATCCCAGGAAGAGGGGAAGCAGCGTACCAGAGAAATAATGCCGGGCAATACATAAGTGCCATGTAACAGATGTGAGCGCAAGGTCCTGCGTATTACACTTCAGAACACAGATACCAGGAAGAGGGGAAGCAGCGTACCAGAGGAATAATGCCGGGCAATACATAAGTGCCGTGTAACAGATGTGAGTGTAAGGTCCTGCGTATTACACTTCAGGACAGATCCCAGGAAGAGGGGAAGCAGCGCACCAGAGGAATAATGCCGGGGCAATACATAAGTGCCGTGTTACAGATGTGAACGCAAGGTCCTGTGTATTACACTTCAGGACACAGATACCAGGAAGAGGGGAAGCAGCGCACCAGAAAAATAATGCCGGGGCAATACATAAGTGCCGTGTTACAGATGTGAGCGCAAGGTCCTGCATATTACACTTCAGGACAGATCCCAGGAAGAGGGGAAGCAGCGCATCAGAGGAATAATGCCGGGCAATACATAAGTGCCATGTAACAGATGTGAGCGCAAGGTCCTGCGTATTACACTTCAGAACACAGATACCAGGAAGAGGGGAAGCAGCGTACCAGAGGAATAATGCCGGGCAATACATAAGTGCCGTGTAACAGATGTGAGTGTAAGGTCCTGTGTATTACACTTCAGGACAGATCCCAGGAAGAGGGGAAGCAGCGCACCAGAGGAATAATGCCGGGGCAATACATAAGTGCCGTGTTACAGATGTGAGCGCAAGGTCCTGCGTATTACACTTCAGAACACAGATACCAGGAAGAGGGGAAGCAGCGCACCAGAAAAATAATGCCGGGGCAATACATAAGTGCCGTGTAACAGATGTGAGCGCAAGGTCCTGCGTATTACACTTCAGAACACAGATACCAGGAAGAGGGGAAGCAGCGCACCAGAAAAATAATGCCGGGGCAATACATAAGTGCCGTGTAACAGATGTGAGCGTAAGGTCCTGCGTATTACACTTCAGGACAGATCCCAGGAAGAGGGGAAGCAGCGCATCAGAGGAATAATGCTGAGGCAATACATAAGTGCCCTGTTACACTTATGTGTATTACACTTCAGGACAGATCCCAGGAAGAGGGGAAGCAGCGCATCAGAGGAATAATGCCGGGGCAATACATAAGTGCCGTGTTACAGATGTGAGCGCAAGGTCCTGCGTATTACACTTCAGGACAGATCCCAGGAAGAGGGGAAGCAGCGCATCAGAGGAATAATGCCGGGGCAATACATAAGTGCCATGTAACAGATGTGAGTGTAAGGTCCTGCGTATTACACTTCAGAACACAGATACCAGGAAGAGGGGAAGCAGCGTACCAGAGGAATAATGCCGGGCAATACATAAGTGCCATGTAACAGATGTGAGCGTAAGGTCCTGCGTATTACACTTCAGGACAGATCCCAGGAAGAGGGGAAGCAGCGCATCAGAGGAATAATGCCGGGGCAATACATAAGTGCCCTGTTACAGATGTGAGGGCAAGGTCCTGCGTATTACACTTCAGAACACAGATACCAGGAAGAGGGGAAGCAGTGCACCAGAGGAATAATGCCGGGGCAATACATAAGTGCCGTGTAACAGATGTGAGCGCAAGGTCCTGCGTATTACACTTCAGAACACAGATACCAGGAAGAGGGGAAGCAGCGCACCAGAGGAATAATGCCGGGCAATACATAAGTGCCGTGTTACAGATGTGAGCGCAAGGTCCTGCGTATTACACTTCAGGACAGATCCCAGGAAGAGGGGAAGCAGCGCACCAGAGGAATAATGCCGGGGCAATACATAAGTGCCGTGTAACAGATGTGAGTGTAAGGTCCTGCGTATTACACTTCAGAACACAGATACCAGGAAGAGGGGAAGCAGCGCATCAGAGGAATAATGCCGGGGCAATACATAAGTGCCCTGTTACAGATGTGAGTGTAAGGTCCTGCGTATTACACTTCAGGACAGATCCCAGGAAGAGGGGAAGCAGCGCACCAGAGGAATAATGCCGGGTTAATACATAAGTGCCCTGTTACAGATGTGAGCGCAAGGTCCTGCGTATTACACTTCAGAACACAGATACCAGGAAGAGGGGAAGCAGCGCACCAGAGGAATAATGCCGGGGCAATACATAAGTGCCGTGTTACAGATGTGAGCGCAAGGTCCTGCGTATTACACTTCAGGACAGATCCCAGGAAGAGGGGAAGCAGCGCACCAGAGGAATAATGCCGGGGCAATACATAAGTGCCGTGTAACAGATGTGAGTGTAAGGTCCTGCGTATTACACTTCAGAACACAGATACCAGGAAGAGGGGAAGCAGCGCATCAGAGGAATAATGCCGGGGCAATACATAAGTGCCCTGTTACAGATGTGAGTGTAAGGTCCTGCGTATTACACTTCAGGACAGATCCCAGGAAGAGGGGAAGCAGCGCACCATAGGAATAATGCCGGGGCAATACATAAGTGCCCTGTTACAGATGTGAGCGCAAGGTCCTGCGTATTACACTTCAGAACACAGATACCAGGAAGAGGGGAAGCAGCGCACCAGAGGAATAATGCCGGGGCAATACATAAGTGCCGTGTTACAGATGTGAGCGCAAGGTCCTGCGTATTACACTTCAGGACAGATCCCAGGAAGAGGGGAAGCAGCGCATCAGAGGAATAATGCAGAGGCATTTACTGTTGGTGTCATTTGTAAATATGGGGCCTAATTCAGAGATGTGCACAGACCCCATGGTCTATGTTTAACTCCGATGTGAGGTGATCTGTACTGAGTATGCACTGGACGGTCGCAGTGCCCCCTAAGCCATACCTCCCAACTTTCGTAGATGCCGGGGAGGGACAGGGTGCGCAGCGTTTTGGGGCGGGCTTGGCCTATCAGAAAGGGGGCGTGGGCTATACCCGCAGCGCTGCCACGAGGCCACGCCCCGGTTTTCCGCCGTGGTGGGGTCATGCTTAGCAGCTCTATGAGCTGCTGGCCAGCCCCCAGCCCCTCTGCCTGCAAGAATAGACACTGCGGTAGGCGTCCTCTGACCTTTTCATACCCCCACTATCCATGTCGGCGTGGAGTTTATTTTATATAGTGTGGCGAGCCCAGCGAGGGGACGCGGAATACATGTAAAGTAATTCGGGCTTGGTGGCTCGCTGCGCTCGCCACACTTTCTAAAATCATCTCCACGCCGACGTGGATAGTGGGAGTATGAAAAGGTCGGAGGATGCTACCGCCGCCCCACGCGGTCTCGCTGCACTCGCCACGCTTCGGGTTGCCGTTGATAGTGGGGGTGGCATTGACAATGGGGGTGCATTTAACATTGTAAGCACCCATCAGGGTGCTTGTACAATTAAAAATCACATTGCATGGCGCTATATTGCATGTGATGCGATGCACTACGATCAACATCGTGGGCGCCGTGATAATACACATGTACCCAAATCTGTACTGCGATCATATCTGAATAAGGGGGCCTGTGACTGCTCCCATTAAGGATATTTATTTGCAAATTGTGGTTGCACATGAGCAGTCATTCAATAATCAAACGGATTGCAAAATATGTAGGGATACATGCTGAACCCATTGTGCAGAAAGTCACGTCTATTGTGCAAATGCGTCCATCTCTGAACAAGTACTAAACCAATAGTGCGCATGCATACCTCCCAACATGACCCTCTCCGGGAGGACACAATGCTCTGCTCCTGCACTTCCCTCTTAAGGTGTGTACACACGGGGCAATGTGATCGCTGGCAATATATTGCTCAGTGTCCCGATTTCATCTGCGACCAGAGATGGTCGCATATGAAAATGTCACACTGCCGGGAGAGTGGAAGTCGCTGATCGCTGGCAGTGGAAGTCGCTCCTCCGACCAGTGACCATTCAGGGGCTGAAAACGGGAGCGCGCACTTGGCGATTTATCGCCGGTGCACACTCCCATCACTTGCAATATGGTCGCTCACAGACATATTTCCAGCGATATTTGCAATAATCGCCCTCCTGTGTACTCACCTTTAATGTATGATTGCCATCACCTGTTTTCAACAGGTTTACTAATAAGGAAGGTGCTTCACCACAGGTGATGGCAATCATACATTAGAGAGAAGTCCAGAAGCAGAGCATTGTGTCCTCCTGGAGAAGGTCATGTTGCAAGTGCTGGTCTCCATTTTGTAAGAGAGTTGAACCCAGGGTCTGTGTAGTTTGCATAGGAGCTCTTACGGTCAGTCTCATTAATAGGGTGACCAACTCATCCCTTTAATCTGGGACACATATTAATTACACAGGTTCTGTGGCTGGCTTTCACCTGGATTTAAACTGCCACAGAACCTGTGTAATTAATATGTGTCCCGGATAAAAGGGTTGAGTTGGTCACCCTACTCATTAACCAAGTTCTGTAGTCTGTCGCATGTTCGACTGCAATCAGTCATATGTTTGACTGCAGTCGGTTGCATGTTTTGTGTGGTCACTTGCATGTTTTACTGCAATCTTCTGTTTGGCTGCATAACTGATCAGTCGCATATGTGTCTGAGATTGGTTGCATGTTTGGCTGTGGTCGCATACATGTTTGGCTGTGATTGGTCGCATTTTTAGTCGCGGTCACTCACATGTTTGGCTGTGATCGGTCAAATGTTTTGCTGTGATCGGTCAGATGGTTGGCTTCAGTCGGTCACGTTTGGTTGTGGTCAACCGCATGTTTGGCTGCTGTTGCTTACATGTTTAGATGCAGTCAGTCACGTTTGGCTGCGGTTGGTCTCCTGTTTGGCTGCGGTCGGACAAATGTTTGCCTGCGATCAGTCACATGTTTGGCTGTGGTCCACCGCATGTATGGCTGCTGTCGCTTACATGTTTAGATGCAGTCAAACACATTTTTGTCTGTGGTTGGTCACATGTTTGGCTGCGGTAGGTCACATGTTTGTGTGAGATCGGTCACATGTTTGGCTGCGGTTGGTCACATGTTGGCTGCGGTAGGTCACATGTTTGTGTGAGATCGGTCACATGTTTGTGTTGCATGTTTATGTGGTCACTTGCATGTTAGATGTTTGACTGCATTCACTTTTCTATTTGGCTGCATATTTGACTGATCGGTCGCATATGTGACTGAGATTGGTTGCATGTTTGGCTGTGGTCGGTGGCTGCGAACGGTCACAAGTTTGGCTGCGGACGGTTATGTTTGGCTGTGGTCAGTCAAATGTTTGGCTGCGATCATTTGTATGTATGGCTGCTGTTGCTTACATGTTTAGATGCAGTCATGCATGGCATGCATGTTTGGCTGTGGTCGGTCGCATTTCTGGCTGCCGACGGTCGGATGTTTGGCTGTGGACGGTCGCAATGTTTGGCTGCGGTCGGTCGCAATGTTTGGCTGCGATCAGAAACATGTTTGGCTGTGGTCGGTCTCATTTTTGGCTGCCGTCGGTCGGATGTTTGACTGAGGTCAGTCACATGTTTGGCTGTGGTCGGTCGCATGTTTGGTGGCTGTGGTCGGTCTCATGTTTGGCTGTGGTCGGTGGCTGCGGTCGGTCGCATGTTTGGTGGCTGTGGTCGGTCGCATGTTTGGCTGCAGTCAGTCACATGTATGACTGCTGTCGATAACATGTTTATATGCAGTCAGACACGGTCCCTGGCATGTTTGCGGATAGCACCTTTTTCTTACATATGCCTCCTGCACCATTTAATGTAACCACGTCCCTGCAGCCGACCAAAAGTACGTTGGTGTATTACAGTACATAGCGATTAGGAAAGTGCCTGTAATGCTCTGTCTTCTCACTGTATCCCCATAATAATACATACACCCACCAACCTCTTCTCAGCTGAGACTTCCCATATACAGGTACTTGTATGCATGCAGGGGAGGGGGGCATTGTGGCCTGCAGGGGTCACTGATGGGGGTGCGCTACAGGGCTTCCCCCAAACTCTCCCCTTGCTGTGACTAGATCTGTTTATGTGGCCGTGGCTTTACCCAGGTAGGCTGTTCTATCAAGATGCTGGTCATAACTCGGGGCCCATTTTGCCCTTCAAACATTGGGCAGGGGGCAGGTTCCTTGCTGAGACGGCCTAGCTGATGTTCTGCTCATCCAGATGTATAATGACTAGATGATCTGCCAGTCCCCACTGGATCCCACTGCATGTATGTCATCAGCCATTACTCCATAAATACTCAGTACTGGGCTCTATTATGGCATCAGTGTGTATACAAACCACCCGTGTTACCATAGTGCGTGGTCGCCCCAGGGCTGGCCAGAGAAAATAACAAGAAGTGACCCGTTTTACCACTCAATCGGGACTGGCATTGCACCCATTAGTCATATTTAGGTGGCTAAATACTAATAAGCGCAATACAAAAGGACAATTGAATACCGTCAAAAGACTTTGGCTGTCAGCGCTAACAAATATGGGGGTTATTCAGCATGCATCCTAATTAGAGAATTGGCAAATTGAGTGATTATCTAATGCACATTGTGTGCGCACGAGCGAAATTACTAGCCGCAGTTTGTCTGACATGATTTTGGGGGCGGGAACATGGCGTGTTCAGGTGTGCCCGATGTTTCTGAGGAAGGTGTGTGACATCCGCAGCCTCAGTCGCAGATTAGTGGCGGCCTCAGACCTCCTCACATTAGCGAATACACGGCGATCTGTGATGCATTCGCACAGGGCGTTTTCTCTTTCTGTCTGGTCAGCGGCTTTCTATCCGCAGTCCACTGCGAATTCTCAGGTAAATGCCCAATAAACTGCAACTCTGCATGTACTGTGTTTAGTACATAACAGAATGTTGTCATATTTCATTGTGTGAGTGCCTAGCTTAGTATTCCTGTCCATTGTGTATCACAGGCAGATGGGCCACATGCTCTGTGCGTATAGTGCTCCTCTGATCCCACAATGCATGCTGTTCCTGTGTGCTGTCAGCATACTTGCCTACTTTTGAAAATGAGTTTCAGGGAGATTGTAGTTGGTAACAGAATTTTGCACATTGCCCCATTGAGGGTGTGTGTCATGCTCCACCCAAAGGGCGTGTATAGTTCCATATATGGAGAGATTGTGAACATGGCACCTAGAAGCGTGGGTGTGCACTGCTACATCTGAGAGGAATCTAGTAAAATGACTTATATCCAAATGTAGATGAGCCCAAAGCAGTCAGTAAGAGCTACTATACTTGGTAAAGTGCTGGGAAATGGTGCTGATGGTTCACTGTAAATGTATGTATCTCTCATTCCTTTTTCCCCATAAAATGTAACAGTGTAATGTGGTTAGGTGAAATGAGAGAGATTGCTAGACTGATGAGGGAGAGAGGGAGATTGCTGCTATTTCAGGGAGTCTCCTGCAGAATGCAGGAGGGTAGGTAACTATGGCTGTCAGTAGTTTCCCAGCAGTACATCGGAAGATACAGCGACATCACTGCGTGTGCTGCTCAGTGACCCCGAGTCTGTGGTGCAGGTGGGAACAGTTACAGGAGATCCCTGTGTGACCTGCACAGTAAATCCTGGCAATTAGTCTGATATATCTGCAGTAATGAGACCGTAAGCCTTGTGAAACCGAATCTGCTTTCTTCTGGGATAATGTGGAAGTCACACGTCTGCTGATCAGTTCCAGCAGCAGCATGGAGGAGTTACACCCTGCACCTCCATATCACACAGCCGCCACAGTGCCCTCACTATACACGCCTGCTGATCAGTTCCAGCAGCAGCATGGAGGAGTTACACCCTGCACTTCCGTATCACACAGCCGCCACAGTGCCCTCACTATACACGCCTGCTGATCAGTTCCAGCAGCAGCATGGAGGAGTTACACCCTGCACTTCCGTATCACACAGCCGCCACAGTGCCCTCACTATACACGCCTGCTGATCAGTTCCAGCAGCAGCATGGAGGAGTTACACCCTGCACTTCCGTATCACACAGCCGCCACAGTGCCCTCACTATACACGCCTGCTGATCAGTTCCAGCAGCAGCATGGAGGAGTTACACCCTGCACTTCCGTATCACACAGCCGCCACAGTGCCCTCACTATACAGGCCTGCTGATCAGTTCCAGCAGCAGCATGGAGGAGTTACACCCTGCACTTCCATATCACACAGCCGCCACAGTGCCCTCACTATACACGCCTGCTGATCAGTTCCAGCAGCAGCATGGAGGAGTTACACCCTGCACCTCCATATCACACAGCCGCCACAGTGCCCTCACTATACACGCCTGCTGATCAGTTCCAGCAGCAGCATGGAGGAGTTACACCCTGCACTTCCGTATCACACAGCCGCCACAGTGCCCTCACTATACAGGCCTGCTGATCAGTTCCAGCAGCAGCATGGAGGAGTTACACCCTGCACTTCCATATCACACAGCCGCCACAGTGCCCTCACTATACACGCCTGCTGATCAGTTCCAGCAGCAGCATGGAGGAGTTACACCCTGCACTTTCATATCACACAGCCGCCACAGTGCCCTCACTATACACGCCTGCTGATCAGTTCCAGCAGCAGCATGGAGGATTTACACCCTGCACTTCCATATCACACAGCCACCACAGTGCCCTCACTATACACTCCTGCTGATCAGTTCCAGCAGCAGCATGGAGGAGTTACACCCTGCACTTCCATATCACACAGCCGCCACAGTGCCCTCACTATACACGCCTGCTGATCAGTTGAAACATAGAATTTGACGGCAGATAAGAACCACTTGGCCCATCTACTCTGCCCCTTTTTTAAACATGTTACCTCAAACCATATTTGATCCTTATTTTTTTGTAAGGATATCAATATGTCTATCCCAAGCATGTTCACATTGTACTACTGTCTGAGGGCCGCATTTATCAAGCAATATTTGCGGTTAAATCCCTGAAAACATCAGTTTTCGGGGGTTCACCGCAAATATTTAGTATCCCCCAAATGTATTAAAGGGGGACCGCAGCAGGGATCTCCGATCCCTGCTGCGATCCTCCCTGCAGCGCCGCTGGCTGCATCCCCCATAGGTTTCTATGGGGGATGTGAAGCTGCCCGAGGTATCAACATCGGGCAGCCCGGCATCGCACCCCTGGGCTATCGCCATTCTGATGTGGCGATAGCCCATTGTAGCCTATGGCTACACATCGCACTGCCCGAGCAGTGGTCAGAGAGGTCAGCCCATAACCGCGCATGCGCTTGCCCCCCGGGTTCCGGGTCAGGGCTTTGCAGGGACGGGCTCCTTTCGAAGACGTGTCCCTGCGCCCTCAACTTTCATACATTCCACCGGTATGATCGCATTTTACAATGCGATCCTGGGCGGTAATATTCCGCCCAGATTGCATTGTAAATGCAATCTTGCTAAATGCCCCCCTATGTCTTTGGATTTCTGAGACCCAAGTTGCAGCAGCAGCAGCAGCATGGAGGAGTTACACCCTGCACTTCCATATCACACAGCCGCCACAGTGCCTTCACTATACACGTCTGCTGATCAGTTCCAGCAGCAGCATGGAGGAGTTACACAAAGGCAAACGCAGGATTGTCAGAAGGGGGTTTCCAGAGGGGCGGAGCAAAGCACGGAGATGGACACTTAGGTGACCCAGTATATGCCGGGTCAGTTAAAGTATTATAGATAGACCAAATGTATATAAATAATAATAAATATATATATATACACACACACACATATATATATATATATACATGCATACATACATACATACATATATATACATACAGGGGCGTTAACAGCAGGGTAGACCCCTGGGCATAGCAATGTATTGGGGCGCCTGCCGATCCTCCAGGGGTGGGGGAAGCTTTGATGTCCTGCGGGTGGTAGGGGGTATTATATCAACCGCTCAGCATGTAGGGCCTGGATCAGTAATTTCCACTAATTACACCTTTACTGGACAGATGGTGGGAGAAGGGGGCATTGGTCTGAATGAAGGGGCCCTGATACATAACTTCCAGGGTGGTACAGGATGTTTAATATGCAGAGGAGGGGAGTATAGTGGAGTGGGCTTATTATTCATAATTTTCTGGTGGGAGGACAGCTTGCTTGACTGCAGATATCTCCAGTTCAAAGAAATAGATTTCTAAGATTTTAATGGAATTAAAAACTAGAGAATCCCACCTACCAAATGGTATTGGGGACTAGGGGATCAGAGTTCAGGAGGCAGAGCAATCTGCCAACGAGAATATAAAACTACATACCAGGTGTGTGGAGCTGGAGCAGTAACCAGCTGCTGGAAGGCTGATATCTCTGGTTCTGGGAACAGTAGAGACAAGCTACTAGTGTCCATCAATCTAAGTCAAACAGAACCTGAAATATCTCACTGGGAAGAGCAATTAACAGGCTTGGATGGGGACCACTGCTTTGAAGTCAGATATCTCCGGTTCCCAAGGGCCGATTTTTAAAATTCTTGTACCCATGGAAAAAGGGGACCCTCAGCTTTTAGCCTTGGGCCCTTAGACTCCTGGGGGGGTTTCTGGGTACTCAGAAACCCCCCCTGCGTGCGCTACTGTTACACCCTGCACTTCCATATCACACAGCCGCCACAGTGCCCTCACTATACACGTCTGCTGATCAGTTCCAGCAGCAGCATGGAGGAGTTACACCATGCACTGCCATATCACACAGCCGCCACAGTGCCTTCTCTATACACGTCTGCTGTTGTCCTTGGCAATTTCTAGCTCTATTATTTATATATATATATATATATATATACATACACACACACGTATGTATGTATGTCATGGGCTTCCTACTAACGAGAAGGTGGCAGAACAGACCCTGTTCACATGGCTGTGCATTCACACCGCGCCGGGTGATTACCGATAGGCTGCGCAGGTGTAACGCCTTTCTGCAATTGTATCTTGCTACTTTTACTATTTGCATGACGTTCACAAGATGATTGGCAAGACGTAGGCGTCTCTGTTGGTGGTAGTTGGCCATTTCGTGGGAGTGCCAAGAAAAATAGAGAAGTGCCAGATAAAATGCTGGGGGTGTCTGAGAAAATATAGGTGTTCCCAAGCATAACCCTGATACCTCGCCACTATCCATCACCCCAGATATCATCACTGTCTGCTCAGCTCCCCATCCCACCACCTCCCCCAGCTCTTACCGATGCTGTCATCATCACTGTCTGCTCAGCTCCCCATCCCACCACCTCCCCTAGCTCTTACAGATGCTGTCATAATCACTGTCTGCTCAGCTCCCCATCCCACCACCTCGTCCCCCAGATCTTACCGATGCTGTCATCATCACTGTCTGCTCAGCTCCCCATCCCACCACCTCCCCAGCTCTTACCGATGCTGTCATCATCACTGTCTGCTCAGCTGCCCATCCCACCACCTCCCCCAGCTCTTACCGATGCTGTCATCATCACTGTCTACTCAGCTCCCCATCCCACCACCTCCCCCAGCTCTTACCGATGCTGTCATCATCACTGTCTGCTCAGCTCCCCATCCCACCACCTCCCCCAGCTCTTACCGATGCTGTCATCATCACTGACTGCTCAGCTCCCCATCCCACCACCTCCCCAGCTCTTACCGATGCTGTCATCATCACTGTCTGCTCAGCTCCCCATCCCACCACCTCGTCCCCCAGATCTTACAGATGCTGTCATCATCACTGTAAGGAATATCTCTGACTATGTGCTCCTCCGACCACTAGGAGTCTCTGTATTTGCAAGTTTTCCCTTAGTTTTGCCCTTTTCCAAGATGGCCAGTTTGGAATCAAAGAGAAGCCATCTTGGATCCTGTTTCCTGTTTAGGCCTATAAAAGGCACTTCCTGGATCTAATCCCTGCTTGAGTATTCTGCTTGCTAAGCTCCTGCTACCTGCCACACGTCTCTACGTTTGAGAAACTTCCTGTGTACCGAACCGGCTTACGGTTGACTACCCTCCTGTTTACCGAACCAGCTTACATTTGGCTATTCCCTGGTATATCTGCTCGGCCACTGGACTTCAGGTAATACCACCAGTATCGTTACAGGATACCCAAGCCTTGCAATGGAGTCCGCTGAGGATATACCTATTAAGCGCCGAGTGGCAAGTTTAACTACTATGCTAATCGAATGCCAGGCAGAGCTAAAATTTCTGAAGGACAGTTTTATAGCTCTTGTGTCACAGATTAAGCAAGAAATTCAAGTTGCTTAACAAAAGGCTCGAGATGCCCATAATGGCTTTCAGGAATTCCTAATTCGCATATCTCAACATGATAACCGTATCGCAGAGCTGGAGAAGCGAGCACCACAATTGTCTGCAGCATCAACATCGTCTGCTAATCTGCCTCTCCCGCCAGCTCGGTTTGGAGGGGACCCTCAAAGTTTTCGTGGATTTATAAATCAATGCCAGATGCATTTCAAACTATATGAGTCCCATTTTCAGTCTGAAAAGTCAAAGATCCTGTGTATCCTTTTACTACTTAAGGACACTGCTCTGGCCTGGGCTTCTCCTTATACTGAAATGTCCAGCCCAATATTAGATCATTTTGAGGAATTTCTTAAAGCGCTAAAACAGACCTTTAGTGATCCAAATCGGAGAGATACTGCAGAAAAGGCATTATTGAAATTACTTCAGGGAAGACGCTCAGTAGTAGAATATACTGCAGATTTCCGAAGATGGGTCCTTGATACTTCATGGAATTCAGAAGCACAGTTGTCAGTTTACCGCAAGGGACTGTCGGAGACCATCAAGGATGAATTAGCTCGAGCAGATGCACCCACTAAGCTGGAGCCTTTTATCAACCACTGCATTCGTATTGATGCTCGATTGACTGAGAGACGACAAGAAAGAAGGACTTCAACCTGGACCTACCCCAGTTATCGGGAAAACACAACTTTAAATAATTATGGTAATTCTGAGACTAAATCCACTAAAGAATTGGATTATGAACCCATGCAAGTAGACACACTTCACAAGCATAGTCTTAATGAGAGAAGGGAGCAACGACGTCAGGAGAACTTATGTCTTTATTGTGGCGAGTCTGGACATTATGTTTCAAATTGTTCCAGAAAACCTCAAAGGACAGTAGCCACCTTAGCAGAAGCAGATTCTTCAGATCAGGAGTCTGTGAATTCCGATATGCCTCAGCATTTGAATGCGATTATTCCACGTCTCTCTACCTTAGCATCCACTGAGAAGACTAAGGAGAACAATGAATCACACTTCTCAATTCAAATTAGATTCCAGATCGGTGCACAATGGGTTTCCACTTCTGCAATGGTGGATTCTGGTGCGAATTACAATTTTATGGACATCATGTTTGCTAAGAGAAATAACATTAAATCTAGGGAGAGAGAGATACCTGTATTAATGGAAACTGTGGATGTCTCCTCTTTGAACTCTGGTCCAGTTACTCATGAAACAGAACCCCTGGATCTTGTAATTGAGCAGAATCACCATGAGACTCTGACCTTCTTACTGATCTCTTCTCAGTTTCCTATTATTTTGGGAATCCCTTGGTTGGCTGCAAATAATCCATCAATTAACTGGGAATCAAAGACTATTTCATTTTCTTTAGAAACTCCTCTTCCTGTGTCTAAATCTGAATCCTCTCTGAAAGAAGTGAGCCATTTAAATAATTCCACTCCTCCTGTATTGGAACAATTACCCCCACAATATAGAGACTTCTCTGACATCTGTAATAAGAAGAATGCTGACAAATTACCACCACACAGATCCTATGATTGTCCGGTGGATTTGTTACCTGGGGCTGCCATACCCTTTGGACGCATTTACCCATTAGCTGAACCTGAGTTAAAGGCCCTCAAGGATTATGTGGATGAAAGTTTAGGAAAAGGTTTTATTCGTCCATCCACATCTCCAGCAGGTGCATCTATATTCTTTGTAAAGAAGAAGGATGGTTCATTACGACCATGCATTGATTATAGAGCATTGAATAAAGTTACAATCAAGAACCGTTACCCACTTCCACTTATTTCAGAATTATTGGAGAGATTTCGTTCAGCAAGGATTTTCACCAAATTAGATCTACGAGGAGCATACAATTTAATACGCATACGAATAGGTGATGAATGGAAGACTGCTTTTCGATGCAAATATGGACACTTTGAATATTTGGTAATGCCTTTGGATTGTGCAATGCCCCTGCAACATTCCAGCACTTCATGAATGACATTTTTAAGGATTTCATTGACCGATTTGTTGTCATCTATCTCGATGATATACTTATTTTTTTCAAATTCCCAAGAGGAACATCAACAACAGGTTCGTTCTGTACTGGAACGTCTTCGCAAACACAGTTTGTACATCAAATTGGAAAAATGTGAATTCCATCAGACACAGATTCAGTTCTTGGGCTATATTATCTCACCTCAAGGTTTAAGAATGGATCCGAGCAAGGTCCAGGCTGTATTAGATTGGCCAACTCCAAGAAATATTAAAGAAGTACAAAGGTTCATAGGGTTTGCTAACTTCTATAGACGATTTATTAAGGACTTCTCCAAGATTGTAGCACCAGTCACTCAACTAACTAAGGGGGTTATTCTAGTCCATTCTTTCTGACAAAATCCTTCTTAGATGGACAAAACCATGTGCACTGCGGGTGGGGCAGATGTAACTTGTGCAGAGAGAATTAGATTTGGGTGGGGTTTTTCTTCAAAGTGAGATCTATATTGAAGTGTAAAATCATGCAGTCAGTATTTTCCCTGCACAGAAACAAAATAACTCACCCAAATCTAATTCTCTCTGCACATGTTACATCTGCCCCCCTGCAGTGCACATGGTTTTGTCCATCTAAGAAGGATTTTGTCAGAAAGAATGAACTAGAATAAACCCCTCAGAAAGGATCATCTTTCCATTGGTCTCCAGAAGCTGAAAGGGCTGTCTCCATACTTAAAGAGAGGTTTACTACAGATCCCATATTAATATATCCTAATCCAGAACTCCCTTTCATCATTGAGGCAGATGCTTCAGATTCTGCAGTTTATTATAGGCAATATTATCACAGAGAATAGGAAAGAAGATGTTATTGCATCCATGTGCTTTTTTCTCTTGTAAGATTCAGAAAGGAATTACAGGTTGAGTATCCCTTATCCGAAATGCTCGGGACCCGGTTTTTGGAATAATTTTTTTTTTTTTGTCATACTTACCTGCCCCTGGTGGGTCCCCGATGGTCCCATGGAGTCCTCCGGCGTCCACAGCAGGCCACCAGCACCGTCTCCGGCGTCTCCAGCGGTCCCAGGAGTGCTTTGCGCAAGTTCCCAGGCGCGCCGGTGACGTCACCGGCGCGCGCGCGCACTCGCGCAAAGCACTCCTGGGACCGCTGGAGACGCCGGAGAGGATGCTGAAGGCCTGCCGTGGACGCCGGAGGACTTGGTAAGTATTAAAAGAGGGTTGGGGGGGGGGGAGGGAAACAAAAAATGTTTTTGAATTATTCCAAAAAACCACGTTTTTTGGAATAATTCGGATACGGGATGCCCGGATACGGGATACCCAACCTGTATGATGTAGGGAATAAGGAACTATTAGCCATCGTGGCTGCTTTTACTGAATGGAGGCATTTGCTGGAAGGTGCTTCACATCAAATCACAGTGCTTACTGACCATCGGAATCTGGAATTTGTTCGTTCTGCAAAGAGACTTTCCCCTTGACAAGCCAGATGGAGTTTATTCCTAAATCATTTTGACTTTGATATCTCTTATAGGCCCGGATCGCGGAATGGGAAAGTTGATGCCCTATCCAGAGCATATATGGAAGACTCACCCCATTGTGAACCAGAAGAAACAATCCTCTCTAAATCAAACTTTCTGGTTGCTGTTGGCAAGGGTGAGCTCTTATTTGACATCAAAGAAGGTTACAGTACAGATCCAATTCTGTTAAACCCTCCTTCAGATTTACATTTAACCTATCAAGATAGCACATGGAAGTATAAACATCGCTTGTATGTACCACCAGCAGCACGATTAAAGGTACTGCAATTTGTTCATGACTCTAGACTTGCAGGCCACAAGGGTGTATCTAAGACTCATGAATTATTATCCCGTTACTTTTGGTGGCCAAAATTCAAGGAAGATGTTAAAAGATTTGTATTATCCTGCACTATTTGTGCCAGGTTTAAGACTTTCGTCTACATAGAGTTCCTGATGATGTCATTTCTGACCGAGGAGTACAATTTACTTCACATTTCTGGAAGCAGTTTTGTAGTTCTCTTAATATTAACATTAAATTATCAACAGCCTTCCACCCTCAATCTAATGGTCAGACAGAGCGCACCAACCAGACATTGGAACAATACCTACGGTGTTACATTTGCCATCTGCAAGATGACTGGGTTAATGTTTTACCAATGGCAAAGTTTTCATACAATTACTCACAACACTCATCCACAGACAGAGTCCTTTTTCTGCAAATTTGGGGTATCATCCAAACCTACTCCCCAATTTTCCACTGGATTCACCCCTTCCTGCTGTTACATTCAGACTAGAGTTCCTACAGACAGAGTCCTTTTTATGCAAATTTGGGGTATCATCCAAACCTACTCCCCAATTTTCCACTAGATTCACCCCTTCCTGCTGTTACATCCAGACTAGAGTTCCTACAGAAGAATCTTGAACTACTAAGAGAAACATTGCAACATGCTCAGAACAGTTATAAGTGTATCGCAGATAGACATTGTAGCGCTGCACCAGTTTTAAACATTGGTGATGATGTCTGGCTTTCTACGCGAAACTTAAAAGTAAGTGTACCCACTCCCAAGCTAGGACCAAAATATATAGGTCCCTTTAAGATTTTGATGCAAGTTGGTTCATCTGCCTTTCGACTTGAACTCCCAAGATCTATGAAGGTTCATCCTGTCTTTCATGTTTCATTACTAAAGCCAGTAGTTGCAAATCCTTTTCCTGGTCCTATTCAAATCAATGAACATGAAGAATTTTTAGTGGAGAAAATTCTAGATTCACGTATATTTCGAAATAAACTTCAATATCTGATACAGTGGCAGGGATATGGACCAGAGGAAAATTCATGGGAACCAGAAGGGAACATCCATGCTCCTCGATTGCTGCGTGAATTTCATCAGAGATATCCAGAGAAACCCTGCAAGGCACCGTCCAGAGGACGTTATTGAAAGGGGGGAATACTGTAAGGAATATCTCTGACTATGTGCTCCTCCGACCACTAGGAGTCTCTGTATTTGCAAGTTTGCCCTTAGTTTTGCCCTTTTCCAAGATGGCCAGTTTGGAATCAAAGAGAAGCCATCTTGGATCCTGTTTCCTGTTTAGGCCTATAAAAGGCACTTCCTGGATCTAATCCCTGCTTGAGTATTCTGCTTGCTCAGCTCCTGCTACCTGCCACACATCTCTACGTTTGACTAACTTCCTGTGTACCGAACCGGCTTACGTTTGACTACCCTCCTGTGTACCGAACCGGCTTACGTCTGACTACCCTCCTGCGTACCGAACCGGCTTACATCTGACTACCCTCCTGTGTACCAAACCGGCTTACATTTGACTACCCTCTTGTTTACCGAACCAGCTTACATTTGGCTATTCCCTGGTATATCTGATCGGCCACTGGACTTCAGGTAATACCACCAGTATCGTTACAATCACTGTCTGCTCAGCTCCCCATCCCACCCTCTCCCCCAGCTCTTACCGATGCTGTCATCATCACTGTCTGCTCAGCTCCCTATCCCACCACCTCCTCCTCACATCTTATTGGTGATATTCTCACTAGATTGTAAACTCCGAGCAGGGCCCTCTTCCCTCCTGATGACAAAGCCCTCTTCTCTTCACATTTCACTCACAGCTCTCCTATACTGAAACACTCAGAGACCATCTTCGTCCGCATACTCATCTCCATCATTGGCATCAAGCCTCTAGTTGTATGTTGATTGAGTCCTCACTACTTATATTTAAGAAGTAATGTGTATTGAACTGTGGCGCTCTTTATTTGTACTCTATTTTTGTTATTTATTCAATGTTATGCCAAGTTTTGTCTCCCTGTATTGCTCCTTTGTACTGCGCTGCGAAACACTTGTGGTGCCTTATAAATAAAATTATAATAATAAAATTCTACCCATGGTCTGCTCAGCTCTTTATTTCACTACTGACTGTTCCACCATTGAAAATACCACAGACTCTACCATAATACCTCCACGCTGATGTCCTCGCCACTATCCAGCTCAACTCCCCATCCCACCACCCGGCCACCAACACTATCCTCACTGTCTGCTCAGCTCCCTATCCCACCACCCGGCCACCAACACTATCATCACTGTCTGCTCAGCTCCCCATCACACCACCCGGCCACCAACACTATCATCACTGTCTGCTCAGCTCCCTATCCCACCAACACTATCATCACTGTCTGCTCAGCTCCCTATCCCACCAACACTATCATCACTGTCTGCTCAGCTTCCTATCCGGCCACCAACACTATCATCACTGCCTGCTCAGCTCCCTATCCCACCACCCGGCCACCAACACTATCATCACTGTCTGCTCAGCCCCCTATCCCACCACCCGGCCACCAACACTATCATCACTGTCTGCTCAGCTCCCTATCCCACCACCCGGCCACCAACACTATCATCACTGTCTGCTCAGCTCCCTATCCCACCACCCTTCCACCAACACTATCATCACTGTCTGCTCAGCTCCCTGTCCCACCACCCGGCCACCAACACTATCATCACTGTCTGCTCAGCTCCCTATCCCACCAACACTATCATCACTGTCTGCTCAGCTCCCTATCCCACCAACACTATCATCACTGTCTGCTCAGCTCCCTATCCCACCACCCGGCCACCAACACTATCATCACTGTCTGCTCAGCTCCCTATCCCACCACCCGGCCACCAACACTATCATCACTGTCTGCTCAGCTCCCTATCCCACCACCCTGGCCACCAACACTATCATCACTGTCTGCTCAGCTCTCTATCCCACCACCTGGCCACCAACACTATCATCACTGTCTGCTCAGCTCCCTATCCCACCACCTGGCCACCAACACTATCATCACTGTCTGCTCAGCTCCCTATCCCACCAACACTATCATCACTGTCTGCTCAGCTCCCTATCCCACCAACACTATCATCACTGTCTGCTCAGCTTCCTATCCTACCACCCGGCCACCAACACTATCATCACTGTCTGCTCAGCTCCCTATCCCACCACCCGGCCACCAACACTATCATCACTGTCTGCTCAGCTCCCTATCCCACCACCCGGCCACCAACACTATCATCACTGTCTGCACAGCTCCCTATCCCACCACCCGGCCACCAACACTATCATCACTGTCTGCTCAGCTCCCTATCCCACCACCCGGCCACCAACACTATCATCACTGTCTGCTCAGCTCCCTCTACCACCACCCGGCCACCAACACTATCATCACTGTCTGCTCAGCTCCCTATCCCACCACCCGGCCACCAACACTATCATCACTGTCTGCTCAGCTCCCTGTCCCACCACCCGGCCACCAACACTATCATCACTGTCTGCTCAGCTCCCTGTCCCACCACCCGGCCACCAACACTATCATCACTGTCTGCTCAGCTCCCTGTCCCACCACCCGGCCACCAACACTATCATCACTGTCTGCTCAGCTCCCTGTCCCACCACCCGGCCACCAACACTATTATCACGGTCTGCTCAGCTCCCTGTCCCACCACCTGGCCACCAACACTATCATCACGGTCTGCTCAGCTCCCTGTCCCACCACCCGGCCACCAACACTATCATCACGGTCTGCTCAGCTCCCTACCCCACCACCTCCTACTCACATATTATTGGTGATATTCTCCCTACTGTCTGCTCAGCTCTTTTTTTCCCCACAAACTGTTCCACCACTAACTATCCCACAACTCCATCATAATACCTCAACGTTGGTGTCTTCACCATCCTTCAACTGACTCAACCCTTACTTACAAAGTTCCCCACAACTCTTCCATCTTACTGGATGCCTCTCTACCGGCATCTCCCAATCATAACAGTTTGCGCCGCTCTTCCATAACCCACCTCTGTGCTATCATACGATCTGAGACTCGACTGGATCCATCTTCAGCTATTGTTTGACACTCCGCTCACCCTGTAGTTTGTAAGCTGTTAGGATCAAGGTCCTTTTTACTCCATGTTATATTGTACGCTTGTGAGCAGGACCCTCCTATCTGTAACTAGTAACTACCAAGTTTATTTAATCACTGTTTCCAATTGTACAGTGTAACTGTCCCTTCTACGTTGCTGTGAAGTGGTGTTCTACCTTCTGCCTGCACCTCCAGCTGTTACTCGGTGTTCGGTATTGTATCTTGTGTCTTACTATGGTGACTGCCTGCTGTGTGTTCGTGTGTCCTCTGTGTTTGTGTTGTGCGTGTACATTATCATGTGTCCCCTGTGTTTGTGTTGTGCGTGTACATTATCATGTGTCCTCTGTGTTTGTGTTGTGCGTGTACATTATCATGTGTCCTCTGTGTTTGTGTTGTGCGTGTACATTATCATGTGTCCTCTGTGTTTGTGTTGTGCGTGTACATTATCATGTGTCCCCTGTGTTTGTGTTGTGCGTGTACATTATCATGTGTCCTCTGTGTTTGTGTTGTGCGTGTACATTATCATGTGTCCTCTGTGTTTGTGTTGTGCGTGTACATTATCATGTGTCCTCTGTGTTTGTGTTGTGCGTGTACATTATCATGTGTCCTCTGTGTTTGTGTTGTGCGTGTACATTATCATGTGTCCTCTGTGTTTGTGTTGTGCGTGTACATTATCATGTGTCCTCTGTGTTTGTGTTGTGCGTGTACATTATCATGTGTCCTCTGTGTTTGTGTTGTGCGTGTACATTATCATGTGTCCTCTGTGTTTGTGTTGTGCGTGTACATTATCATGTGTCCCCTGTGTTTGTGTTGTGCGTGTACATTATCATGTGTCCTCTGTGTTTGTGTTGTGCGTGTACATTATCATGTGTCCTCTGTGTTTGTGTTGTGCGTGTACATTATCATGTGTCCTCTGTGTTTGTGTTGTGCGTGTACATTATCATGTGTCCTCTGTGGTTGTGTTGTGCGTGTACATTATCATGTGTCCTCTGTGGTTGTGTTGTGCGTGTACATTATCATGTGTCCTCTGTGGTTGTGTTGTGCGTGTACATTATCATGTGTCCTCTGTGTTTGTGTTGTGCGTGTACATTATCATGTGTCCTCTGTGTTTGTGTTGTGCGTGTACATTATCATGTGTCCTCTGTGTTTGTGTTGTGCGTGTACATTATCATGTGTCCTCTGTGTTTGTGTTGTGCGTGTACATTATCATGTGTCCTCTGTGTTTGTGTTGTGCGTGTACATTATCATGTGTCCCCTGTGTTTGTGTTGTGCGTGTACATTATCATGTGTCCTCTGTGTTGCGCGTGTACATTATCATGTGTCCTCTGTGTTGTGCGTGTACATTATCATGTGTCCTCTGTGTTTGTGTTGTGCGTGTACATTATCATGTGTCCTCTGTGTTTGTGTTGTGCGTGTACATTATCATGTGTCCTCTGTGTTTGTGTTGTGCGTGTACATTATCATGTGTCCTCTGTGTTGCGCGTGTACATTATCATGTGTCCTCTGTGTTGTGCGTGTACATTATCATGTGTCCTCTGTGTTTGTGTTGTGCGTGTACATTATCATGTGTCCTCTGTGGTTGTGTTGTGCGTGTACATTATCATGTGTCCTCTGTGGTTGTGTTGTGCGTGTACATTATCACGTGTCCTCTGTGGTTGTGTTGTGCATGTACATTATCATGTGTCCTCTGTGTTTGTGTTGTGCGTGTACATTATCATGTGTCCTCTGTGGTTGTGTTGTGCATGTACATTATCATGTGTCCTCTGTGTTTGTGTTGTGCGTGTACATTATCATGTGTCCTCTGTGTTTGTGTTGTGCGTGTACATTATCATGTGTCCTCTGTGGTTGTGTTGTGCATGTACATTATCATGTGTCCTCTGTGTTTGTGTTGTGCGTGTACATTATCATGTGTCCTCTGTGTTTGTGTTGTGCGTGTACATTATCATGTGTTTCTTTACTCATATTTTGTTTATTGTTCACTAATACTACATTTGGAGGGCACTGCGGAATCTGTCTCGCCATAACAATGTATAATGACACAAGTTCTGTGGCCAAATGAAAGTACGAGACCCGAGGCGCGGGACTGGGAACTAACCGATAATAACCCGCTAGGGTCGCTGCCACTTACTGGGCCTGATTCCTAGCTGATCGCTGCATTATGGGTTGTGGTCAGAAGGCGGCATAGTCTCTGGTGGGTTCCTGAGCTGACGGAGGAGCTGTAATCTATTCATTGCTGTGTTCAGTGTATTATTATTTATAGTGTTCTATTGCCAGCACCCTTCTCTTTATCCTTCACACTCTCCTGCTTTCCTGGCAGTAATTTACCATGTGTGTGTATATATAATGCACACGTCCATTCACACTCCACACAAACATATTCACTGTCTGACAGCTACTCATCTGGAAGTGTACAATACGGGACTGTATGCGTCTCCATACACGGGTCCCATCATGCCTCCTATTCTGTGTGTCTCCACGTCACTGCCTCTACACTGCTGGCTATCAGCGTTCTCCTGCTCATCGGCAACACAAAACCTTACTATTAAATGTGATCAATCAGCCTACAGTTACACCTGTGAGGGTAACACTGAGTGAGACCTTCAACGCAGCCAACCACCATCCTCTTCCTGTAATGTGCAGAAAGATGCCTGACCAGGAGAGACAACGACGTACCAGTACTTCTACCGGTGACTGTGATGTTTCCATCATAATATCTAGCAGTGCTCCTCCCAGTGATTGTGACGTTTCCATGATCTATTCTAGCAGTGCTCCTCATAGTTTATTATATCAGTATCTAGCAGTGCTCCTCCCAGTGATTGTGACGTTTCCATGATCTATTCTAGCAGTGCTCCTCATAGTTTATTATATCAGTATCTAGCAGTGCTCCTCCCAGTGATTGTGACGTTTCCATGATCTATTCTAGCAGTGCTCCTCAGTTTATTATATCAGTATCTAGCAGTGCTCCTCCCAGTGATTGTGACGTTTCCATGATCTATTCTAGCAGTGCTCCTCATAGTTTATTATATCAGTATCTAGCAGTGCTCCTCCCAGTGATTGTGATGTTTCCATGATCTATTCTAGCAGTGCTCCTCATAGTTTATTATATCAGTATCTAGCAGTGCTCCTCCCAGTGAATGTGACGTTTCCATGATCTTTTCTAGCAGTGCTCCTCATAGTTTATTATATCAGTATCTAGCAGTGCTCCTCCCAGTGATTGTGACGTTTCCATGATATAATACCAAAACAAATGATAGATTATTTGTGGCGTAATGCTGCCTTTGAATCACAATTCCCGAAGTTACACCTTTACTTCAAAACCTACAACTAGAAAAAATGGAATCTAGATATAAAGGGGCAATGAATATTGTTCTTTTATTTGCTGCACACCACGGCTTGAGTTCAACAACTTTGAGAACGACCATACCCCATCAAAAAAGAGGACATTTGGCACAAAGTTATGAGTATTCATTGCGCCTTTATATCTATATTCCATTTTTTCCAGTTTCCATGATTTAATCTAGCAGTGCTCCTCATAGTTTTCATTATATCAGTATCTAGCAGTGATCCTCATAGTGATTGTGGGAGGAGCTTGTGTTCAGGTCTGTGACGTTTCCTTCATTAGATTATCATGCAGTGCTCCTCATAGTTATTGTGGAAGGAGCTGGTGCTCATGTCTGTGACTGTGACATTACCATCATTACATTATCTAGCAGTGCTCCTCCACGTTCTCCTTTTGGGAGTGATTTTCTTAAAATATAACTTTTAATCAAATGTTATTAAAATTATTTTATATAAAATATTTGGCGGAACTTCACTATTTAATGTGACGTCTATATCTGTATTAGGACAGTAAATTGTGTACGTATATGCCCTCCGTGGTAACTGATAGTGTTCTATGTTGTAGAATAAACTGCTAGAAAGATTAAATTATACAAAAGTGCCAGCAAAAACTTGCTCTTTTGAAACCGATCAATGGATGACGGCACCAGATTTTGATCCACGGAGACCAACAAACGTACACTGTCTTTTTTAATGTCATTTATGTATGTGTGTCCAGTCTAGTTATATGTCTGTCTAGTAAAAATTAATAACATTTGATTAAAAGTTATATTTTAAGAAAATCACTCCCAAAAGGAGAACGTGGGGAACCCCTCACGAGGTCCCCCAGTCTCCCCCACACAGTGTGAACTAGCAAGAACAATTTACTGTTATCAGACTACTACAGGCCTTGCTTTTCCACTTGCAGACATTTACCCTCCTCTTGAGAGGTGTTAATCTGCAAACTTATTAATCAACTGACAGGTGAAACAGTGTGTAACCCGCCTAACTCTGTATTTATCTTTGTGACCAACTAAGATACGTAGGGATTTTTTTGACAGGTACCCATTCAAATTTCTACTGGGCAAGTGGGCCAAACCTCCGTGTCTAGTATATGGGGATCCAAGCGTGCGGCTTCAGTCCAGGTTTTCAGTCCTTCATAGCCACAGCTGGTAATTGGTCTGATTGCAGTAACAGGGATTTAAACCCTGCTCAGGGTGCTGATGCCAATAAGTGGCCAGTTCCTAGGCCCAGGTATTGTAACGCTAGACTGTCAGTGTTCGGAGGCACTGAGACACCGCGCTTATGGAGCGTTGGGTGAAAGAATGTGTTTATTTGGTTTTCCATATGAAGTATGTTTGCAGTAAAGTTGGTTTGTTGCATGTATGCCATATAATACCTGCACTGCCACTGCCTGCTATGTCCTGACTAGACGGAGACCCTGCTACAGCGAGTATGGTGTTTGTAATAAAAATATACTTCTTTTGTGTGTGTCTGAATTTACTTGGGTATTGGTTCTGTGGTGAGACTACAAGTCCCAGCAGGCCCTTTAATGCCCCACATGCTGGGACTTGTCGTTCTCCAAGTCCACGCGTGCATGATGGGAGGGATGCTGGGGCTTGTAGTTCTACCTTATTTTATTATCCTTTTTTTTACACTTTATTGGCATCAGCCTAGGGCATCGGGGACAACCCTGGGCTAGAGGTGCCCACTCCCCCAGGGACCTGGCCAGGGCGATGATCATGCTTTGGCTGGGGGAATTTATGTTAAAGTATCCCGCAGCTGTCACATGACACCGCTGGCTGTATGATCCCAGTGATGGTTATAACATTTACGGTGTCCCCTATTCATTGTTCCCCCCTGTATTTCTGCAACCTGCACCGGCTCAGAGATAATATAGTGGGAATGAAGCAGTATGGCCCTTTCTCTGTGCGTCCTGGTGACATTACTGTATTATTCTGCATGTAGCTCTGTGCGTCCTGGTGACATTACTGTATTATTCTGCATGTAGCTCTGTGTGTCCTGGTGACATCACTGTATTATTCTGCATGGAGCTCTGTGCCTCCTGGTGACATTACTGTATTATTCTGCATGGAGCTCTGTGCGTCCTGGTGACATCACTGTATTATTCTGCATGGAGCTCTGTGCGTCCTGGTGACATTACTGTATTATTCTGCATGGAGCTCTGTGCGTCCTGGTGATATTACTGTATTATTCTGCATGGAGCTCTGTGCGTCCTGGTGACGTTACTGTATTATTCTGCATGGAGCTCTGTGCGTCCTGGTGACGTTACTGTATTATTCTGCATGGAGCTCTGTGCGTCCTGGTGACATTACTGTATTATTCTGCATGGAGCTCTGTGCGTCCTTGTGACATCACTGTATTATTCTGCATGTAGCTCTGTGCGTCCTGGTGACATCACTGTATTCTGCATGGAGCTCTGTGCGTCCTGGTGACGTTACTGTATTATTCTGCATGGAGCTCTGTGCGTCCTGGTGACATTACTGTATTATTCTGCATGGAGCTCTGTGCGTCCTGGTGACATTACTGTATTATTCCGCATGCAGCTCTGTGCGTCCTGGTGACATCACTGTATTATTCTGCATGCAGCTCTGTGTGTCCTGGTGACATTACTGTATTATTCTGCATGCAGCTCTGTGCGTCCTGGTGACATCACTGTATTATTCTGCATGCAGCTCTGTGTGTCCTGGTGACATCACTGTATTATTCCGCATGTAGCTCTGTGCGTCCTGGTGACATTACTGTATTATTCTGCATGGAGCTCTGTGCGTCCTGGTGACAATACTGTATTATTCTGCATGGAGCTCTGTGTGTCCTGGTGACATCACTGTATTATTCTGCATGCAGCTCTGTGTGTCCTGGTGACATTACTGTATTATTCCGCATGCAGCTCTGTGTGTCCTGGTGACATCACTGTATTATTCTGCATGGAGCTCTGTGCGTCCTGGTGACATCACTGTATTATTCTGCATGCAGCTCTGTGTGTCCTGGTGACATCACTATATTATTCTGCATGGAGCTCTGTGCCTCCTGGTGACATTACGGTATTATTCTGCATGGAGCTCTGTGCCTCCTTGTGACATCACTGTATTATTCTGCATGTAGCTCTGTGTGTCCTGGTGACATCACTGTATTATTCCGCATGTAGCTCTGTGCGTCCTGGTGACATCACTGTATTATTCTGCATGTAGCTCTGTGCGTCCTGGTGACATTACTGTATTATTCTGCATGCAGCTCTGTGTCCTGGTGACATCACTGTATTATTCTGCATGAAGCTCTGTGTGTCCTGGTGACATCACTGTATTATTCCGCATGTAGCTCTGTGCGTCCTGGTGACATCACTGTATTATTCTGCATGTAGCTCTGTGTGTCCTGGTGACATCACTGTATTATTCTGCATGGAGCTCTGTGCGTCCTGGTGACATCACTGTATTATTCTGCATTTAGCTCTGTGAGTCCTGGTGACATTACTGTATTATTCTGCATGGAGCTCTGTGCGTCCTGGTTACATTACTGTATTATTCTGCATGGAGCTCTGTGCGTCCTGGTGACATCACTGTATTATTCTGCATGCAGCTCTGTGTGTCCTGGTGACATTACTGTATTATTCTGCATGTAGCTCTGTGCGTCCTGGTGACATCACTGTATTATTCTGCATGGAGCTCTGCGTTTCCTGGTGACATCACTGTATTATTCTGCATGTAGCTCTGTGTGTCCTGGTGACATCACTATAGTATTCTGCATGCAGCTCTGTGTGTCCTGGTGACATCACTATAGTATTCTGCATGTAGCTCTGTGCGTCCTGGTGACATTACTGTATTATTTTGCATGCAGCTCTGTGCGTCCTGGTGACATCACTGTATTATTCTGCATGCAGCTCTGTGCGTCCTGGTGACATCACTGTATTATTCTGCATGGAGCTCTGTGCGTCCTGGTGACATCACTGTATTATTCTGCATGGACCTCTGTGCGTCCTGGTGACATCACTGTATTATTCTGCATGGACCTCTGTGCGTCCTGGTGACATTACTGTATTATTCTGCATGTAGCTCTGTGCGTCCTGGTGACATCACTGTATTATTCTGCATGCAGCTCTGTGCGTCCTGGTGACATCACTGTATTATTCTGCATGGAGCTCTGTGCGTCCTGGTGACATTACTGTATTATTCCGCATGTAGCTCTGTGCGTCCTGGTGACATCACTGTAATGTTCTGCATGGAGCTCTGTGTGTCCTGGTGACATTACTGTATTATTCTGCATGGAGCTCTCTGCGTCCTGGTGACATTACTGTATTATTCTGCATGCAGCTCTGTGCGTCCTGGTGACATCACTGTATTATTCTGCATGCAGCTCTGTGTGTCCTGGTGACATCACTGTATTATTCCGCATGTAGCTCTGTGCGTCCTGGTGACATTACTGTATTATTCTGCATGGAGCTCTGTGCGTCCTGGTGACAATACTGTATTATTCTGCATGGAGCTCTGTGTGTCCTGGTGACATCACTGTATTATTCTGCATGCAGCTCTGTGTGTCCTGGTGACATTACTGTATTATTCCGCATGCAGCTCTGTGTGTCCTGGTGACATCACTGTATTATTCTGCATGGAGCTCTGTGCGTCCTGGTGACATCACTGTATTATTCTGCATGCAGCTCTGTGTGTCCTGGTGACATCACTGTATTATTCTGCATGGAGCTCTGTGCCTCCTGGTGACATTACTGTATTATTCTGCATGGAGCTCTGTGCCTCCTTGTGACATCACTGTATTATTCTGCATGTAGCTCTGTGTGTCCTGGTGACATCACTGTATTATTCCGCATGTAGCTCTGTGCGTCCTGGTGACATCACTGTATTATTCTGCATGTAGCTCTGTGCGTCCTGGTGACATTACTGTATTATTCTGCATGCAGCTCTGTGTCCTGGTGACATCACTGTATTATTCTGCATGAAGCTCTGTGTGTCCTGGTGACATCACTGTATTATTCCGCATGTAGCTCTGTGCGTCCTGGTGACATCACTGTATTATTCTGCATGTAGCTCTGTGTGTCCTGGTGACATCACTGTATTATTCTGCATGGAGCTCTGTGCGTCCTGGTGACATCACTGTATTATTCTGCATTTAGCTCTGTGAGTCCTGGTGACATTACTGTATTATTCTGCATGGAGCTCTGTGCGTCCTGGTTACATTACTGTATTATTCTGCATGGAGCTCTGTGCGTCCTGGTGACATCACTGTATTATTCTGCATGCAGCTCTGTGTGTCCTGGTGACATTACTGTATTATTCTGCATGTAGCTCTGTGCGTCCTGGTGACATCACTGTATTATTCTGCATGGAGCTCTGCGTTTCCTGGTGACATCACTGTATTATTCTGCATGTAGCTCTGTGTGTCCTGGTGACATCACTATAGTATTCTGCATGCAGCTCTGTGTGTCCTGGTGACATCACTATAGTATTCTGCATGTAGCTCTGTGCGTCCTGGTGACATTACTGTATTATTTTGCATGCAGCTCTGTGCGTCCTGGTGACATCACTGTATTATTCTGCATGCAGCTCTGTGCGTCCTGGTGACATCACTGTATTATTCTGCATGGAGCTCTGTGCGTCCTGGTGACATCACTGTATTATTCTGCATGGACCTCTGTGCGTCCTGGTGACATCACTGTATTATTCTGCATGGACCTCTGTGCGTCCTGGTGACATTACTGTATTATTCTGCATGTAGCTCTGTGCGTCCTGGTGACATCACTGTATTATTCTGCATGCAGCTCTGTGCGTCCTGGTGACATCACTGTATTATTCTGCATGGAGCTCTGTGCGTCCTGGTGACATTACTGTATTATTCCGCATGTAGCTCTGTGCGTCCTGGTGACATCACTGTAATGTTCTGCATGGAGCTCTGTGTGTCCTGGTGACATTACTGTATTATTCTGCATGGAGCTCTCTGCGTCCTGGTGACATTACTGTATTATTCTGCATGGAGCTCTGTGCGTCCTGGTGACATCACTGTATTATTCTGCATGCAGCTCTGTGCGTCCTGGTGACATCACTGTATTATTCTGCATGCAGCTCTGTGCGTCCTGGTGACATTACTGTATTATTCCGCATGTAGCTCTGTGCGTCCTGGTGACATCACTGTATTATTCTGCATGGAGCTCTGTGTGTCCTGGTGACATTACTGTATTATTCTGCATGGAGCTCTCTGCGTCCTGGTGACATCACTGTATTATTCTGCATGGACCTCTGTGCGTCCTGGTGACATCACTGTATTATTCTGCATGGAGCTCTGTGTGTCCTGGTGACATTACTGTATTATTCTGCATGTAGCTCTGTGCGTCCTGGTGACATTACTGTATTATTCTGCATGTAGCTCTGTGCGTCCTGGTGACATCACTGTATTATTCTGCATGTAGCTCTGTGCGTCCTGGTGACATCACTGTATTATTCTGCATGTAGCTCTGTGCGTCCTGGTGACATCACTGTATTATTCTGCATAGAGCTCTGTGCGTCCTGGTGACATTACTGTATTATTCTGCATGGAGCTCTGTGCGTCCTGGTGACATTACTGTATTATTCTGCATGGAGCTCTGTGCGTCCTGGTGACATCACTGTATTATTCTGCATGCAGCTCTGTGCGTCCTGGTGACATCACTGCAGTATTCTTCATGTAGCTCTGTGTGTCCTGGTGACATTACTGTATTATTCTGCATGGAGCTCTGTGCGTCCTGGTGACATCACTGTATTATTCTGCATGGAGCTCTGTGCGTCCTGGTGACATCACTGTATTATTCTGCATGGAGCTCTGTGCGTCCTGGTGACATTACTGTAGTATTCTGCATGTAGCTCTGTGTGTCCTGGTGACATTACTGTATTATTCCGCATGTAGCTCTGTGCCTCCTGGTGACATTACTGTATTATTCTGCATGTAGCTCTGTGCCTCCTGGTGACATCACTGTATTATTCTGCATGCAGCTCTGTGCCTCCTGGTGACATCACTGTATTATTCTGCATGCAGCTCTGTGTGTCCTGGTGACATTACTGTATTATTCTGCATGTAGCTCTGTGCGTCCTGGTGACATTACTGTAGTATTCTGCATGTAGCTCTGTGTGTCCTGGTGACATTACTGTATTATTCTGCATGGAGCTCTGTGCGTCCTGGTGACATTACTGTATTATTCTGCATGGAGCTCTCTGCGTCCTGGTGACATCACTGTATTATTCTGCATGGACCTCTGTGCGTCCTGGTGACATCACTGTATTATTCTGCATGTAGCTCTGTGCGTCCTGGTGACATTACTGTATTATTCTGCATGTAGCTCTGTGCGTCCTGGTGACATCACTGTATTATTCTGCATGCAGCTCTGTGCCTCCTGGTGACATCACTGTATTATTCTGCATGCAGCTCTGTGTGTCCTGGTGACATTACTGTATTATTCTGCATGTAGCTCTGTGCCTCCTGGTGACATCACTGTATTATTCTGCATGGAGCTCTGTGTGTCCTGGTGACATTACTGTATTATTCTGCATGTAGCTCTGTGCGTCCTGGTGACATCACTGTATTATTCTGCATGCAGCTCTGTGTGTCCTGGTGACATCACTGTATTATTCTGCATGTAGCTCTGTGCGTCCTGGTGACATTACTGTATTATTCTGCATGGAGCTCTGTGTGTCCTGGTGACATTACTGTATTATTCTGCATGCAGCTCTGTGCGTCCTGGTGACATCACTGTATTATTCTGCATGTAGCTCTGTGCGTCCTGGTGACATTACTGTATTATTCTGCATGTAGCTCTGTGCGTCCTGGTGACATTACTGTATTATTCTGCATGTAGCTCTGTGTGTCCTGGTGACATTACTGTATTATTCTGCATGGAGCCTCCTGGTGACATCACTGTATTATTCTGCATGCAGCTCTGTGTGTCCTGGTGACATTACTGTATTATTCTGCATGTAGCTCTGTGCCTCCTGGTGACATCACTGTATTATTCTGCATGGAGCTCTGTGCGTCCTGGTGACATCACTGTATTATTCTGCATGCAGCTCTGTGCGTCCTGGTGACATTACTGTATTATTCCGCATGTAGCTCTGTGCGTCCTGGTGACATCACTGTATTATTCTGCATGGAGCTCTGTGTGTCCTGGTGACATTACTGTATTATTCTGCATGGAGCTCTCTGCGTCCTGGTGACATCACTGTATTATTCTGCATGGACCTCTGTGCGTCCTGGTGACATCACTGTATTATTCTGCATGTAGCTCTGTGCGTCCTGGTGACATTACTGTATTATTCTGCATGTAGCTCTGTGCGTCCTGGTGACATCACTGTATTATTCTGCATGTAGCTCTGTGCGTCCTGGTGACATCACTGTATAATTCTGCATGTAGCTCTGTGCGTCCTGGTGACATCACTGTATTATTCTGCATAGAGCTCTGTGTGTCCTGGTGACATCACTGTATTATTCTGCATGTAGCTATGTGCGTCCTGGTGACATTACTGTATTATTCTGCATGGAGCTTTGTGCGTCCTGGTGACATTACTGTATTATTCTGCATGGAGCTCTGTGCGTCCTGGTGACATCACTGTATTATTCTGCATGCAGCTCTGTGCGTCCTGGTGACATCACTGCAGTATTCTTCATGTAGCTCTGTGTGTCCTGGTGACATTACTGTATTATTCTGCATGGAGCTCTGTGCGTCCTGGTGACATCACTGTATTATTCTGCATGGAGCTCTGTGCGTCCTGGTGACATCACTGTATTATTCTGCATGGAGCTCTGTGCCTCCTGGTGACATTACTGTATTATTCTGCATGTAGCTCTGTGTGTCCTGGTGACTTCGCTGTAGTATTCTGCATGGAGCTCTGTGCGTCCTGGTGACATTACTGTATTATTCTGCATGGAGCTCTGTGTGTCCTGGTGACATTACTGTATTATTCCGCATGTAGCTCTGTGCCTCCTGGTGACATTACTGTATTATTCTGCATGGAGCTCTGTGCGTCCTGGTGACATCACTGTATTATTCTGCATGCAGCTCTGTGCCTCCTGGTGACATCACTGTATTATTCTGCATGCAGCTCTGTGTGTCCTGGTGACATTACTGTAGTATTCTGCATGGAGCTCTGTGCGTCCTGGTGACATTACTGTATTATTCTGCATGGAGCTCTGTGCGTCCTGGTGACATCACTGTAGTATTCTGCATGGAGCTCTGTGCGTCCTGGTGACATTACTGTATTATTCTGCATGTAGCTCTGTGCCTCCTGGTGACATCACTGTATTATTCTGCATGGAGCTCTGTGCGTCCTGGTGACATCACTGTATTATTCTGCATTTAGCTCTGTGTGTCCTGGTGACATTACTGTATTATTCGGCATGGAGCTCTGTGCGTCCTGGTGACATTACTGTATTATTCTGCATGGAGGTCTGTGCGTCCTGGTGACATTACTGTATTCTGCATGGAGCTCTGTGTGTCCTGGTGACATTACTGTATTATTCGGCATGGAGCTCTGTGCGTCCTGGTGACATTACTGTATTATTCGGCATGGAGCTCTGTGCGTCCTGGTGACATTACTGTATTATTCTGCATGCAGCTCTGTGTGTCCTGGTGACATTACTGTATTATTCTGCATGTAGCTCTGTGCGTCCTGGTGACATTACTGTAGTATTCTGCATGTAGCTCTGTGTGTCCTGGTGACATTACTGTATTATTCTGCATGGAGCTCTGTGCGTCCTGGTGACATCACTGTATTATTCTGCATGGAGCTCTGTGCGTCCTGGTGACATCACTGTAGTATTCTGCATGGAGCTCTGTGCGTCCTGGTGACATTACTGTATTATTCTGCATGGAGCTCTGTGCCTCCTGGTGACATCACTGTATTATTCTGCATGGAGCTCTGTGCGTCCTGGTGACATCACTGTATTATTCTGCATTTAGCTCTGTGTGTCCTGGTGACATTACTGTATTATTCGGCATGGAGCTCTGTGCGTCCTGGTGACATTACTGTATTATTCTGCATGGAGGTCTGTGTGTCCTGGTGACATCACTGTATTATTCTGCATGTAGCTCTGTGCCTCCTGGTGACATCACTGTAGTATTCTGCATGTAGCTCTGTGCGTCCTGGTGACTTCCCTGTATTATTCTGCATGCAGCTCTGTGCGTCCTGGTGACATTACTGTATTATTCTGCATGGAGCTCTGTGCGTCCTGGTGACATTACTGTATTATTCTGCATGCAGCTCTGTGCGTCCTGGTGACATTACTGTATTATTCTGCATGGAGCTCTGTGCGTCCTGGTGACATCACTGTATTATTCGGCATGGAGCTCTGTGCGTCCTGGTGACATTACTGTATTATTCTGCATGGAGGTCTGTGTGTCCTGGTGACATCACTGTATTATTCTGCATGTAGCTCTGTGCCTCCTGGTGACATCACTGTAGTATTCTGCATGTAGCTCTGTGCGTCCTGGTGACTTCCCTGTATTATTCTGCATGCAGCTCTGTGCGTCCTGGTGACATTACTGTATTATTCTGCATGGAGCTCTGTGCGTCCTGGTGACATTACTGTATTATTCTGCATGCAGCTCTGTGCGTCCTGGTGACATTACTGTATTATTCTGCATGTAGCTCTGTGCGTCCTGGTGACATCACTGTATTATTCTGCATGGAGCTCTGTGCGTCCTGGTGACATCACTGTATTATTCTGCATGGAGCTCTGTGCGTCCTGGTGACATTACTGTATTATTCCGCATGTAGCTCTGTGCGTCCTGGTGACATCACTGTATTATTCCGCATGTAGCTCTGTGCGTCCTGGTGACATTACTGTATTATTCTGCATGTAGCTCTGTGCGTCCTGGTGACATCACTGTATTATTCTGCATGTAGCTCTGTGCGTCCTGGTGACATCACTGTAGTATTCTGCATGTAGCTCTGTGCGTCCTGGTGACATTACTGTATTATTCTGCATGTAGCTCTGTGCGTCCTGGTGACATCACTGTATTATTCTGCATGTAGCTCTGTGCGTCCTGGTGACATCACTGTATTATTCTGCATGCAGCTCTGTGCGTCCTGGTGACATTACTGTATTATTCTGCATGTAGCTCTGTGCGTCCTGGTGACATCACTGTATTATTCTGCATGTAGCTCTGTGCGTCCTGGTGACATCACTATTATTCTGCATGTAGCTCTGTGCGTCCTGGTGACATCACTGTATTATTCTGCATGTAGCTCTGTGCGTCCTGGTGACATCACTGTATTATTCTGCATGTAGCTCTGTGCGTCCTGGTGACATCACTGTATTATTCTGCATGGAGCTCTGTGCGTCCTGGTGACATTACTGTATTATTCTGCATGCAGCTCTGTGCGTCCTGGTGACATTACTGTATTATTCTGCATGCAGCTCTGTGCGTCCTGGTGACGTTACTGTATTATTCTGCATGGAGCTCTGTGCCTCCTGGTGACGTCACTGTATTATTCTGCATGCAGCTCTGTGCGTCCTGGTGACATCACTGTATTATTCTGCATGCAGCTCTGTGCGTCCTGGTGACATCACTGTATTATTCTGCATGGAGCTCTGTGCGTCCTGGTGACATCACTGTATTATTCTGCATGGAGCTCTGTGCGTCCTGGTGACATTACTGTAGTATTCTGCATGTAGCTCTGTGTGTCCCGGTCCATCAGGTCTGTTCTGTGACCAGCAGCGCCCCTAGTGGTCAGTTCCTCCCTTGTTCTACTGCAGCAGCCTGTTCTACAGGAAAACCTGAGGCAAGGGATGAGTAAGAGAGCAGATGACGGTCTCCTTTCCTCCTGCCCAGGGCTAAGAGCTTGGTATGTAGCGGCAGGAAGTCAGCACATTCCATACCTGGGATCAGTGGGAATGCACAGCATTGAGCGCATCTTCCCGTACAGGTGGCTACAGCACGACTTCTCATTACAGCTCCGTAGGCAGAATAAAGTATGCTGGGGAACCACAAGTTCCAGCATACTTACTGTACCACTCCTATATAATATACTTTATGTGCATGGACATATTTAGATGTATCATGACCAAGCAGCACTAGTGTCAGATAAATGCATGTACTGTAGCTGCAGTGTCCCTTGGGTATATGGGGGGGGTATATGTGCAGTATCGGTGCACGGTCACATGGCAGCGTCTGCGCGCATCAGTGCATGGTCACATGGCAGCGTCGGTGCATGATCACATGGCAGCGTTGTTCCGCAGTCACATGGCAGTGTCGACGCGCGGTCACATGGCAGTGTCGACGCGCGGTCACATGGCAGCGTCGGCGCGCGGTCACATGGCAGCGTCGGCGCGCGGTCACATGGCAGCGTCGGCGCGCGGTCACATGGCAGCGTCGGCGCGCGGTCACATGGCAGCGTCGGCGCGCGGTCACATGGCAGCGTCGCCGCACACGGTCACATGGCAGTGTCGTTCTGCAGTAACATGGCAGCGTCGTCGCACAGTCACATGGCAGCATTGTTCTGCAGTCACATGGCAGCGTCGGCGTGCGGTCACATGGCAGTGTCAGTGCATTGCACTCTGCCCAGGATAGGGTGAGGTCTCAGACTCACCTTCAGTCTAGGACAGACAGGATTCTCTGCCAGACAGTTCTCTGCGGCATGTATACCGTGTACTTAGCTTGTCGCCCCGGGCGGGAGAGATATTACCCGCGTCTCCCTATTGCATCCTCAGTCATTATCTCCACTTCTCCATAAATCCATTAACTTGTTTAAAGCAATAAAGGAGCAGAGGATTTCTTTATGACGTTCACAAAACCAGGTGTCTCTCTTAATTGTCTCTTGTGAGAGGTCGGGTGGTCTCGCCAGGAATGTCCCGGTTACATCCTGTAAGGAGATGTCTCCCATCTAATCATTGTGCTCGGCTCATAGTCTAAAGGGGTGTACACACCGAGCGATCCTGCTAACCTTAGAACGCTGTCCAGGTGACAAATCTCCCTACAATATCGTCTAGTTATAGAGTTGCCAGGCAGGAATATTGGGACTAGATCGCTGGCTGTCTGGTACTCACAGCTGAGGGAGATAGTCACCAGGCCATCGTCAATAAATACCAACCAGGTACAGTATGTTCATTCTAGTATAGTCAGAATCGCCCATAGACAAAATCGCTCACTAGGAAAATACGCTCCGTGTGGACACCCCTTAAGATTAACGACTATCCTGCAAGACATCACCCACAAATAGCATTCATCCTGGTCCGAATAATGCTAATGGCCTCTTCTATCTGTCCCAATACTGAGTGTGATCCGGGAAACGCCCACTCACACTCAGCACCTATGTGTAACACTGCATGCCCGGCCTATAGTATCCTTCTAGCTGTGCATAGAAGATGCATTACAATGAAACCAGTTGTAATAAAAGACTTGGCGTTACAGAGTCATGGCGCGACATATACAGTAGGGCCGTACAGCGCATAAGGAGGAATCCTGTGTAATACTGTAGGGGTATTAGTAACAATCCGTCCGATGTTCATTATAATAGAGGTTATCTATATACACTCAGTGGTCACATTTGTGTTCAGTTCACCTGTACATTCTCCCACTAATACAGATTTATAATCAGCCAATCAGTAGCGCCCTCTCCATACAGACCTGCTCAAGATGTTCAGTTGTTGTTGTTCAGTCCAATCCCCAGAACAGAAGTGTGACGGTTCAGCGTTGCTTCATGCTAGACGTGGTGATGACCATCTCCTGGGTTATCATTCATCCACTCGGCTACAGGGGATTAGCTAACAATGGTGAGAACCAGCACACACCCCTCAAGGGCCACGGATTCACTTCTACATTAACTAATGTCCATAAATCATTCTATATTGTTCTGTAATATCATTTTCCTAGAACACTCTATTGTCCCACATAATTAAAGGCCATCTATATATATATATATATATATATATATATATATATATATATATATATATATATATATATATCTATATGGCATTTAACCCTTTCAGTGCCAACTTCTCTGTGAGAGATGTGCAAAATATTGGCTAAAAATCCCAGCGTCGCTCACATATTGTGTAAAAAAAAAAATATTATATTCCCTATATAAGGTGACATTACCGGTCATTATGGTGGATACAGATTATATTTCCTATATAAGGTGACATTACCGGTCATTATGGTGGATACAGATTATATTACCTATATAAGGTGACATTACCAGTCATTATGATGGATACAGATTATATTCCCTATATAATGTGACATTACCGGTCATTATGAAGGATACAGATTATATTCCCTATATAAAGTGACATTACCAGTCATTATGGTGGATACAGATTATATTCCCTATATAAAGTGACATTACCGGTCATTATGAAGGATACAGATTACATTCCCTATATAAAGTGACATTACCGGTCATTATGGTGGATACAGATTATATTACCTATATAACATGACATTATCGGTCATTATGGTGGATACAGATTATATTCCATATATAAATTGACATTACCGGTTATTATGGTGGATACAGATTATATTCCCTATATAAGGTGACATTACCGGTCATTATGATGGATACAGATTATATTACCTATATAAAGTGACATTACCGGTCATTATGATGTATACAGATTATATTCCCTATATAAAGTGACATTACCGGTCATTATGATGGATACAGATTATATTACCTATATAAGGTGACATTACCGGTCATTATGGTGGGTACAGATTATATTACCTATATAAAGTGACATTACCGGTTATTATGGTGGATACAGATTATATTACCTATATAAAGTGACATTACCGGTCATTATGGTGGGTACAGATTATATTCCCTATATAAAGTGACATTACCGGTCATTATGGTGGGTACAGATTATATTCCCTATATAAAGTGACATTACCGGTCATTATGGTGGATACAGATTATATTCCCTATATAAAGTGACATTACCGGTCATTATGGTGGATACAGTTTATATTCCCTATATAAAGTGACATTACCGGTCATTATGGTGGATACAGATTATATTCCCTATATAAAGTGACATTACCGGTCATTATGATGGATACATAGGATATTCCCTATATAAAGTGACATTACCGGTCATTATGATGGATACAGACGATATCTCTTATATATTTAGCCAGATCTGTCACTCATCCCCTGTGTATATAACGTTCCCGCCCAGTGGGATACACAACCCCCCCCCCCCCCAGGGAAAAGACCAGTGTTCTATGTGTAAAACGTTTTCATGTGTATAACATTCCACCCCCTTGACATCACCCCCCCCGCCCAGCCAGGGCTACAGTACACTCCCACCATTACTCCACATCCACCATTACTCCCGCACCCCCGCAACCCCCCTCCCTCGATTCGCGGGACCCCCGCCACCCCCTCCCATGATTCCTGGGACCCCAGCGACCTCCCGCGATTCGCGGGACCCCCCCCCTCCCGCGATTCTAACCCCCCCCCCAGCAATTCACGGCACCCCCCCTCCTGCGATTCGCAGCACCCCCACGACCCCCCTCCCGTGATTCACAGAACCCTGCGCCCCCCTCTGCCTTGATTCACGGCACCTCCCCGCACCCCTCCCACGATTCACGGACCTCCACAACCCCCCCTCCCGCAATTCGCTGATCCCGACAACCCCCCTCCCGCAATTTGCGGACCCCCCTTCTCGCGATTCAAGCCCCCCGCACCCCCTCCCACGATTTGCGGACTCCCTCCCGCTAATCGCGGATCCCCACACACCCCCTCCTGCAATTTGCAGACCCCCCTGACCCCCTTCCGGCAATTCCACCCCCCAGCAGACCCCCGTGACCCCGCTCCTGCATTTCACCTACCCCTGTGACAATGAGGGATCCTGTACCGCCACAAGCAGGTGCCGCCCCTAGGTTGGAAATCCGTCCCTAGCTGCCGCGCTGCAGGTTCCCCCACTGCCAGAAGTGTCCCCACGGTCCTCTGCACCAGCGCCACAACTTTTATCAATGTCTTGCCCACATACCACTATTATGCAGCCTCCTGCTCTCATGCACCCTCACTCCCTCCCAGTGCGAGGAGACGCTCACCCACTGCCGGGAGCTGCATACTGTCCCACACCCTCTTCCAGTTCTAGGGATGCCCATCATCCATCAATGATTTCAAATCATCAATGGTTTATGGCCGATTTTGAATACTTTTGCCATCGATGTGGGAGGACCATATGGTTTCCCTACATCGATGGCAAAAGACAACCGATCAAATTTCAATTTTTTTTTAAGATGCCGGGACACGGAGCATAGTGGGGACCCACTCACCCTGTGTTGCCCACATTCCCCTATCATGCTTTACTGCCCAGCCTCCTGCTCTCATGCACCCTAACTCCCACCCAGTAAGAGGAGACACTGATTCACTGCCATGCTGAACCCTCACCCACTGGCAGAAGCTGCACAGTGTTCCCCACCCTTCTCTTTAGTCCCCCTTATGCCCACACACCCCTATCACTACCCAGCCTCCTGTTTTCCTGTGTCATGACCTCCTCAAAAACACCCTACTATGCTATTGCACACACACTTTAACACGCACCCACACCCACAAATGTCACTGTACCCTCCACACTATCAATGTACATCTTACTCTGTAACCGCTTTTTAATTAAACAAAACAATACACACCCCCTTCCAAAACATATGCTCTCTATTTAACACATTTCACCTATAACTCAAGTGTCAATACAGGCCATCTTTCATACAATTTTAACCATATTTCTAATATACAAACGTTCACAAATTAAGGGGGCGCAGCCCCTTACACCAGTGTGAAGAACACCCGTAGGGCGTGATGAATCACCTAGTAATATAATATACAGTAACACAGTAATATACAGTAACACCGTAATATACAGTAACACTGTAAAATACAGTAGTAGTTTGTTTATTTATAAGGCACCACAAAGTGTCCGCAGCGCCGTACATAGCAAACAAGTTACAAGGTAACGTAGAGGGTGTGTTGATAAAATACAGCAGGCATTCCCAACCACGGTCCTCAGGGCGCACCAACAGTGCAGGTTTTAGTGATATCCAGGCTTCAGCACAGATGGTCTAATAAGAATCCCTCAGATACTAATTAAGTCACCTGTGCTCAAGCCTGGTTATCTACAAAACCTGCACTGTTGGTGTGCCTTGAGGACCGTGGTTGGGAATGCCTGAAATACAGCATAAATAGGGGTATAGCTGGTAGAACTAAAATCAGCATCAGTTCTGAAGAAGTAGGTGTCTAAATTGTCGAGGAGACTGAACATGAAGTAGAGGAAGGGAAGAACAGGGCAGGAGCTCTGGTGAGGTAAAGAGGTAGGGTGAGTACGTAAGGAAGGAGGGCCCTACTCATAAGAGATAATAGACTGAAAGGAGGTGGGTGGATGAGTGAAAAACAATAGGATAAGTAGGAACGGATGGAGGGGTAGGGTAGGCAGGATAGGAGGAGCGAAAGAGGTTAGGAGGAGGAGGGATGGGCTAGTTGGAAGAAGTGGGTTTTGAGGGAGCAATTAGGTGAGAGGTCAGGCGGCGGTCGGCAGCGGAGCGAAGAGGACGGGAGGGAGTGTGGATAGAGATCAGTGAAGAGAGGTAAAGAGCGGTGGAGGAGGAGAGAGCCTTGTAGGTGGTGGTGAGGAGTTTAAAGAGAACTCGGAAAGGAATGGGGAGCCAGTGAAGAGATAGACAGAGGGGGGAGGTGGAGGTAGAGCGGCGGGAGAGGAAGATGAGCCTAGCAGCGGTGTTAAGAAAGGATTGGAGAGTGGCGAGAGGTAGCCCAGGGAAAAGGATGTTGCAGTAGTCAAGGCGGGAGATGACAAGAGAGTGAATGGTCACGTCAGTGGAGAGAAATGGTCTAATGCGCCAGATGTTGTGGAGGTGAAAGCGGCAAGACTAAGGGGCACATTTATCAATATTACCGCCCAGGATTGCATTGTAAAATGCGATCATATCACCTGAATGTATTACCTGGCAGGGACAGGGCTCCGAAAGGAGCCTGTCCCTGCGATTCCTGGAGCCGGAAGCCGGGGGGTCTGCACATGCGCGGTTACGCGTTGACCCCCCGCGACCCTGCTGACCGCACTGCCGCTCGGGCTACAATGGGCTATCGCCATATCAGAATGGCGATAGCCCAGGGGTGCGATGCCGGGCTGCCCGATGTTGATACATTGGGCAGCTTCCCATCCCCCATAGCAACCTATGGGGGATGCGGCTGGCGATGCTGCAGGGGAGATCGCAGCCGGGATCGGAGATTCCTGCTGCGGTTCCCCTTTAATACATTTCAGTGCTACTTAATATTTGCGGTTAACGGGGATTTAGCCGCAAATATTGCTTGATAAATGGGGCCCTGAGAGCGCACGAATGTGGGGGGGTGAAAGAGAGGGAGGAGTCAATGATGACACCGAGGCAGCGCGTTTGGTCGGTGGAGGTGATCTCGGTTATACCAATGCTGATGGAGATAGTGGGAGAAGAGGGGATGTTCGGGGGATGGAAGATTAGAAGTTCAGTTTTAGCCATGTTTAGTTTCAGGAAGCATTGGGTCATCCAGGCTGAGATGGCCGTGAGGCATTCGGAGACCTTTGACAGGAGGGATGGGGATAGGTCGGGGGAGGAGAGATAGATTAGGGTAATATACAGTAACACAGTAATAGAATAAAGTAACACCGTAACATAGAGCAACACAGCAGTAACTTCCAGTAATATAATACAGTAACACAGTAATATACAGTAATATACAGTAACATAGTAAAACAGTAATATACAATAATATAATACAGTAACACAATAATATACAGTAATATAATACAGTAATATACAGTAATATAATACAGTAACACAGTAATATAATACAGTAACACTAATATACAGTAATATAATACAGTAACACAGTAATATAATACAGTAACCGTAACACAGTAATATAATACAGTAACACAGTAATATAATACAGTAATATACAATAATATAATACAGTAACACAGTAATATACAGTAATATAATACAGTAATATACAATAATATAATACAGTAATACAGTGTAATACAGTAATATAATACAGTAACACAGTAATATACATTAATATAATACAGTAATATACAATAATATAAAACAGTAATATACAGTAATATAATACAGTAATATTATACAGTAACACAGTAATATACAGTAACATAGTAATATAATACAGTGTAATACAGTAATATAATACAGTAACACAGTAATATACAATAATATAATACAGTAATACAGTGTAATACAGTAATATACAATAATATAATACAGTAATATACAATAATATAATACAGTAACACAGTGTAATACAGTAATATACATTAATATAATACAGTAATATACAATGATATAATACAGTAACATACAGTAGGGGCAGCATTACTCCACACACACAAGTTGGAGCTACAGATATTAGGCAGATACTATTTCTTTGTTATTATAATTGTGCCGGACGTTTCCATATATAGATGGGGGCTATGATATTTATTGTAGATATACAGTATTGGGCCGGGGTTATTACCATTAGGAGACACTATCCTCACTTCACACTGTACGATTGTAGTTCTTCCAGTATAGGGGGGAAATGTACTAAAGCTTCCAACAATGAACAGGGCTGATGTTGCCCATAGTAACCTATTGTCTCCTATCCCGGGATATAAATCCTGGCCTACTAGGGGTCAAACGTATATACTGGCAGCAGCCGCGTCACCCCCCCCCCCCGATGTGTACAGCTGATAGATCAGTAATAACATCACACTATGCTATGTACTAAGATGCCAAGCGCTGGTCACTGGGCGACGTATATACTGGCAGCAGCCGCGTCACACACACCCCCCCCCCCCCCCCCCCATTGTGTACAGCTGATAGATCAGTAATAAAATCACACTATGCTATGTACTAAGATGCCAAGCGCTGGTCACTGGGCAACGTATATACTGGGAGCAGCCGCGTCACACCCCCCCCCCCCCCCCCCATTGTGTACAGCTGATAGATCAGTAATAACATCACACTATGCTATGTACTAAGAAGCCAAGCGCTGGTCACTGGGCGACGTATATACTGGCAGCAGCCGCGTCTCACACCCCCCCCCCCCCCCATTGTGTACAGCTGATAGATCAGTAATAACATCACACTATGCTATGTACTAAGATGCCAAGCGCTGGTCACTGGGCGACGTATATACTGGCAGCAGCCGCGTCACACACACACACCAGTGTTCCCTCTAAGCTGTGCGCGTGTGCGCGCGCACACAACTCGCCAAGCCCGCGCACAGACATTACAACTGAGCGCACAAAGGTTAAAATCTTGTTTAGTGTGCCACGAGTTTAATAAGGTTAAAAATCACTGCTATAGCCTATATGTGTGGTGTGTAAAGTCTGTAAACATTCAAATTGCTTTATTAACTCAACAGAACTCGAAACCTAGGCCTTTATACGTTATGTGACGCACAAAAATTTAAATTTCCTTCAAAGGTTGCACAGCCAATATCTTTTGCCGCACACAGCCTTCGTAAAATTAGAGGGAACATTGACACACACCCCCCCCCCATTGTGTACAGCTGATAGATCAGTAATAAAATCACACTATGCTATGTACTAAGATGCCAAGCGCTGGTCACTGGGCAACGTATATACTGGGAGCAGCCGCGTCACACCCCCCCCCCCCCCCCCCATTGTGTACAGCTGATAGATCAGTAATAACATCACACTATGCTATGTGCTAAGAAGCCAAGCGCTGGTCACTGGGCGACGTATATACTGGCAGCAGCCGCGTCACACCCCCCCCCCCATTGTGTACAGCTGATAGATCAGTAATAACATCACACTATGCTATGTACTAAGATGCCAAGCGCTGGTCACTGGGCGACGTATATACTGGCAGCAGCCGCCTCACCCCCCCCCTCCCCCATTGTGTACAGCTGATAGATCAGTAATAACATCACACTATGCTATGTACTAAGATGCCAAGCGCTGGTCACTGGGCGACGTATACACTGGCAGCAGCCGCATCACCCCCCCCCCCCCCCATTGTGTACAGCTGATAGATCAGTAATAACATCACACTATGCTATGTACTAAGATGCCAAGCGCTGGTCACTGGGCGACGTATACACTGGCAGCAGCCGCATCACCCCCCCCCCCATTGTGTACAGCTGATAGATCAGTAATAACATCACACTATGCTATGTACTAAGATGCCAAGCGCTGGTCACTGGGTGATGTATATACTGGCAGCAGCCGCCTCCCCCCCCCCCCCCCCCCCCATTGTGTACAGCTGATAGATCAGTAATAACATCACACTATGCTATGTACTAAGATGCCAAGCGCTGGTCACTGGGTGATGTATATACTGGCAGCAGCCGCGTCACACACCCCCCCCCCCCTTCATTGTGTACAGCTGATAGATCAGTAATAACATTGCACTATGCTATGTACTAAGATGCCAAGCGCTGGTCACTGGGCGACGTATATACTGGCAGCAGCCGCGTCACACCCCCCCCCCCCCCCCCATTGTGTACAGCTGATAGATCAGTAATAACATCGCACTATGCTATGTACTAAGATGCCAAGCGCTGGTCACTGGGCGACGTATATACTGGCAGCAGCCGCCTCACCCCCCCCATTGTGTACGGCTGATAGATCACTAATACATCACACTATGCACTAAGGCGACAAGCGCTGGTCACTGGGCGACGTATACACTGGCAGCAGCCACCTCACACCCCCCCCCCCCCCCCATTGTGTACAGCTGATAGATCAGTAATAACATCGCACTATGCACTAAGATGCCAAGCGCTGGTCACTGGGAGACGTATATACTGGCAGCAGCCGCGTCACCCCCCCCCCATTGTGTACAGCTGATAGATCAGTAATAACATCGCACTATGCTATGTACTAAGATGCCAAGCGCTGGTCACTGGGCGACGAATATACTGGCAGCAGCCGCGTCCCTCCATTGTGTACAGCTGATAGATCAGTAATAACATCGCACTATGCTATGTACTAAGATGCCAAGCGCTGGTCACTGGGTGATGTATATACTGGCAGCAGCCGCCTCCCCCCCCCCCCCCCCCCCCCCATTGTGTACAGCTGATAGATCAGTAATAACATCACACTATGCTATGTACTAAGATGCCAAGCGCTGGTCACTGGGTGATGTATATACTGGCAGAAGCCGCGTCACCCCCCCCCCCCCCCATTGTGTACAGCTGATAGATCACTAATACATCACACTATGACAAGCGCTGGTCACTGGGTGACGTATACACTGGCAGCAGCCGCCTCACCCCCCCCCCTTGTTGTGTACAGCTGATAGATCACTAATAACATCACACTATGTACTAAGATGCCAAGCGCTGGTCACTGGGTGACGTATATACTGACAGCAGCCGCCTCACCCCCCCCCCCCCCCCCATTGTGTACAGCTGATAGATCAGTAATAACGTCACACTATGTACTAAGATGCCAAGCGCTGGTCACTGGGCGACGTATATACTGGCAGCAGCCGCGTCACCCCCCCCCCCCCCCCCCGATGTGTACAGCTGATAGATCACTAATACATCACACTATGCACTAAGATGACAAGCGCTGGTCACTGGGTGACGTATATACTGGCAGCAGCCGCGTCACCTCCCCCCCCCCATTGTGTACAGCTGATAGATCACTAATAACATCACACTATGCACTAGGATGACAAGCGCTGGTCACTGGGCGACGTATATGCTGCGTGTTTCTAGGACATGCCTTAGTTTTGGATTCTCACTGAAAAGCTTTTCTGGATTAAAGCGTCCTGTTAGAAATTCCTGATGATGAAGAGTTGTGTGATGATAATGATCCCGGTGCAAACATCTCGGCGGCTCGTCCCTGTACTCATCTTACAGCTACAGGCTCAGCCGCCGTCGCTGCCTCCTCATTCTAATGAGTTGCGTATTCTGCACCATGCAAATAACAAGTCCCTAATTCCCAGCAGATAGGCATCTTTCTGATGGAACAAATGGAAAATCTCTAGCCCTTAATTCTGTCATTAGTATTCCGAGCAGATGACAGCTAAATAACAGCGAGGACTGTCTGGGCGGCTGTGTGGGAAATCTAATATTGATTTGTTAAATAGTGTCAAGGAGTCAAAATTGACTAATCTCCAGTCGATTGTTTATGAGGCAGTTAGTAGAGAAACGGATGCCCCTACTTAATTAATAACTCATTACTGGAATTGATGATATGGTTGTGTAGCGCCAGCGTCCCTGGCTCAGCACCTGAATTCCTCCGGACACTTTCTGTCTAGTGATCTCCCATATATGTACAGTAGTGTGTTCTCCCCGTGTGCTCACCAGTAATAGCCACCATTGTGGGCACTATGACAGGAGTCTCTGGGCTGGCACCAGTAATAGCCACCATTGTGGGCACTATGACAGGAGTCTCTGGGCTGGCACCAGTAATAGCCGCCATTGTGGGCACTATGACAGGAGTCTCTGGGCTGGCACCAGTAATAGCCACCATTGTGGGCACTATGGCAGGAGTCTCTGGGCTGGCACCAGTAATAGCCACCATTGTGGGCACTATGACAGGAGTCTCTGGGCTGGCACCAGTAATAGCACATTGTGGGCACTATGACAGGAGTCTCTGGGCTGGCACCAGTAATAGCCACCATTGTGGGCACTATGGCAGGAGTCTCTGGGCTGGCACCAGTAATAGCACATTGTGGGCACTATGACAGGAGTCTCTAGGCTGGCACCAGTAATAGCCACCATTGTGGGCACTATGACAGGAGTCTCTGGGCTGGCACCAGTAATAGCCACCATTGTGGGCACTATGACAGGAGTCTCTGGGCTGGCACCAGTAATAGCACATTGTGGGCACTATGACAGGAGTCTCTGGGCTGGCACCAGTAATAGCCACCATTGTGGGCACTATGACAGGAGTCTCTGGGCTGGCACCAGTAATAGCCACCATTGTGGGCACTATGACAGGAGTCTCTGTGCTGGCACCAGTAATAGCCACCATTGTGGGCACTATGACAGGAGTCTCCGGGCTGGCACCAGTAATAGCCGCCATTGTGGGCACTATGACAGGAGTCTCTGGGCTGGCAACAGTAATAGCCACCATTGTGGGCACTATGACAGGAGTCTCTGGGCTGGCACCAGTAATAGCCACCATTGTGGGCACTATGACAGGAGTCGCTAGGCTGGCACCAGTAATAGCCGCCATTGTGGGCACTATGACAGGAGTCTCCGGGCTGGCACCAGTAATTGCCGCATTGTGGGCACTATGACAGGAGTCTCTGGGCTGGCACCAGTAATTGCCGCCATTGTGGGCAATATGACAGGAGTCTCTGGGCTGGCACCAGTAATAGCCGCCATTGTGGGCACTATGACAGGAGTCTCTGGGCTGGCACCAGTAATAGCACATTGTGGGCACTATGACAGGAGTCTCTGGGCTGGCACCAGTAATTGCCGCCATTGTGGGCACTATGACAGGAGTTTCTGGGCTGGCACCAGTAATAGCCGCCATTGTGGGCACTATGGCAGGAGTCTCTGGGCTGGCACCAGTAATAGCCACCATTGTGGGCACTATGACAGGAGTCTCTGGGCTGGCACCAGTAATAGCACATTGTGGGCACTATGACAGGAGTCTTTGGGCTGGCACCAGTAATAGCACATTGTGGGCACTATGACAGGAGTCTCTGGGCTGGCACCAGTAATAGCCACCATTGTGGGCACTATGGCAGGAGTCTCTGGGCTAGCACCAGTAATAGCACCTTGTGGGCACTATGACAGGAGTCTCTGGGCTGGCACCAGTAATAGCCACCATTGTGGGCACTATGACAGGAGTCTCTGGGCTGGCACCAGTAATAGCCACCATTGTGGGCACTATGACAGGAGTCTCTGGGCTGGCACCAGTAATAGCCGCCATTGTGGGCACTATGACAGGAGTCTCTGGGCTGGCACCAGTAATAGCCACCATTGTGGGCACTATGACAGGAGTCTCTGGGCTGGCACCAGTAATAGCCACCATTGTGGGCACTATGGCAGGAGTCTCTGGGCTGGCACCAGTAATAGCACATTGTGGGCACTATGACAGGAGTCTCTGGGCTGGCACCAGTAATTGCCGCCATTGTGGGCACTATGACAGGAGTCTCTGGGCTGGCACCAGTAATAGCCGCCATTGTGGGCACTATGACAGGAGTCTCTGGGCTGGCACCAGTAATAGCCGCCATTGTGGGCACTATGACAGGAGTCTCTGGGCTGGCACCAGTAATAGCACATTGTGGGCACTATGACAGGAGTCTCTGGGCTGGCACCAGTAATAGCCGCCATTGTGGGCACTATGACAGAAGTCTCTGGGCTGGCACCAGTAATAGCCGCCATTGTGGGCACTATGACAGGAGTCTCTGGGCTGGCACCAGTAATAGCCGCCATTGTGGGCACTATGACAGGAGTCTCTGGGCTGGCACCAGTAATAGCCGCCATTGTGGGCACTATGACAGGAGTCTCTGGGCTGGCACCAGTAATAGCCGCCATTGTGGGCACTATGACAGGAGTCTCTGGGCTGGCACCAGTAATAGCCGCCATTGTGGGCACTATGACAGGAGTCTCTGGGCTGGCACCAGTAATAGCCGCCATTGTGGGCACTATGACAGGAGTCTCTGGGCTGGCACCAGTAATAGCACATTGTGGGCACTATGACAGGAATCTCTGGGCTGGCACCAGTAATAGCCACCATTGTGGGCACTATGGCAGGAGTCTCTGGGCTGGCACCAGTAATAGCCACCATTGTGGGCACTATGACAGGAGTCTCTGGGCTGGCACCAGTAATAGCACATTGTGGGCACTATGACAGGAGTCTCTGGGCTGGCACCAGTAATAGCCACCATTGTGGGCACTATGGCAGGAGTCTCTGGGCTGGCACCAGTAATAGCACATTGTGGGCACTATGACAGGAGTCTCTAGGCTGGCACCAGTAATAGCCACCATTGTGGGCACTATGACAGGAGTCTCTGGGCTGGCACCAGTAATAGCCACCATTGTGGGCACTATGACAGGAGTCTCTGGGCTGGCACCAGTAATAGCACATTGTGGGCACTATGACAGGAGTCTCTGGGCTGGCACCAGTAATAGCCACCATTGTGGGCACTATGACAGGAGTCTCCGGGCTGGCACCAGTAATAGCCGCCATTGTGGGCACTATGACAGGAGTCTCTGGGCTGGCACCAGTAATTGCTGCCATTGTGGGCAATATGACAGGAGTCTCTGGGCTGGCACCAGTAATTGCTGCCATTGTGGGCAATATGACAGTAGTCTCCGGGCTGGCACCAGTAATTGCTGCCATTGTGGGCAATATGACAGTAGTCTCCGGGCTGGCACCAGTAATAGCCACCATTGTGGGCACTATGACAGGAGTCGCTAGGCTGGCACCAGTAATAGCCGCCATTGTGGGCACTATGACAGGAGTCTCCGGGCTGGCACCAGTAATTGCCGCATTGTGGGCACTATGACAGGAGTCTCTGGGCTGGCACCAGTAATTGCCGCCATTGTGGGCAATATGACAGGAGTCTCTGGGCTGGCACCAGTAATAGCCGCCATTGTGGGCAATATGACAGGAGTCTCTGGGCTGGCACCAGTAATAGCCGCCATTGTGGGCACTATGACAGGAGTCTCTGGGCTGGCACCAGTAATAGCACATTGTGGGCACTATGACAGGAGTCTCTGGGCTGGCACCAGTAATTGCAGCCATTGTGGGCACTTTGACAGGAGTCTCTGGGCTGGCACCAGTAATAGCCGCCATTGTGGGCACTATGGCAGGAGTCTCTGGGCTGGCACCAGTAATAGCCACCATTGTGGGCACTATGACAGTAGTCTCCGGGCTGGCACCAGTAATAGCTGCCATTGTGGGCACTATGACAGTAGTCTCCGGGCTGGCACCAGTAATAGCACCTTGTGGGCACTATGAGTCTCTGGGCTGGCACCAGTAATAGCACATTGTGGGCACTATGACAGGAGTCTCTGGGCTGGCACCAGTAATAGCCGCCATTGTGGGCACTATGACAGGAGTCTCTGGGCTGGCACCAGTAATAGCACATTGTGGGCACTATGACAGGAGTCTCTGGGCTGGCACCAGTAATTGCCGCCATTGTGGGCACTATGGCAGGAGTCTCTGGGCTGGCACCAGTAATAGCCGCCATTGTGGGCACTATGACAGGAGTCTCTGGGCTGGCACCAGTAATTGCCACCATTGTGGGCACTATGACAGTAGTCTCCGGGCTGGCACCAGTAATTGCCACCATTGTGGGCACTATGACATTAGTCTCTGGGCTGGCACCAGTATTAGCCGCCATTGTTGGCACTATGACAGTAGGCTGGCACCAGTAATAGGCACTGGGATTATAGTTTCTGTCTGCATTATGTGTGCAGGGGCAAACACAGGATTTTCAGAAGGGGGTTTCCAGAGAGGGGCGGCGCAAAGCACGGAGATGGACACTTAGGTGACCCAGTATATGCCGGGTCTGTTAAAGTAATGTAGATAGACCAAATGTGTGTGTGTGTGTGTGTGTGTGTGTGTGTGTGTGTATATATGTGTATATATATATCTATCTCTACATACAGCAGTGTAGACCCCTGGGCATAGCAATGTATTGGCGCCCCTTCCGATCCTCCAGCGGTAGGGGTGGGGGAAGCTTTGATGTCCCGCGGGTGGTAGGGGGTATTATATCAACCGCTCTGCATGTAGGGCCTGGATCAGTAATTTCCACTAATTACCCCTTTACTGCACAGATGGTGGGAGATGGGGTGGGAGAAGGGGGCATTGGGATGAATGAAGGGGCCCTGATACATAACTTCCAGGGTGGTAGAGGATGTTTAATATGCAGAGGAGGGGTGTATAGTGGAGGGGGCTTATTATTCATAATTTTCTGGTGGGAGGACAGCTTGCTTGACTGCAGATATCTCCAGTTCCCAGAAATAGATTTCTAAGATTTTAATGGAATTAATAACTAGAGAATCCCACCTACCAAATGGTACTGGGGACTAGGGGATCAGAGTTCAGGGGGCAGAGCAATCTGCCAACGAGTATATAAAACTACATACCAGGTGTGTGGAGCTGGAGCAGTAACCAGCTGCTGGAAGGCTGATATCTCTGGTTCTGGGAACAGTAGAGACAAGCTACTAGTGTCCATCATAGGAGGAGAGTCCCAGCTTTTGGAATATACCCTCAGAAAAACTCTAAGGGGCACATTTATCAAGATCGCATTTACAATGCGATCTGGGCAGAATATTACCGCCCAGGATCGCATTGTAAAATGCGGTCATATCACCTCCGAAAGGATCCTGTCCCTGCGGAAGCCGGGGGGGGTCTGCGCATGAGTGGTTACGCGCTGACACTCCCCCCGCGACCCCGCTGAGCGATGTGCGCCCATAGGCTACAATGTACTATAGCCATATCACAATGGCGGCTTCGCACCTATGGGGGATGTGGCCGGCAGCGCTGCAGGGGGATCGCAGCGGGGATCGGAGATTCCCCCTTTAATACATTTCAGTGCTACTTAATATTTGCGGTTAACCCCCAAAGACAGATGTTTTCGGGGATTTAGCCGCAAATATTGCTTGATAAATGGGCCCCAAAGTCAGACAGAACCTGAAATATCTGACTGGGAAGAGCAATTAACAGGCTTGGATGGGGGCCACTGCTTTGAAGTCAGATATCTCCGGTTCCCCAGGGCCGATTTTTTTTTTTTTTATTCTTGTACCCATGGAAAGAGGGGGCCCTCAGCTTTCAGTCTAGGGCCCTTAAATTCCTGGGGGGGTTCTGGGTACTCAGAAAACCCCCCTGTGTGCGCCACTGGTGTGACATGGGGCTTCGTTATTAGGGGATTTTTTGTTGCTGAGAAATGCTCCCGGGCATCAGTAATCCTTATCCTGAGGATATTAGTCCTGAGCCGTGGAATGGGTACACATAGTCACTTTGCTTTACATATTAGAGTACACCTCTGAGCTGGGCCCGTAGCGATATCCTTATGCAGGGGGAGTAGTGTACACCTCTGAGCTGAGCCCGTAGCGATATCCATATGCAGGGGGAGTAGTGTACACCTCTGAGCTGGGCCCGTAATGATATCCTTATGCAGGGGGAGTAGCGTACACCTCTGAGCTGGGCCCGTAGCGATATCCTTATGCAGGGGGAGTAGCGTACACCTCTGAGCTGGGCCCGTAGTGATATCCTTATGCAGGGGGAGTAGCGTACACCTCTGAGCTGGGCCCGTAGCGATATCCTTATGCAGGGGGAGTAGCGTACACCTCTGAGCTGGGCCTGTAGTGATATCCTTATGCAGGGGGAGTAGCGTACACCTCTGAGCTGGGCCCGTAGCGATATCCTTATGCAGGGGGAGTAGTGTACACCTCTGAGCTGGGCCCGTAGCGATATCCTTATGCAGGGGGAGTAGCGTACACCTCTGAGCTGGGCCCGTAGCGATATCCTTATGCAGGGGGAGTAGCGTACACCTCTGAGCTGGGCCCGTAGTGATATCCTTATGCAGGTGGAGTAGCGTACACCTCTGAGCTGGGCCCATAGTGATATCCTTATGCAGGGGGTGTAGCGTACACCTCTGAGCTGGGCCCGTAGCGATATCCTTATGCAGGGGGAGTAGTGTACACCTCTGAGCTGGGCCCGTAGCGATATCCTTATGCAGGGGGAGTAGGGTACACCTCTGAGCTGGGCCTGTAGTGATATCCTTATGCAGGGGGAGTAGTGTACACCTCTGAGCTGAGCCCGTAGCGATATCCATATGCAGGGGGAGTAGTGTACACCTCTGAGCTGGGCCCATAGTGATATCCTTATGCAGGGGGAGTAGCGTACACCTCTGAGCTGGGCCCGTAGTGATATCCTTATGCAGGTGGAGTAGCGTACACCTCTGAGCTGGGCCCGTAGCGATATCCTTATGCAGGTGGAGTAGCGTACACCTCTGAGCTGGGCCCGTAGTGATATCCTTATGCAGGGGGAGTAGGGTACACCTCTGAGCTGGGCTTGTAGTGATATCCTTATGCAGGGGGAGTAGCGTACACCTCTGAGCTGGGCCCGTAGCGATATCCTTATGCAGGGGGAGTAGCGTACACCTCTGAGCTGGGCCCGTAGCGATATCCTTATGCAGGTGGAGTAGCGTACACCTCTGAGCTGGACCCGTAGCGATATCCTTATGCAGGGGGAGTAGTGTACACCTCTGAGCTGGACCCGTAGCGATATCCTTATGCAGGGGGAGTAGGGTACACCTCTGAGCTGGGCCCGTAACGATATCCTTATGCAGGGGGAGTAGTGTACACCTCTGAGCTGGGCCCGTAGCGATATCCTTATATAGGGGGAGTAGTGTACACCTCTGAGCTGGGCCTGTAGTGATATCCTTATGCAGGGGGAGTAGCGTACACCTCTGAGCTGGGCCCTTAGTGATATCCTTATGCAGGGGGAGTAGGGTACACCTCTGAGCTGGGCCCGTAGTGATATCCTTATGCAGGGGGAGTAGCGTACACCTCTGAGCTGTTCCCGTAGTGATATCCTTATGCAGGGGGTGTAGCGTACACCTCTGAGCTGGGCCCGTAGCGATATCCTTATGCAGGGGGAGTAGCGAACACCTTTGAGCTGGACCCGTAGCGATATCCTTATGCAGGGGGTGTAGCGTACACCTCTGAGCTGGGCCCTTAGTAATATCCTTATGCAGGGGGTGTAGCGTACACCTCTGAGCTGGGCCCGTAGCGATATCCTTATGCAGGGGGAGTAGGGTACACCTCTGAGCTGGGCCCGTAGCGATATCCTTATGCAGGGGGAGTAGTGTACACCTCTGAGCTGGGCCCGTAACGATATCCTTATGCAGGGGGAGTAGTGTACACCTCTGAGTTGGGCCCGTAGCGATATCCTTATGCAGGGGGAGTAGCGTACACCTCTGAGCTGGGCCCGTAGCGATATCCTTATGCAGGGGGAGTAGCGTACACCTTTGAGCTGGGCCCGTAGCGATATCCTTATGCAGGGGGAGTAGCGTACACCTCTGAGCTGGGCCCGTAGCGATATCCTTATGCAGGGGGAGTAGCGTACACCTCTGAGCTGGGCCCGTAGTGATATCCTTATGTAGGAGGTGTAGCGTACACCTCTGAGCTGGGCCCGTAGTGATATCCTTATGCAGGGGGAGTAGCGTACACCTCTGAGCTGGGCCCGTAGCGATATCCTTATGCAGGGGGAGTAGTGTACACCTTTGAGCTGGGCCCGTAGTGATATCCTTATGCAGGGGGAGTAGCGTACACCTCTGAGCTGGGCCTGTACTGATATCCTTATGCAGGGGGAGTAGCGTACACCTCTGAGCTGGGCCTGTAGTGATATCCTTATGCAGGGGGAGTCGCGTACACCTTTGAGCTGGGCCCGTAGCGATATCCTTATGCAGGGGGTGTAGCGTACACCTCTGAGCTGGGCCCGTAGCGATATCCTTATGCAGGGGGAGTAGGGTACACCTCTGAGCTGGGCCCGTAGCGATATCCTTATGCAGGGGGAGTAGGGTACACCTCTGAGCTGGGCCCGTAGTGATATCCTTATGCAGGGGGAGTAGCGTACACCTCTGAGCTGGGCCTGTAGTGATATCCTTATGCAGGGGGAGTAGTGTATACCTCTGAGCTGGGCCCTTAGTGATATCCTTATGCAGGGGGAGTAGCGTACACCTCTGAGCTGGACCCGTAGCGATATCCTTATGCAGGGGGAGTAGCGTACACCTCTGAGCTGGGCCTGTAGTAATATCCTTATGCAGGGGGAGTAGCGTACACCTCTGAGCTGGGCCCGTAGTGATATCCTTATGCAGGGGGAGTAGCGTACACCTCTGAGCTGGGCCTGTAGTGATATCCTTATGCAGGGGGAGAAGCGTACACCTCTGAGCTGGGCCTGTAGTGATATCCTTATGCAGGGGGAGTAGTGTATACCTCTGAGCTGGGCCCTTAGTGATATCCTTATGCAGGGGGAGTAGCGTACACCTCTGAGCTGGGCCCGTAGCGATATCCTTATGCAGGGGGAGTAGCGTACACCTCTGAGCTGGGCCCGTAGTGATATCCTTATGCAGGGGGAGTAGTGTACACCTCTGAGCTGGACCCGTAGCGATATCCTTATGCAGGGGGTGTAGCGTACACCTCTGAGCTGGGCCTGTAGTGATATCCTTATGCAGGGGGTGTAGTGTACACCTCTGAGCTGGGCCCGTAGTGATATCCGTATGCAGGGGGAGTAGTGTACACCTCTGAGCTGGGCCCGTAGTGATATCCTTATGCAGGGGGAGTAGCGTACACCTCTGAGCTGGGCCTGTAGTGATATCCTTATGTAGGGGGTGTAGTGTACACCTCTGAGCTGGGCCCGTAGCGATATCCTTATGCAGGGGGTGTAGTGTACACCACTGAGCTGGGCCTGTAGTGATATCCTTATGCAGGGGGAGTAGCGTACACCTCTGAGCTGGACCCGTAGTGATATCCTTATGCAGGGGGAGTAGTGTACACCTCTGAGCTGGGCCTGTAGCGATATCCTTATGCAGGGGGAGTAGGGTACACCTCTGAGCTGGGCCCGTAGCGATATCCTTATGCAGGGGGAGTAGTGTACACCTCTGAGCTGGGCCTGTAGCGATATCCTTATGCAGGGGGAGTAGTGTACACCACTGAGCTGGGCCTGTAGTGATATCCTTATGCAGGGGGAGTAGTGTACACCTCTGAGCTGGGCCCGTAGCGATATCCTTATGCAGGGGGTGTAGTGTACACCTCTGACCTGGGCCCGTAGCGATATCCTTATGCAGGGGGTGTAGTGTACACCACTGAGCTGGGCCCGTAGCGATATCCTTATGCAGGGGGAGTAGCGTACACCTCTGAGCTGGGCCCGTAGCGATATCCTTATGCAGGGGGAGTAGGGTACACCTCTGAGCTGGGTCTGTAGCGATATCCTTATGCAGGGGGAGTAGTGTACACCACTGAGCTGGGCCCGTAGCGATATCCTTATGCAGGGGGAGTAGCGTACACCTCTGAGCTGGGTCTGTAGCGATATCCTTATGCAGGGGGAGTAGCGTACACCTCTGAGCTGGGCCCGTAGCGATATCCTTATGCAGGGGGTGTAGTGTATACCTCTGAGCTGGGCCTGTAGCGATATCCTTATGCAGGGGGAGTAGTGTACACCACTGAGCTGGGCCTGTAGTGATATCCTTATGCAGGGGGAGTAGGGCACACCTCTGAGCTGGGCCCGTAGTGATATCCTTATGCAGGGGAGTAGTGTATACCTCTGAGCTGGGCCCGTAGTGATATCCTTATGCAGGGGGAGTAGCGTACACCACTGAGCTGGGCCCGTAGCGATATCCTTATGCAGGGGGAGTAGGGTACACCTCTGAGCTGGGTCTGTAGCGATATCCTTATGCAGGGGGAGTAGTGTACACCACTGAGCTGGGCCCGTAGCGATATCCTTATGCAGGGGGAGTAGCGTACACCTCTGAGCTGGGCCCGTAGTGATATCCTTATGCAGGGGGAGTAGGGTACACCTCTGAGCTGGGTCTGTAGCGATATCCTTATGCAGGGGGAGTAGCGTACACCTCTGAGCTGGGCCCGTAGCGATATCCTTATGCAGGGGGTGTAGTGTACACCTCTGAGCTGGGTCTGTAGTGATATCCTTATGCAGGGGGAGTAGTGTACACCACTGAGCTGGGCCCATAGTGATATCCTTATGCAGGGGGAGTAGCGTACACCTCTGAGCTGGGCCCGTAGCGATATCCTTATGCAGGGGGTGTAGTGTACACCTCTGAGCTGGGTCTGTAGCGATATCCTTATGCAGGGGGAGTAGTGTACACCACTGAGCTGGGCCTGTAGCGATATCCTTATGCAGGGGGAGTAGTGTACACCTCTGAGCTGTACAAACTATGATATAAATTCACCAATTATGGTTTGCATATATATATTTTAGTAGTATTTACATTTATTTATCAAATTTTATATTATTTCTTTGAACATTTTTATATTTGTGTATATTATAGATTTTTTTGGGAGTACCGTATATACTCGAGTATAAGTCGACCCGAATATAAGCCGAGGGACCTAATTTTACAACAAAAAAAACGGGAAAACTTATTGACTCAAGTGGGACCCTCACTCGAGTATAAGCCGAGGGGGGCTTTTTCAGCATAAAAAATGTTCTGAAAAAGTAGGCTTATACTCGAGTATATATGGTAATTTTATGATCTAGATGTAGTTACTGGTATTATTACTATTGTCATTTCCTTTTTTTCACTTTGTATTTTAATTTTTGAAATATAATATGGGGGAAATTTACTAAAGGAAATTTGTAAAAAATAGGTGTATTTGTATTCAGAAATACACTTATTTTTTACATTTACTATCCCGAAAATATGGCAATTCGTATTCGTATTGATAGCACATCAATACAAATACGAATTGACATATTTTCGGGATAGTAAATGTCAAAAATAAGTGTATTTCTGAATAAAAATACACCTATTTTTTACAAATTTCCTTTAGTAAATTTCCCCCATAACTTCTATTGTATTTTATAATGTTTTTTTATTTTTCTTTGTCTATCATTTCTTGTATGTGATATTTCTATGAATCACTATATTATATATGTTATATTATGTCCTGCAGAGGGACTATAGAATGCTGGTATGCTTGGTGGTATGAGCATGACTGCAGCTATGTTTCTATACCGAGAATCTGTCCTACATCATCCTGTAAGTCGTACCTCCCAAGTTACCCTCCTTTAGGAAATGAAAAGTTGGGAAGTTTTCTGTAGTTGGGGCAGTATGGGTGGTGTAGTAGCTAGCACTCCTGCCTGCCGGTGCTGAGGTCATGGGTTTGATACCCAACGCGGCCTCTGAGTATGTAGAGTTGTACACATATATTTGTGGCCTTTCCTCCCTCCATAGAGTTACAATATATACTGGTAAGCTAATTGGCTTCCAATGTTACATGGGCAGGCTAGATGAGATCTGTGGTTCTTCTCTTCCCTTCTGTTAGGCACTGCCGAACCCTTGCGGCACCATAGAAAAAAAATTGGTAACAATTTTGCAATTGTTATTTTTTAAAGTAATTTTTTTAACAATTATTTTTTTCCCTGCTAGTAATGAATATGGTATTTCAATTCTACTGCATAGGCACGAGCCGGCACAGGTATGCTCACATCTATGGAGAAGTGCCCAGAGTATAGTCCTTGATAACATTTGGCAGCAGGGGAGCCTCTCTCTATGGAGAACATCCCACTGCAGGTGCCCAGAGTGTAGTCCTTGCTAACATTTGATTGTAGGGAGCCTCTATCTGATGCCCAGAGTGTAGTCCTTGGTAAGGTTTGGCAGTAGGGGATCATCTCTCTATGGAGAACGCCCCACCACAGATGCCCAGAGTGCAGTCCTTGGTAATGTTTGGCAGTAAGGGGGCCTCTCTCTATGGAGGACACCCCACCACAAGTGTCTTTTATAACATCTGATTGTAGGGGATCCTCTCTACCGCAGGTGCCCAGAGTGTAGTCCTTGGTAATGTTTAACTGTAGGGGAGCCTCTCTCAGCGGAAAACGCCCTACTGCGGGTGCCCAGAGTGTAGTCCTTGGTAATGTTTGGCAGTAGGTGAGCCTCTCTCTATGGAGAACACCCCACCACATGTGCCAAGAGTGTAGTCATTGGTAATGTTTGATTGCAGGGGATCCTCCCTCTTTGGAGAACAACCCAATGCAGGTGCCCAAAGTGTAATCCTTGGTAATGTTCGGCTGTAGGGGAGCCTCTATCTGCAGATGCCCAGAGGGTAGTCCTTGGTAATGTTTGGCGGTAGGGGAGCCTCTCTACGCAGAATGCCCCACCGCAGGTGCCCAAGTGTAGTCTCTGGTAATGTTTGACTGTAGGGGATCCTCTATCTATGGAGATCACCCCACTGCAGGTGCCCAGAGTGCAGGGTCTTGTAAAATTTGGCTGTTGGGGAGCCTCTCTCTGTGGAGAACATCCCGCCGCAGGTGCCCAGAGTGTAGTCCTTGCTAACGTTTGATTGGAGGGAGCCTCTATCTGCAGATGCCCAGAGTATAGTCCTTGATAACATTTGGCAGCAGGGGAGCCTCTCTCTCTATGGAGAACATCCGGCCGCTGGTGCCCAGAGTGTAGTCTTTGGTAATGTTTGATTGTAGTGGATCATCTCTCTATGGAGAACGCCCCCACCATAGATGCCCAGAGTGTAGTCCTTGATAACATTTGGCAGCAGGGGAGCCTCTCTCTCTATGGAGAACATCCCGCCACTGGTGCCCAGAGTGTAGTCTTTGGTAATGTTTGATTGTAGTGGATCATCTCTCTATGGAGAACGCCCCACCATAGATGCCCAGAGTGTAGTCCTTGGTAACGTTTGGCTATAAGGGAGAACACCCTACTGCATGTGCCGAGTGTATCTCTTGGTAATGTTTGACGGTAGGTGATCCTCTATCTGTGGAGAACGCCCCGCCGCTGGTGCCCAGAGTGTAGTTCTTTTTTTAACATTTGGCAGTAGGGTAGCCTCTCTCTATGGAGAACGCCCTGCCACAGGTGCCCAGAGTGTAGTCCTTGGTAAAGTTTAGCAGTAGGGGAGCCGCTATCTAGGGAGAATGCCCCGCCGCAGGTGTCTTTTGTAATGTTTGATTGTAGGGGATCCTCTCTCTATGGAGAATACCCCACCGCAGGTGGCCAGGGTGTAGTCTTTGCTAATGTTTGGCTGTAGGAGATATTCTATCTATTGAAAACTCCCCACGATAGGTGCCCAGAGTGTCGTCCTTGGTAACATTTGACAGTACGGGAGCCTCTCTCTATGGAGAATGCCCCACTGCCGGTGCCCAAGTGTAGTCTTTGGAAACATTTGATTGTAGGGGATACTCTCTCTCTAAGGAGAACGCCCCGCAGCAGGTGCCCAGAGTGTAGTCCTTGGTAACATTTGGCAGTAGGGAAGTCTCTCTCTATGGAGAATGACACCCCCCCCACAGATGCCCAGAGTGTAGTCCTTGGTAATGTTTAGCTCTAGGGGAGCCTCTCTCTGCAGAGAACGCCCTGCCGCTGATGCCCAGAGTTTTGACTTTGCTAATGTTTGATTATACGGGATCCTCTATCTATGGAGAATGCCCCACCATAGGTGCCCAGAGTGTTGTCCTTGGTAACGTTTGGCAGTAGGGGAGCCTCTCTCTATGGAGAACACCCCACCGCAGGTGCCCAGAGTGTAGTCCTTGGTAACGTTTGACAGTAGCGGAGCCTCTCTCTATGGAGAATGCCCCGCCAGAGATGCCCAGAGTGTAGTCCTTAGCTACGTTTGGCTGTAGGGGAGCCTCCTTCTGCGGAGAATGCCCCACTGCAGTTGCCCAGAGTGTAGTCCTTGGTAACATTTGGCAGTAGTGGAGCCTCTCTCTATGGGGAACGCCCCGCCGCAGGTGGCCAGAGTGTAGTCTTTGGTAATGTTTGATGTTGGCGGATCCTCTATCAATGGAGAATGCCCCACTGCAGGTGCCTATGGGGTAGTCCTTATTAATGTCGCCCTGCCGCAGGTGCCCAGAGTGTAGTCCTTGGTAACTTTGATGGTAGGGGATCCTCTATCTATGGCGAACTCACTGCCACAGGTGCCCAAAGTATAGTCCTTGGTAATGTTTGGCAGTAGGGGATCCTCTCTCTATGGGGAACACCCCACTGCAGGTGCCCTGTGTATAGTCCTTGTTAATGTTTAGCAGTAGAGGAGCCTCTCTCTGCGGAGAACACCCCCCCCCCCCCCCCCCCCCCCCCCGCAGGTGCCAAGAGTATGGTCCTTGGCAACATGTGGCAGTAGGGGAGCCTCTCTCTAGGGAGAACGCCCCACCACAGTTGCCCATAGTGAAGTCCTTGGTAATGTCTGGCTGTAGGTGCACCTCACTGTACGGAGAAGGCCCCACTGCAGGTGCCCAGAGTGTAGTCCTTGGTAATGTTTGGCTGTAGGTGAGCCTCCCTGTATGGAGAACACCCCACTGCAGGTGCCCAGAGTGTAGTTCTTGGTAATTTTTGGCAGTAGGGGAGCCTGTCTATGCAAAGAACGCCCTGCCGCAGGTGCCCAAAGTGTAGTCCTGGGTAACTTTTGGCAGTAGGGGAGTCTTTCTCTCTATGGAGAATGCCCCGCCACAGATGTTCAGAGTGTAGTCCTTGGTAATGTTTAGCTCTAGGGGAGCCTCTCTCTGCAGAGAATGCCCTGCCACTGGTGCCCAGAGTGTAGTACTTGGTAACGTTTGGCAGTATGGGAGCCTCTATCTATGGAGAACATCCCACCGCAGGTGCCCAGAGTGTAGTCCTTGGTAACGTTTGGCAGTAGTGGAGCCTCTATCTATGAAGAATGCCCCACCGCAGGTGCCCAGAGTGTAGTCCTTGGTAATGTTTGGCTATAGGGGAGCCTCTCTCTATGGAGAACGCCCTGCCGTGGGTGCCCAGAGTGTAGTCCTTAGTAACATTTGGCAATAGGCGAGCCTCTCTACAGAGAACGCCTACTGCAGGTGCCCAGAGTGTAGACCTTGGTAATGTTTGGCTGTAGAGGAGCCTCTCTCTATGGAGAACACCCCACCACATGTGCCCAGAGTGTAGTCCTTGGTAATATTTGGCTGTAGGGGAACCTCTCTCTAAGGAAAACGCCCTGCCGCAGATGCCCAGAGTGTAGTTGTAGTACTTGGTAATGTTTGGCTGTAGGGGAGCCTCTATCTACGACCTGGGATAAACATAGAATGTGACGGCAGATAAGAACCACTTGGCCCATCTAGTCTGCCCCTTTTTTAAACATGTTACCTCAAACCATATTTGATCCTTTTTTTTTGTAAGGATATCAATATGCCTATCCCAAGCATGTTTAAATTGTTCTACTGTATTTGCGTCTACCACCTCTGTTGGGAGGCTATTCCACTTACTGTATCTACTACTCTTTCTGTGAAGTAATTCTTCCTCAGATTTCCCCTGAATCTTCCTCCCTCTAGTTTCAGTGCATGTCCTCGTGTTCTGCTGCTCAGCTTCCTGTGAAGAATGTCTCCCACCTGCACCTTGGTAAAACCCTTGATATTTGAAAGTTTCTATCATGTCCCCCCTTTCCCTTCTCTGCTCCAAACTATACATGTTAAGATCTTTCAGTCTTTCCTGGTACGTTTTGTGATGTAGGCCATGCACCATTTTAGTTGCTCTTCTTTGTACAGTCTCTAATGTATTTATATCCTTCTGGCAATATGGCCTCCAGAACTGAACACAGTACTCTAGATGAGGTCGGACCAATGACCTATACAGTGGCATTATTACTTCTTTCTTTTACTGCTGATACCTTTCCCTATGCAACCAAGCATCTGACTTGCCGTCTTCATTACTTTGTTACATTGCCTACCTGCCTTTAAGTCCCCTGAAATAATAACACCTAGATTCCTCTCTTCCTCAGTAGTTTCCATTATAGTGCCATTTATACTATATTTAGTCTTTCGTTTTTTTGATGATTTTGCATTTTTTGCCATTAAATTGTAGTTGCCATGCTCTTGACCATTCCTCTAATCTACCTAGATCATCAGTCATTTGTTTTACCCCCTCCTGGTGTGTCTAACCTGTTGCATACCTTTTGTGTCATCTGCAAAAAGGCACATTTTACCCTCAATTCCATTTGCAATATTACCAATAAAGATATTAAAAAACACTGGTCCAATACAGATCCCTGGGGTACACCACTTGTAACCTTTCCCTCCTTTTACTGTACTCTGTTTACTACAACTCTGTTTTCTGTCCTGCAACCACGCTCTTATCCATTCAACTATCTTAGAATCCAATCCCAAGCTTTAAAGTTTATTTAACAGTCTGCGATGTGGGACAGTGTCAAAAGCCTTACTAAAGTCTAGATAAGCTACATCTACAGCCCCACCTTGATCTATTACTTTAGTCACCCAGTCAAAAAAGTAAATAAGATTTGTTTGACATGATCTTCCCCCAGTAAACCCATGCTGTTTTGGATCATGTAAATTGCTGGTTTTGAGATATTCTACAACTCTGTGTTTTAATAGTGTTTCCATCAATTTCCCTACTACTGATGTAAGGCTCACTGGTTGATAGTTGCTTACCTCTTCCTTCCTTCCACTTTTGTGCAGTGGGACTACATTTGCTGTTTTCCAGTCCTCTGGGATTACTCCAATAGCTAGTGACTGGTTGAATAATTTTGTTAATGGTTTTACCAGCTCCCCTTTAAGCTCTTTTAGTATCCTTGGATGTATCCCATCTGGCCCTATTGATTCATCCACTTTCAGTTTTGAGAGTTCTGTGAGGACTTTCTCCTCTGTAAATGTATTTGTCTCTCCCTCAGTTTTCTGACTATACTTGCAACTTAACTGTGGCCCCTTCCCCTCTCTTTCAGCAGTGAATACTGAGCAGAAATAATTATTAATATTATCTGCTATTACCTTGGCCCCCCTTAAGAAGACTACCACTCTCTGTCTTTAGTCTTATTATTCCACTTTTTTATTTTCTCCTTTCACTTACTGTATATACCTAAAAAAGTTTTCCCCCCTTTACCCACTGACTGGGCCATTTTCTCTTCAGCCTGTGCTTTTGTACATCTGATTACCTTCTTAGCCGCCTTCTGTCTAACAAGATACACCACGTTGTCCTCATTACTCTGCTTAAATGTCTTAAAGGCCAACTTTTCTGCTTGCACAATACTTGCTACTTCTTTTGCAAACCAAAATGGCTTCCTTTTCCTGGTGTTTTTCCTAACTCTTTTGACACAAAGTTCTGTTGCTTTTAGAATTGCACTATTTAATTTTTCCCACTTATCCTGCACTCCTTCCAAGTTCTTCCACTCTGCCAAAGAATCCCTTACAGAGTTTCCCATCTCTACAAAATCAGCCTTCCTAAAATCTAACACCTTTGTTTTTGTGTGCGATGAGTCAGTCTCTGTCTTTATTTTGAACCATACTGCTTGATGGTCACTGAACCACATTTACATCAGATATTCTGTCACCATTTGTAAGTATTAAGTCTAATATTGCGTCATTACGAGTGGGATAAAAGTGAAGTGCCAATTTTACCTGAGTCACTTGTAAATTCTGAAAACTGTAAAACTTTTGCACGTTCTGCTCTTCCCTTAGGGGAATCTCCATGTATGATCGCATGTCCCCAGCGTAGTTTGTGACCCACTGAGACAGAGGTGCTGGTTTTACCCCTTGTGTGGCACTGCACTGCAGCCTGGTTAGCAATAGGTTAACGTACAGTCCTTGTGTTCTAATATCAGTCTGGAATGAGGAAGGTAATTCCTCAGCCCCTCCATTAACTCACTAGAACCCTCTTCCAATTGATCTTCAAAGCTGCAACGGGCCAGTGGCTAAAGTACAAAGGGAAGATTGATTGTCGTCCTCCCACTCTCTGTTTCCAATGTTTAAATACACACGTTCTACCGAATTACTTTCTCTTATTAAACTCCTATATGTACAGGGCCGTATCTCCCTCAAAAATACACTCACAGCTCTTTGAAAGGAAATGTTTTACAGTAAACAGGCAATCTGAGTTTCTTTCTGTTTTCTTCTTGGTTGGATGAGTTTTGATCTTGAATCAAAGAAGTTAAAAAAAAGCAAAAGAAAGGAAACTTCATAACAAGGAACATGGAAGATTTACATGGTGACAAAATATAAGAGGTGTTTAAAATGAAGGAAATATTGTATTTGTGCTGGGTCTGTGCACGTTCCAGGGAGAGATAAGCGTTATACCGTGACGGCAGGCTTCCATATGCAGGACTGCGTATGCTGCTTACCTCTGTGGGCCGCGGATGTATCGGGAATCTCCAGGTTTGGGATCTGTTATCCGTAGGCCTTGTGTCCAGAATGCTACAATCTCTGTGAGGCCACTAAGCCATTTCTCTGTCACCCTGGCCTCACGCCTATTTGCGTCACTCCCCGCACCTATCTGATCGCACAATACAGTGTAAGAAAGAGAGGGCCCCAGTACTATAATATATAATATGACCCAGTCTCCTGCATCATGGCCTTCACTCAGATGTGGCTGGAGGAGCTGCTTACTACAGCGGTAATACCGACACCCGGATCAGCTCCGACACCATTGGCTGGTTTCAGGACCCAATGAGGCTACAGGAGCTACTAAGCGCCCAGGAAATCCCCAGAGATCTCGGCATCCACCCTCTATTGCAGAGGCGGTGACCCAAGAAACGTCCCTGTCCAAACGGCGTCACATTGTCAATCACTGACAGTCTGATGCCAATCTGTGTCCATCTGCTGGTTAGTGGCTGCCGCATCTGTGCGTCATACGTGTCACCTGCTGACATGACCTAATGACACGCACGTGGCCCACAGCCCGGCCTCTGAGTGTGAACGTGGCCGTGAAACACAAATTGTTGTGCTTTTTCTATAGGGACGTCACGTCTGCACAATAGCCGCCCGCAGCCCTGCCAGATTCCTGGTGCTGGATCTCATCAGGGAACACTTACATACTGAGCCCAATCTGTCCCATCAGTCAGAGATCTGTGGGAGATGCACCTGTCTGGGGCAGGCCTGATACGGCCAACTCCCAGACTCCTCAGCGCAGACACTCCGCCCCCCCCCCCCCCCTGCCGCCGCCGCTTACAGTGCAACCAGAGAATACATATAAAGCCATTCATTACCAACACATTCCTTCCTATATTTATACGCTCTCACTGCTAACACATACAGCGCCGCCTTGGCTGAAGCAGGCAATCCACACACCCAGCCGGACAGGCCCAGCTTATAATTCCTATCACTGATGCAGGCTGACAGCGGCCTTCCATCCGGACCATCACATGTCATGTCAGGACAGCGAGGCCAGGCGGCAATCCCAACCAGCGAGCCGCGGATAATGTGGATCTCTGCTGATAGATCTCAGCACAGAGGGGGGGGGGGGGGGGGATGATGGGTATGATCCAAGAAGAAAGAATGGGATGTGACAGGCATGGATTATATAAAGCATGCAGATGCAGCGGGGAGAGGCTGCGCACTGTGATGGAGGAGGGGCGGTGAGGGTTTCCTGCGCCCCGGCTCTCCGGCACACAATGCCTAAGAAGGAGGATTACATTCCCGTCTTCTGCGCATACATGTCAACATCTGGCTCCAACATTTTGACAATTCTATTAAAATGCACCAGCGTTCTTCCCTAACACCTGTTCACCCTAATTTTCTTTCCTAAGCAGCTCACTAGTAGACAACGTAGATGCCAAATCATTTATCACTTTTTAAGTGTTTCCATATGTGTTTGTTAGGCCTGTCCTGGCCCCAGGCAAAGTGCTTTTCAGTGTATTAAAATTCAGCAAGTTTGTAGACAGTGATGTTTCATTGAGCTTCGGGTCTGGCAATTATTAGCCTAAATTATAGTTCACACATGACTTGACAAAGTGGCCGATGCATTTCAGAGAGGAGGGCAGCCCTTCAATGTGTTCCATGTTAGAGAGATGTCAGAGACCCCTTACATTGCAGGGAGAGGACCCCAAGGGACTACCAAAAATGTCAGAAATGCTACAGTGGATATGAATGACATCAACGGCAGAACATGTGTTCCGATGGCGGCAATTAGCTGCAATCTCGCTGCGTCTCACTCTGGGAGATTCACAAATTCACACACGGCTGCCTGTGTCTCCTACCGGTCACTCAGCGCGCCTGTGGTCTGGGAGAGATATATACCGACGTAGGCATTGGTCTTGCTGAGCCATGTGCCTTTCCTGCTCTCTGCTTGTACTGTGCAGGCAATATGGCAGCATGTGGTGAGCAACTCATTAGTGATGCAGCAGATCAACTCAGATGCTCTTGAAGCTTTCAGTCCACGCCGGTCTGTAGTGCCAGATGACATTGCAGCGTCATTTTTTTATTTTATTTGATGACTGATTACTAGTTAGTAAATTAACTACTTGTCAGTAAATTCTCAGTCCCTGGATTGCACATATTCCGTCCTGCCGGGGATCAGCTGATACTAGTTAGTAAATGAACTACTTGTCAGTAAATTCTCAGTCCCTGGATTGCAAATATTCTGTACTGCCGGGAATCAGCTGATTACTAGTTAGTAAATTAACTACTTGTCAGTAAATACTCAGTCCCCGGATTGCACATATTCCGTCCTGCCAGGGATCATCTGATTACTAGTTAGTAAATAAACTACTTGTCAGTAAATTCTCAGTCCCTGGATTGCACATATTGGGGGAAATTTACCAAAATGGATTCGTAAAAAATAGGTGTATTCGTAGGGAGAAATACACCTATTTTTTACACATTTGTATTTTCGGGATTTACAATCCCGAAAATACAACAATTCGTATTCCTAATGATGGGACATTCGTATTTGTATTTACAAATACGAATGTCCTACACCATCAATAGAATACGACAGGAATCACCATTCAAAAGAATGGTGGTTCCTGATTTACTAAGCAGCCGTACTGATAATACGGCTGCTAATTGGTGTAAAACACCCACGCAAATACGACAGAAAAATACACCTTGCTTACCCTGTCGTATTTGCTTTAAGCCTGCACGGATCAGTCAGATCCGTGCAGGCTTTAGTGTAAAAAAATAGAAAAATAAATAAATATAAAAAAAAAATCGGCGTGGGGTCCCCCCCACAGCCGAAACCAGCACCAGGCTGAAAGAGCCGGGCCGGTAATTAAAAATCAGGAAACCCGACAAATAGGGGTTCCCCGATTTTTAACAACAGGCTCCAGGTCCGGGGCTGGTTCCCAAAATACGGGGGGATAAAATGACTAGGGGTCCCCCGTATTTTAAGAACCAGCCCCAGGCCAAACCAGCCAGCAGGGTAATGTCACAGCCGGGGGACACTTATGATATAAGGTCTCGCGGCCAAAACATTAACCCTACCGACCAGTCAGCCTGGCCAGGGGCCCTGGGGGAGTGGGGACCGCCCCAATGAAGGGGTCCCCCCCCTCCAGGACTTACCTGACCAGGCTGAAGCCTGGTGCTGTCCCTGGTGACCCTGGGCTGTGGTCACCGGGCTGATAGTGGTGTAAAAAAAAAGAATAATCTATTGTCTAATACTGGGGCACTATGAGTCCCAGCAAGCCTCCCCCGCAAGCTGGGACTTGGAGAACCACAAGTCCCAGCCTGCGGGGCATTAAAGGGCCCGCTGGGTCTTGTAGTGCCACAGTATTAAAAATAGTAAAATAAAACACACTGACACACATTTAAAATAAAACGTTAATACATACAAAGCCCACACATACTGATACTTACCTATCTTCATCCCGTAGGTAGCCGTTTTTTATTTATTTATTAAATTTTTTTTACACACTGCAGCCTGCACGGATCTGACTGATCCGTGCAGACTGCCTGTACTAATTCGTATTAGCGGCCGTATATATGGCCAGCTAATACGAATTCCTACGACATCGGAGGGTTACAAAGCAGTCGTATATGACTGCTTTGTACATTCCCCTCCGGAACATGACTTTGCATACGACTGAAACAGTCGTATGCAGTCGGAGGGGAAATACCAATACGAAAAACTAGGTTTTTCATATTGGTAAATTTCCCCCATTCTGTGTGCGATGCGGACAGTGCGGGGACCGCCGACAGCATGAAGATTACCTGGATTACGGCGGACCAAGACTTCAGCGCAGGACCAGGTGAGTAGGATTTCCTTCCACAGCTCCAACATGGATTTCTTCGGACCCGGACACCGCCATGGACCTGGAGGACGACGCAGACAGCCGACATGGACCTGGAGGACGACGCAGACAGCCGACATGGACCTGGAGGACGACACAGGACATCAGGACCAGGGCTACCTACGGGATCAAGAAAGGTAAGTATCAGTATGTGTGTAATGTATGTATTAAACTTTTATTTTCATTGTGTCAGTGTGTTTATTGTACTATTTTTTTAACTGTGGAACTACAAGTGCCAGCGGGCCCTTTAATGCCCAGCAGGCTGGGACTTGTGGTTCTCCAAGTCCCAGCTTGCTGGGGAGGCTTGCTGGCACTTGTAGTGCCACAGTAAAAAACAATAGTTTAATCTTTTTTTTTTTACACCATAATCAGCCCGATGCCCACCGCCCAGGGGCATCGGGGACAGTACCAGGCTTCAGCCTGGTCAGGTAAGTCCTGGAGGGGGGGGACCCCTTCATTGGGGGGGTCCCCACTCCCCCAGGGCCCCTGGCCAGGCTGACCGGTCAGGGGGTTAATGTTTTGGCCGCGGGACCTTATATCATAAGTGTCCCCCGGCTGTGACATTACCCTGCTGGCTGGTTGTGCCTGGGACTGGTTCTTAAAATACGGGGGATCCCTAGTCATTTTGTCCCCCGTATTTTGGGAACCAGCCCCAGAGCAGGAGCCTGGGGCTGGTTGTTAAAAATCGGGGAACCCCTATTTGTCGGGTTCCCTGATTTTTAATTACCGGCTCCAGGCTCTGTCAGCCTGGTGCTGGTTTCGGCTGTGGGGGGGGGGGGGCCCACGCCGTTTTTTTATTTATTTATTTAATTTTTCTATTTTTTTACACTGAAGCCTGCACGGATCTGACTGATCAGTGCAGGCTTAAAGAAAATAGAACAGGAAAATGGTGTTCTGTTTTCCTGTCGTATTTGCGTGGGTGTTTCACACCACTTAGCAGCCGTATTATCAGTACGGCTGCTTAGTACATCAGGAACCACCATTCTTTTGAATGGTGATTTCTGTCGTATCCTATCGATGGTGTAGGACATGGGTCTTCAAACTGTGGCCCTCCAGATGTTGTGAAACTACAAATCCCAGCATGCCTTGCCACAGTTTTGCTATAAGGGAGTGTTAAAACTGTGGCAAGGCATGCTGGGATTTGTAGTTTCTCAACATCTGGAGGGCCACAGTTTGAAGACCCATGGTGTAGGACATTCGTATTTGTAAATACAAATACGAATGTTCCATCTTTAGGAATACGAATTGTTGTATTTTTGGGATTGTAAATCCCGAAAATACAAATTCGTAAAAAAAAGGTGTATTTCTCCCTACGAATACACCTTTTTTCTACGAATCCATTTTGGTAAATGTCCCCCATTCTGTCCTGCCGGGGATCAGCTGATTACTAGTTAGTAAATGATCTACGTGTCAGTAAATTCTCAGTCCCCGGATTGCACATATTCTGTCCTGCCGGGGATCAGCTGATTACTAGTTAGTAAATGATCTACGTGTCAGTAAATTCTCAGTCCCCTGATTGCACATATTCTGTCCTGCCGGGGATCAGCTGATTACTAGTTAGTAAATGATCTACGTGTCAGTAAATTCTCAGTCCCTGGATTGCACATATTCCGTCCTGCCGGGGATCAGCTGATTACTAGTTAGTAAATGATCTACTTGTCAGTAAATTCTTAGTCCCTGGATTGCACATATTCCGTCCTGCCGGGGATCAGCTGATTATTAGTTAGTAAATGAACTACTTGTCAGTAAATTCTCAGTCCCTGTATTACATATTCTGTCCTGTCGGCAGGGCCGGTGCTTCCACTAGGCAGCCTTAGGCAGCTGCCTAGGGCGCCAGGGACCTGAGGGCGGTCCGCTGTCAGATGGGAAATTGAATTAGACAGCAGTGGCCATAACACCTGCCACTGCTTCTAGTACTGCCGCCCGCCTGCCCGTCACCCTGCTGACGCCTCCAGGATCCACAGCGGCGGCTGCAACACAACCGGAGGGGAGAAGCCAGTGAAGCTGTCTGACACTGGGTTCACCGGCCGCGAGCAGGTACTCTGGGGACTGGGGCTGCCCACTGACTGCAGCTGCGCTCTGCATTCAGGGGTGGAAATATCGGCGGCACAGTGCATCGGGGCCCAAGAAGATCATGTGGCCCGTCCACTGCCCGTCAGCACCGCATGCTGTTTCTGTGGGGTTTGTGCGGCAGCATGTGCGGGAGGTACGCGGACCAGACAGGATGCCGCAGGGGGGAGGATAACTGCGCCGTTGGAACTGTCCCTTCTGCTGACGGGCTCCCACCTGGGGTGCGCCCGACTATCATTACAGCACCGATCTCTCCCTGCATCAGCTGGGGTCCCACCTGGTATGTGCCCGGCCACCAGGAACCATGAAGGCAGCCATCAGAGTAGCATCGGCTGCCTGGTGTCCATTAAAGAAGCAAGTGGCCGCACAGGCAGAGTCATTGGAGAAGCTGACATCTGAGGATTATCAGAGCAGCAAGAGGCCGCCCTTGCAACTGTAGAGGAGCAGCAGTGAGAGCAGCCTTTGGACAAGCAGAGAAGAAGCAGCAGCCCGGGGACCAAGCAGCCACAGGGGAGCAGTAGAGCCAATGATAGTGGTAAGAATGACACCTCGAGCCTCCTTACCCCCTCCTCGCTCCCTCTCACCTCATAACTTCACTCCCTTTCACCTCTGCCCCTCTGACTTCCCATCGCCTCTGGCCCCTCCTTCACTTCTGGCCCTCTCGCCCTCCAGTCACCTCAGTCCCTCTTGCCCCCCATTGCCACATCCCTCTTGCCTAATGCTGGCCACACATCAGACCAACTTCTGACCAACTTTTTTAAAACCCTTCAAACCTCCAACCAACCAACTTGACAGTCCAACTAAAACAGTTCCCCACACATCTAACCAACTTTTCTTCCAACCAGTACACTTTTTTTTTTTTTTTTTAGTTCAGCCAACTTCTGTCCAACTTCTGATGTCACAGAAGTAGGTGGACAGGTTTGGCCTACTTATGTTTTTTTTTTTTTTTTATTACTTTTATTTAGTTTAAAAATGGCTTAATTCCAAGTGAGAAGTGAAAGTAAATGAAATTATCTGCCTCACACACCAGGCAGTCTAGTAAAAGTTACATGTATCAGTTGAATTTATTAAATGCAGATAATTTGTATCAATCTGCCTCAGTGTTGCAACATAAGCCCCATACACATTACATGACTTTTTAATAGATATTGTTCATTTTATCCCTTCTGAGTGGTAACTTTTAAAATCATATATATATATATATATATATATATATATATATATATATATATATATATATATATATATATATATATATATATATATATATATATATATACTTGTGTAGTTTCATGGCACCACTAGATCACATGTGATATAGCATGCGATTTGACATGCTATATCGCCTGCAATCTACTATCCATTTCATTAACCCACTATCCACTAGGGTGTGGAGTTGATTTTATATAGTGTGGCAAGCGCGGATGACACTACTTGTGTTGTTTCACAGTGACTCACGATATTGCATGCCATTTGCATGCAATTCCGTGGAATTCATTCCGTGTCCGCTCGCCACACTATATAAAATCAACTCCACGCCCTAGTGGATAGTGGGGTGATGAAATGGATAGTAGATTGCATGCAATATCACATGCGATCTACTGGCGCTGTGAAACTACACAAGTATATATATATATATCTCCAAAAACAATGAAATAGAATTCGCCCCTGTGCCCTCCTGGGTCAACTCATGTACCCCTAAAATAAAAATACAGCAACTGTGGTCCTTTTTTTGTTTTGCTAGATCAGTGGTCAGGGGAACCGGGGTAGATTACCCTAAATGGGGTAAAAATGAAATTCCTTGGGGTAATGGACGGTTGCGCTGCCAAGACACAGCCGGGCATGCATATGAATCTATATGCTTCATGGCTGTGTCTCAGCTGTACGACCGTCCTTTACCCCCTGAAATTTCATTTCATGGTCCAGCGCGGCAGCACTGAAACAGTGCAAAAGCCAGGCAGAAGCAATGGGCTGCCCCAGCTGTCCTATTGGCTGGCGGTGGGTGGTTGAATGGCAAGGGAAGGCAGGGTACTTCTCCTATGGGTATTGGGACAGCTGGCGATCCCCCCCATCTACTGCCTCCTACGAAACTGAGGGACAATGGGAGTAACTTTTATGCAGAACATATTATGTTACTTGCAGAGCAATATTTGTATTTTTATACAGAGAAGCAGCTTATATGCTGCGCTGTTTAACAAACTGTTAATAAATAAATAAATAAATATGCAGAGCATTGTCTCTGCATGGCAAAAATTGCTCTGCATAAATGTCTCTTGTGTACAAAGTAACATCTTCCATGCAGAGCAATTTTTCCTGCACAGAACAATTTGTAAAATGCAGAACCACTCTACGCATAGTATCTTATCTATCTATGTTATTTATCCATCTATTTATCTATCAATCATGAATATATTACACCAGGAGTGAGGTCACACATCCTGCCAACCTTCTGCTTATCTAAAAACTCTGCCTGACTTTTGATTTCACCTTTTTGCCCTCTGCAAATGGTCATTGGATTTAAACTTTAAAGTTGTCCACGTGCTTTCGTGCACCTAGCACATTGCACTCTCATGCTGCTATCCTGTAGAAATGGCCTGATTGGCCATGAAATGTCGATATGAGCACCAAGTAACAAGTAATGCATGTTTTCTTAACACCAATATAAGCATTTTTTTTATCCGAATAGTGCCACCTTATTTGTGTGTGTGTGTATATATATATAAACAGGGGGCATCACAGGGAGAGCAGGGGCAGGGAAGTGCATAGGCAGGTGGCTGGGGTGACAGGGAGCATAGTTGGTGGGATGTACTGGTTACGGGGGTCTGCAGCAGTGAGCTGTCTCCCTTACCTACTTCCCGCGGGGGTTGCGGGAGACAGGCTGGTGGGTGATGAGGACACGGTGACAGCAGAGAAGGTGCAGGGCATCCTGGACACCGCGGCTGAAGGGACCCGGTGGCTGGACAGACAACAGTGGTGCGGACAAAGCAGGAGCAGGCTTTCCCGTACCCGGCTGGAGGCGGCTCTGGGGGCATGGTGCGTGGACCTGGCGGCTACAGCACACCTTGGTGCCGGTAATTGCGGGGGGGTGCTGGAGACTGCAGTTTTGCCGGTAATGGGGTGGGGGGTCTGTGATTGCAGGGGGAATGTGGGTGGCTTTTGTGTCGCTGTTGGTGGTTAGGAAGGAAGGAGCAGGGGACACTGTCATCAGCTCACCGGAGCTGCTGGCAGGGAAGAAGGTGTAGTAGGCGGACTCCCGTTGGCTGTCAGCGGTGGAGCCGTCACTACAGCAGCGGGAGGGAGGGTGAATAGCGCGGCCGGTACCGCCGGATGCCTCTCATCAGCGCGGCAGGCAGCAGCAGTGTCTCCCGCACAGCGCTGCTGCATGTCTCCCCGGCGCCGGCGGGATGATTTCGGGGGTAGGGGGTAGAATGCCGGGTGACACTGGGGATCTCCTCCTTGTCAGCTGCTCAACACAGCAGCTGACAGGGAAGGAGTAGGCGGACACTGCTGGTCAGTGTCCGCCTACTTATCGGGCAGTTGGGGGAACTTTCCCCACACATCAGCACAATCAGCTGGGAAAAATCAAACAGGTTTGATTTTTCCCAGCTAGTTGGAACGACCGTTCGGGGCCGTTTTTCAACGTTTTTGGCCGTGTGGGAGCAAACGGCTGATAATCGTTTGCTCCCACACACTAGAAAGATTATCATTCCAACCAGCCAAAAGTTGGCTGGTTGGAACGATATCTGTCTGATGTGTGGCCAGCATAACCCTGTCGCCTCATCCCTCTTGCCCCTCCCTTTGCTTCATCCCTTCTCACCCCCCCAGTCACCTCAGCCCCTCTCGCTCCACCCTCTCGCCCACATTGCCTCAGCCACGTTGTTTGACACCCTCTTGCCCCCGTTGCCTTACACTCTCTCACCCCCATTGCCTCAGCCCGTCCCTCCACTTTTTTGCTCTCTTCCAGTACCCTTTTCCCTCTCCCCCACCCCCTGTCTGTCATCATCTGCTGTCACCACTTTTTTCTTCCCTTACCCTCCTCTCTCCCCTGCCCCCTCACCTCTTTATCTCTCTCTGCCCCTAGTTGTTCTTCTCTCTCACCTTTCTATGCTTCCGCTCTTTCCTCCCTCTCTCTGACAATCTCTCCCTCATGTCTGACCCCTATCTCTCCCTTCTCATTCTCCTTTCCTGACACCCCTGCCCTCTCTCTGACACTCACTCTTGTTTTCTCCCATCTTTCTATCTCTCCCTGAAATTCTCTTACTCTTGCTTGCATCCTTCCCTCTCTTCCTCATCCCCCTTTCTCTATCGGTTACCCTCTCTCTCTCTCCTATTTCTCTTATTCCCTCTTTTTCCATGAAGCCCTCTTTTCCTGAGTACCCTCTTTCTTACTACTCTCTCTTTTTAGCTCACTTTCCCGACACCCTCTTTGTCTCTCATACCAATCCGTTGTAGTGACAATCTGGGTGTGGGGTAGCTTAAAAACATACTATGTGAGAGGAACCCAGACTTTATAAATTGAGGTGTCCCCAGGACCCACATATTTTTACACTGACTGTGATCACTGTGTCACTCTCCCTGTCCCCATATTTCCTGCTGTCACACTCCCTTTCCGTGTCTCCCGCTGTCATTGTCCCTGTCCCCATGTCTCCTGCTGCCACTCTTCCTGTCCCTTCTGTCTCTCTTTCTGTCCTTGCTGTATCTCTGTCTCTGCCTTCCCTCTCACTGTCCCTGCTGTCAGTCTCTCTCTGTCCCTGCCATCATTTTACATGTCGCTGCTGTCACTCTCTGGGGTGAATTTATGAAGCTTGGAGAAGTGTTATCTATCCCCATAAAGAACGTTATGAGCAAGGTGATAATGGTTCAGCCAATCAGCTCTTACCTGTCAATTTACATATTGTAGCTGATTGGCTGAACCATTATCACCTTGCTCATAACGTTCTTTATGGGGATAGATAGCACTTCTCCAAGCTTCATAAATTCACCCCTCTGTTCCTGCCGTCCCTGTCCCTATGTCCCTGTAGTCCCTCTATCTGTCCCTATGTTCCTGCTGTCATTCTCTTTGTCACTGAATTGTGGCTCTTACTGTGTGGAATAATGTGATCTTTTGCCTCATTCCATAGTAATTTTAGCTCATACTGTGCGACATGGGAATTTTGGTTCATTCCGTGTGCCATAATGTGAATAATGGGTCATACTGTGTGACATAATGTGAATTTTAGCTCATTCCATGTGTCATAATGTGCAAACGGCATTAAATGTGTTTAAGGGGGTTGGCCCAAATGGCAGTTTGGTACATTATACTTAAGAACACACCTTATTTTGGGTGGCTGCACCCCCTTTCCCAGAGAGCAGCCTATTCCATACCCCCACTGTGTGTGTGTGTGTGTGTGTGTGTGTGTGTGTGTGTGTGTGTGTGTATGTATGTATGTATGTATGTATGTATGTGTGTATATATATATATATATATATATATATATATATATATATATATATATATATACATATACATAAATATATATACATACACAATGTATGTTTGTGAGGGGGGGGAGCAGTTAGCCAGTTTGCCTAGGGCGCTGAGGAACCTTGCACCGGCCCTGCCTGTCGGGGATCAGCTGATTACTAGTTAGTAAATGATCTACGTGTCTGTAAATTCTCAGTTCCCGGATTGCACATATTCCGTCCTGCTGGGGATAAGCTGATTACTAGTTAGTAAATAAACTACTTGTCAGTAAATTCTCAGTCCCCGGATTGCACATATTCTGTACTGCCGGGATCAGCTGATTATTAGTTAGTAAATGATCTACTTGTCAGTAAATACTCAGTCCCTGTATTACATATTCTGTCCTGCCGGGGATCCGCTGATTACTAGTTATTAAATAAACTACTTGTCAGTAAATTCTCAGTCCCTGGATTGCACATATTCCGTCCTGCCTGGGATCAGCTGATTACTAGTTAGTAAATGAACTACTTGTCAGTAAATTCTCAGTCCCCGGATTGCACATATTCCGTCCTGCCGGGGATCAGCTGATTATTAGTTAGTAAATGATCTACGTGTCAGTAAATTCCTAGTCCCCGGATTGCACGTACATATGCCGGGGATGAGACTGCTGGTGGCTGGCGAGGAGTCCAGTACCAGCCTGCTCACAGCTGCCTCTCAGTATATTCTCAGTCTCCGGATACATATGCCGGGGGTCAGACTGCTGGTGGCTGGTGAGGAGTCCAGTACCAGCCTGCGCACAGCTGCCTCTCAGTATATTCTCAGTCCCCGGATACATATGCCGGGGATGAGACTGCTGGTGGCTGGCGAGGAGTCCAGTACCAGCCTGCGCACAGCTGCCTCTCAGTATATTCTCAGTCCCCGGATACATATGCCGGGGGTCAGACTGCTGGTGGCTGGTGAGGAGTCCAGTACCAGCCTGCGCACAGCTGCCTCTCAGTATATTCTCAGTCCCCGGATACATATGCCGGGGATGAGACTGCTGGTGGCTGGCGAGGAGTCCAGTACCAGCCTGCTCACAGCTGCCTCTCAGTATATTCTCAGTCCCCGGATACATATGCCGGGGATCAGACTGCTGGCGGCCGGTGAGGAGTCCAGTACCAGCCTGCGTACAGCTGCCTCTCAGTATATTCTCAGTCCCCGGATACATATGCCGGGGGTCAGACTGCTGGTGGCTGGCGAGGAGTCCAGTACCAGCCTGTGCACAGCTGCCTCTCAGTATATTCTCAGTCCCCGGATACATATGCCGGGGATCAGACTGCTGGCGGCTGGTGAGGAGTCCAGTACCAGCCTGCGCACAGCTGCCTCTCAGTATATTCTCAGTCCCCGGATACATATGCCGGGGGTCAGACTGCTGGTGGCTGGCGAGGAGTCCAGTACCAGCCTGTGCACAGCTGCCTCTCAGTATATTCTCAGTCCCCGGATACATATGCCGGGGATCAGACTGCTGGTGGCTGGCGAGGAGTCCAGTACCAGCCTGCGCACAGCTGCCTCTCAGTATATTCTCAGTCCCCGGATACATATGCCAGGGATCAGACTGCTGGTGGCTGGCAAGGAGTCCAGTACCAGCCTGCGCACAGCTGCCTCTCAGTATATTCTATATTCTCAGTCCCCGGACACATATGCCGGGGGTCAGACTGCTGGTCACTGGCGAGGAGTCCAGTACCAGCCTGCGCACAGCTGCCTCTCAGTATATTCTCAGTCCCCGGATACATATGCCAGGGATCAGACTGCTGGTGGCTGGCAAGGAGTCCAGTACCAGCCTGCGCACAGCTGCCTCTCAGTATATTCTCAGCCCCCGGATACATATGCCGGGGATCAGACTGCGTGCGGCTGGCGAGGAGTCCAGTACCAACCTGCTCACAGCTGCCTCTCAGTATAGTCTCAGTCCCCGGATACATATGCCGGGGATCAGACTGCTGGTGGCTGGCGAGGAGTCCAGTACCAGCCTGCGCACAGCTGCCTCTCAGTATATTCTCAGTCCCCGGATACATATGCCGGGGATCAGACTGCTTGCGGCTGGTGAGGAGTCCAGTACCAGCCTGCGCACAGCTGCCTCTCAGTATATTCTCAGTCCCCGGATACATATGCCGGGGATCAGACTGCTGGTGGCTGGCGAGGAGTCCAATACCAGCCTGCGCACAGCTGCCTCTCAGTATGTTCTCAGTCCCCGGATACATATGCCGGGGGTCAGACTGCTGGTGGCTGGTGAGGAGTCCAGTACCAGCCTGCGCACAGCTGCCTCTCAGTATGTTCTCAGTCCCCGGATACATATGCCGGGGATGAGACTGCTGGTGGCTGGTGAGGAGTCCAGTACCAGCCTGCGCACAGCTGCCTCTCAGTATATTCTCAGTCCCCAGATACATATGCCGGGGATCAGACTGCTGGTGGCTGGCGAGGAGTCCAGTACCAGCCTGCGTACAGCTGCCTCTCAGTATATACCCAGTCCCCGGTTACATATGTCGGGGATCAGTCTGCTGGCGGCTGGTGAGGAGTCCAGTACCAGCCTGCGTACAGCTGCCTCTCAGTATATTCTCAGTCCCCGGATACATATGCCGGGGATCAGACTGCTGGTGGCTGGCGAGGAGTCCAGTACCAGCCTGCGTACAGCTGCCTCTCAGTATATACCCAGTCCCCGGTTACATATGTCGGGGATCAGTCTGCTGGCGGCTGGTGAGGAGTCCAGTACCAGCCTGCGTACAGCTGCCTCTCAGTATATTCTCAGTCCCCGGATACATATGCCGGGGATCAGTCTGCTGGCGGCTGGTGAGGAGTCCAGTACCAGCCTGCGTACAGCTGCCTCTCAGTATATTCTCAGTCCCTGGATACATATGCCGGGGATCAGACTGCTGGCGGCTGGTGAGGAGTCCAGTACCAGCCTGCGCACAGCTCCCTCTCAGTATATTCTCAGTCCCCGGATACATATGCCGGGGATCAGACTGCTGTGGCTGGCGAGGAGTCCAGTACCAGCCTGCTCACAGCTGCCTCTCAGTATATTCTCAGTCCCCGGATACATATGCCGGGGATCAGACTGCTGGTGGCTGGCGAGGATTCCAGTACCAGCCTGCGCACAGCTGCCTCTCAGTATATTCTCAGTCCCCGGATACATATGCCGTTGGTCAGACTGCTGGTGGCTGGCGAGGAGTCCAGTACCAGCCTGCGCACAGCTGCCTCTCAGTATATTCTCAGTCCCCGGTTACATATGCCGGGTATCAGACTGCTGGCGGCTGGTGAGGAGTCCAGTACCAGCCTGCGCACAGCTGCCTCTCAGTATGTTCTCAGTCCCCGGATACATATGCCGGGGATGAGACTGCTGGTGGCTGGTGAGGAGTCCAGTACCAGCCTGCGTACAGCTGCCTCTCAGTATATTCTCAGTCCCCGGATACATATGCCGGGGGTCAGACTGCTGGCGGCTGGCGAGGAGTCCAGTACCAGCCTGCGCACAGCTCCCTCTCAGTATATTCTCAGTCCCGGGATACATATGCCGGGGATGAGACTGCTGGTGGCTGGCGAGGAGTCCAGTACCAGCCTGCTCACAGCTGCCTCTCAGTATATTCTCAGTCCCTGGATACATATGCCGGGGATCAGACTGCTGGTGGCTGGCGAGGAGTCCAGTACCAGCCTGCGTACAGCTGCCTCTTAGTATATACCCAGTCCCCGGTTACATATGTCGGGGATCAGTCTGCTGGCGGCTGGTGAGGAGTCTAGTACCAGCCTGCGTACAGCTGCCTCTCAGTATATTCTCAGTCCCCGGATACATATGCCGGGGATCAGACTGCTGGCGGCTGGTGAGGAGTCAAGTACCAGCCTGCGCACAGCTGCCTCTCAGTATATTCTCAGTCCCCGGATACATATGCCGGGGATGAGACTGCTGGCGGCTGGTGAGGAGTCCAGTACCAGCCTGCGCACAGCTGCCTCTCAGTATATTCCCAGTCCCCGGATACATATGCCGGGGATCAGACTGCTGGTGGCTGGCGAGGAGTCCAGTACCAGCCTGCGCACAGCTGCCTCTCAGTATATTCTCAGTCCCCGGATACATATGCCGGGGATCAGACTGCTGGCGGCTGGTGAGGAGTCCAGTACCTGCCTGCGCAGAGCTGCCTCTCAGTATATTCTCAGTCCCCGGATACATATGCCGGGGATGAGACTGCTGGTGGCTGGTGAGGAGTCCAGTACCAGCCTGCGCACAGCTGCCTCTCCGTATATTCCCAGTCCCCGGTTACATATAACGGGAATCAGACTGCTGGCGGCTGGTGAGGAGTCCAGTACCAGCCTGCGCACAGCTGCCTCTCCGTATATTCCCAGTCCCCGGTTACATATGTCGGGGATCAGTCTGCTGGCGGCTGGTGAGGAGTCCAGTACCAGCCTGCGTACAGCTGCCTCTCAGTATATTCTCAGTCCGCGGATACATATGCCGGGGATCAGACTGCTGGTGGCTGGCGAGGAGTCCAGTACCAGCCTGTGCACAGCTGCCTCTCAGTATATTCTCAGTCCCCGGATACATATGCCGGGGATGAGACTGCTGGTGGCTGGCGAGGAGTCCAGTACCAGCCTGCTCACAGCTGCCTCTCAGTATATTCTCAGTCCCCGGATACATATGCCGGGGGTCAGACTGCTGGTGGCTGGCGAGGAGTCCAGTACCAGCCTGCGTACAGCTGCCTCTCAGTATATACCCAGTCCCCGGTTACATATGTCGGGGATCAGTCTGCTGGCGGCTGGTGAGGAGTCTAGTACCAGCCTGCGTACAGCTGCCTCTCAGTATATTCTCAGTCCCCGGATACATATGCCGGGGATGAGACTGCTGGTGGCTGGTGAGGAGTCCAGTACCAGCCTGCGCACAGCTGCCTCTCAGTATATTCTCAGTCCCCGGATACATATGCCGGGGATGAGACTGCTGGTGGCTGGCGAGGAGTCCAGTACCAGCCTGCTCACAGCTGCCTCTCAGTATATTCTCAGTCCCCGGATACATATGCCGGGGGTCAGACTGCTGGTGGCTGGTGAGGAGTCCAGTACCAGCCTGCGCACAGCTCCCTCTCAGTATATTCTCAGTCCCGGGATACATATGCCGGGGATGAGACTGCTGGTGGCTGGCGAGGAGTCCAGTACCAGCCTGCTCACAGCTGCCTCTCAGTATATTCTCAGTCCCTGGATACATATGCCGGGGGTCAGACTGCTGGTGGCTGGCGAGGAGTCCAGTACCAGCCTGCTCACAGCTGCCTCTCAGTATATTCTCAGTCCCCGGTTACATATGCCGGGGGTCAGACTGCTGGTGGCTGGCGAGGAGTCCAGTACCAGCCTGCTCACAGCTGCCTCTCAGTATATTCTCAGTCCCCGGATACATATGCCGGGGGTCAGACTGCTGGCGGCTGGTGAGGAGTCCAGTACCAGCCTGCTCACAGCTGCCTATCAGTATATTCTCAGTCTCCGGATACATATGCCGGGGATCAGACTGCTGGTGGCTGGCGAGGAGTCCAGTACCAGCCTGTGCACAGCTGCCTCTCAGTATATTCTCAGTCCCCGGATACATATGCCGGGGGTCAGACTGCTGGCGGCTGGCGAGGAGTCCAGTACCAGCCTGCTCACAGCTGCCTCTCAGTATATTCTCAGTCCCCGGATACATATGCCGGGGATCAGTCTGCTGGTGGCTGGCGAGGAGTCCAGTACCAGCCTGCTCACAGCTGCCTCTCAGTATATTCTCAGTCCCCGGTTACATATGCCGGGGGTCAGACTGCTGGTGGCTGGCGAGGAGTCCAGTACCAGCCTGCTCACAGCTGCCTCTCAGTATATTCTCAGTCCCCGGATACATATGCCGGGGGTCAGACTGCTGGCGGCTGGTGAGGAGTCCAGTACCAGCCTGCTCACAGCTGCCTCTCAGTATATTCTCAGTCCCCGGATACATATGCCGGGGATGAGACTGCTGGTGGCTGGCGAGGAGTCCAGTACCAGCCTGCGCACAGCTGCCTCTCAGTATATTCTCAGTCCCCGGATACATATGCCGGGGATCAAACTGCTGGTGGCTGGCGAGGAGTCCAGTACCAGCCTGTGCACAGCTGCCTCTCAGTATATTCTCAGTCCCCGGATACATATGCCGGGGATCAGACTGCTGTGGCTGGCGAGGAGTCCAGTACCAGCCTGCGCACAGCTGCCTCTCAGTATATTCTCAGTCCCCGGATACATATGCCGGGGATCAGACTGCTGGTGGCTGGCGAGGAGTCCAGTACCAGCCTGCTCACAGCTGCCTCTCAGTATATTCTCAGTCCCCGGATACATATGCCGGGGATCAGACTGCTGGTGGCTGGCGAGGAGTCCAGTACCAGCCTGTGCACAGCTGCCTCTCAGTATATTCTCAGTCCCCGGATACATATGCCGGGGATCAGACTGCTGGCGGCTGGTGAGGAGTCCAGTACCTGCCTGCGCAGAGCTGCCTCTCAGTATATTCTCAGTCCCCGGATACATATGCCGGGGATCAGACTGCTGGTGGCTGGTGAGGAGTCCAGTACCAGCCTGCGCACAGCTGCCTCTCCGTATATTCCCAGTCCCCGGTTACATATAACGGGAATCAGACTGCTGGCGGCTGGTGAGGAGTCCAGTACCAGCCTGCGCACAGCTGCCTCTCCGTATATTCCCAGTCCCCGGTTACATATGTCGGGGATCAGTCTGCTGGCGGCTGGTGAGGAGTCCAGTACCAGCCTGCTCACAGCTGCCTCTCAGTATATTCTCAGTCCCCGGATACATATGTCGGGGATCAGTCTGCTGGCGGCTGGTGAGGAGTCCAGTACCAGCCTGCTCACAGCTGCCTCTCAGTATATTCTCAGTCCCCGGATACATATGCCGGGGATCAGACTGCTGGTCACTGGCGAGGAGTCCAGTACCAGCCTGTGCACAGCTGCCTCTCAGTATATTCTCAGTCCCCGGATACATATGCCGGGGATGAGACTGCTGGTGGCTGGCGAGGAGTCCAGTACCAGCCTGCTCACAGCTGCCTCTCAGTATATTCTCAGTCCCCGGATACATATGCCGGGGGTCAGACTGCTGGTGGCTGGCGAGGAGTCCAGTACCAGCCTGCGCACAGCTCCCTCTCAGTATATTCTCAGTCCCGGGATACATATGCCGGGGATGAGACTGCTGGTGGCTGGCGAGGAGTCCAGTACCAGCCTGCTCACAGCTGCCTCTCAGTATATTCTCAGTCCCTGGATACATATGCCGGGGGTCAGACTGCTGGTGGCTGGCGAGGAGTCCAGTACCAGCCTGCTCACAGCTGCCTCTCAGTATATTCTCAGTCCCCGGTTACATATGCCGGGGGTCAGACTGCTGGTGGCTGGCGAGGAGTCCAGTACCAGCCTGCTCACAGCTGCCTCTCAGTATATTCTCAGTCCCCGGATACATATGCCGGGGGTCAGACTGCTGGCGGCTGGTGAGGAGTCCAGTACCAGCCTGCTCACAGCTGCCTATCAGTATATTCTCAGTCTCCGGATACATATGCTGGGGATCAGACTGCTGGTGGCTGGCGAGGAGTCCAGTACCAGCCTGTGCACAGCTGCCTCTCAGTATATTCTCAGTCCCCGGATACATATGCCGGGGGTCAGACTGCTGGCGGCTGGCGAGGAGTCCAGTACCAGCCTGCTCACAGCTGCCTCTCAGTATATTCTCAGTCCCCGGATACATATGCCGGGGATCAGTCTGCTGGTGGCTGGCGAGGAGTCCAGTACCAGCCTGCTCACAGCTGCCTCTCAGTATATTCTCAGTCCCCGGTTACATATGCCGGGGGTCAGACTGCTGGTGGCTGGCGAGGAGTCCAGTACCAGCCTGCTCACAGCTGCCTCTCAGTATATTCTCAGTCCCCGGATACATATGCCGGGGGTCAGACTGCTGGCGGCTGGTGAGAAGTCCAGTACCAGCCTGCTCACAGCTGCCTCTCAGTATATTCTCAGTCCCCGGATACATATGCCGGGGATGAGACTGCTGGTGGCTGGCGAGGAGTCCAGTACCAGCCTGCGCACAGCTGCCTCTCAGTATATTCTCAGTCCCCGGATACATATGCCGGGGATCAAACTGCTGGTGGCTGGCGAGGAGTCCAGTACCAGCCTGCTCACAGCTGCCTCTCAGTATATTCTCAGTCCCCGGATACATATGCCGGGGATCAAACTGCTGGTGGCTGGCGAGGAGTCCAGTACCAGCCTGTGCACAGCTGCCTCTCAGTATATTCTCAGTCCCCGGATACATATGCCGGGGGTCAGACTGCTGGCGGCTGGCGAGGAGTCCAGTACCAGCCTGCGCACAGCTGCATCTCAGTATATTCTCAGTCCCCGGATACATATGCCGGGGGTCAGACTGCTGGTGGCTGGCGAGGAGTCCAGTACCAGCCTGCTCACAGCTGCCTCTCAGTATATTCTCAGTCCCCGGATACATATGCCGGGGATGAGACTGCTGGTGGCTGGTGAGGAGTCCAGTACCAGCCTGCTCACAGCTGCCTCTCAGTATATTCTCAGTCCCCGGATACAAATGCCGGGGATGAGACTGCTGGTGGCTGGCGAGGAGTCCAGTACCAGCCTGCTCACAGCTGCCTCTCAGTATATTCTCAGTCCCCGGATACATATGCCGGGGATGAGACTGCTGGTGGCTGGCGAGGAGTCCAGTACCAGCCTGCTCACAGCTGCCTCTCAGTATATTCTCAGTCCCCGGATACATATGCCGGGGATGAGACTGCTGGTGGCTGGCGAGGAGTCCAGTACCAGCCTGCTCACAGCTGCCTCTCAGTATATTCTCAGTCCCCGGATACATATGCCGGGGATCAGACTGCTGGTGGCTGGTGAGGAGTCCAGTACCAGCCTGCTCCCAGCTGCCTCTCAGTATATTCTCAGTCCCCGGATACATATGCCGGGGATCAGACTGCTGGCGGCTGGCGAGGAGTCCAGTACCAGCCTGCTCACAGCTGCCTCTCAGTATATTCTCAGTCCCCGGATACATATTCCGGGGATGAGACTGCTGGTGGCTGGCGAGGAGTCCAGTACCAGCCTGCTCACAGCTGCCTCTCAGTATATTCTCAGTCCCCGGATACATATGCCGGGGGTCAGACTGCTGGCGGCTGGCGAGGAGTCCAGTACCAGCCTGCTCACAGCTGCCTCTCAGTATATTCTCAGTCCCCGGATACATATGCCGGGGATCAGACTGCTGGTGGCTGGTGAGGAGTCCAGTACCAGCCTGCTCCCAGCTGCCTCTCAGTATATTCTCAGTCCCCGGATACATATGCCGGGGATCAGACTGCTGGCGGCTGGCGAGGAGTCCAGTACCAGCCTGCTCACAGCTGCCTCTCAGTATATTCTCAGTCCCTGGATACATATGCCGGGGGTCAGACTGCTGGTGGCTGGCGAGGAGTCCAGTACCAGCCTGCTCACAGCTGCCTCTCAGTATATTCTCAGTCCCCGGTTACATATGCCGGGGGTCAGACTGCTGGTGGCTGGCGAGGAGTCCAGTACCAGCCTGCTCACAGCTGCCTCTCAGTATATTCTCAGTCCCCGGATACATATGCCGGGGGTCAGACTGCTGGCGGCTGGTGAGGAGTCCAGTACCAGCCTGCTCACAGCTGCCTATCAGTATATTCTCAGTCTCCGGATACATATGCTGGGGATCAGACTGCTGGTGGCTGGCGAGGAGTCCAGTACCAGCCTGCTCACAGCTGCCTCTCAGTATATTCTCAGTCCCCGGATACATATGCCGGGGGTCAGACTGCTGGCGGCTGGCGAGGAGTCCAGTACCAGCCTGCTCACAGCTGCCTCTCAGTATATTCTCAGTCCCCGGATACATATGCCGGGGATCAGTCTGCTGGTGGCTGGCGAGGAGTCCAGTACCAGCCTGCTCACAGCTGCCTCTCAGTATATTCTCAGTCCCCGGTTACATATGCCGGGGGTCAGACTGCTGGTGGCTGGCGAGGAGTCCAGTACCAGCCTGCTCACAGCTGCCTCTCAGTATATTCTCAGTCCCCGGATACATATGCCGGGGGTCAGACTGCTGGCGGCTGGTGAGAAGTCCAGTACCAGCCTGCTCACAGCTGCCTCTCAGTATATTCTCAGTCCCCGGATACATATGCCGGGGATGAGACTGCTGGTGGCTGGCGAGGAGTCCAGTACCAGCCTGCGCACAGCTGCCTCTCAGTATATTCTCAGTCCCCGGATACATATGCCGGGGATCAAACTGCTGGTGGCTGGCGAGGAGTCCAGTACCAGCCTGCTCACAGCTGCCTCTCAGTATATTCTCAGTCCCCGGATACATATGCCGGGGATCAAACTGCTGGTGGCTGGCGAGGAGTCCAGTACCAGCCTGTGCACAGCTGCCTCTCAGTATATTCTCAGTCCCCGGATACATATGCCGGGGGTCAGACTGCTGGCGGCTGGCGAGGAGTCCAGTACCAGCCTGCGCACAGCTGCATCTCAGTATATTCTCAGTCCCCGGATACATATGCCGGGGGTCAGACTGCTGGTGGCTGGCGAGGAGTCCAGTACCAGCCTGCTCACAGCTGCCTCTCAGTATATTCTCAGTCCCCGGATACATATGCCGGGGATGAGACTGCTGGTGGCTGGTGAGGAGTCCAGTACCAGCCTGCTCACAGCTGCCTCTCAGTATATTCTCAGTCCCCGGATACAAATGCCGGGGATGAGACTGCTGGTGGCTGGCGAGGAGTCCAGTACCAGCCTGCTCACAGCTGCCTCTCAGTATATTCTCAGTCCCCGGATACATATGCCGGGGATGAGACTGCTGGTGGCTGGCGAGGAGTCCAGTACCAGCCTGCTCACAGCTGCCTCTCAGTATATTCTCAGTCCCCGGATACATATGCCGGGGATGAGACTGCTGGTGGCTGGCGAGGAGTCCAGTACCAGCCTGCTCACAGCTGCCTCTCAGTATATTCTCAGTCCCCGGATACATATGCCGGGGATCAGACTGCTGGTGGCTGGTGAGGAGTCCAGTACCAGCCTGCTCCCAGCTGCCTCTCAGTATATTCTCAGTCCCCAGATACATATGCCGGGGATCAGACTGCTGGCGGCTGGCGAGGAGTCCAGTACCAGCCTGCTCACAGCTGCCTCTCAGTATATTCTCAGTCCCCGGATACATATGCCGGGGATGAGACTGCTGGTGGCTGGCGAGGAGTCCAGTACCAGCCTGCTCACAGCTGCCTCTCAGTATATTCTCAGTCCCCGGATACATATGCCGGGGGTCAGACTGCTGGCGGCTGGCGAGGAGTCCAGTACCAGCCTGCTCACAGCTGCCTCTCAGTATATTCTCAGTCCCCGGATACATATGCCGGGGATCAGACTGCTGGTGGCTGGTGAGGAGTCCAGTACCAGCCTGCTCCCAGCTGCCTCTCAGTATATTCTCAGTCCCCAGATACATATGCCGGGGATCAGACTGCTGGCGGCTGGCGAGGAGTCCAGTACCAGCCTGCTCACAGCTGCCTCTCAGTATATTCTCAGTCCCCGGATACATATGCCGGGGATGAGACTGCTGGTGGCTGGCGAGGAGTCCAGTACCAGCCTGCTCACAGCTGCCTCTCAGTATATTCTCAGTCCCCGGATACATATGCCGGGGGTCAGACTGCTGGCGGCTGGCGAGGAGTCCAGTACCAGCCTGCTCACAGCTGCCTCTCAGTATATTCTCAGTCCCCGGATACATATGCCGGGGATGAGACTGCTGTGGCTGGCGAGGAGTCCAGTACCAGCCTGCGCACAGCTGCCTCTCAGTATATTCTCAGTCCCCGGATACATATGCCGGGGATCAGACTGCTGGCGGCTGGTGAGGAGTCCAGTACCAGCCTGCGCACAGCTGCCTCTCAGTATATTCTCAGTCCCCGGATGCATATGCCGGGGATGAGACTGCTGGTGGCTGGCGAGGAGTCCAGTACCAGCCTGCTCACAGCTGCCTCTCAGTATATTCTCAGTCCCCGGATACATATGCCGGGGATGAGACTGTTGGTGGCTGGCGAGGAGTCCAGTACCAGCCTGCGCACAGCTGCCTCTCAGTATATTCCCAGTCCCCGGTTACATATGCCGGGGATCAGACTGCTGGCGGCTGGTGAGGAGTCCAGTACCAGCCTGCGCACAGCTGCCTCTCCGTATATTCCCAGTCCCCGGTTACATATGTCGGGGATCAATCTGCCGGCGGCTGGTGAGGAGTCCAGTACCAGCCTGCTCACAGCTGCCTCTCAGTATAAAATCAGTCCCTGGATACATATGCCGGGGATCAGACTGCTGGTGGCTGGCGAGGAGTCCAGTACCAGCCTGCGCACAGCTGCCTCTCAGTATATTCTATATTCTCAGTCCCTGGATACATATGCCGGGGGTCAGACTGCTGGCGGCTGGTGAGGAGTCCAGTACCAGCCTGCTCACAGCTGCCTCTCAGTATATTCTCAGTCCCCGGATACATATGCCGGGGGTCAGACTGCTGGTGGCTGGTGGGGAGTCCAGTACCAGCCTGCGCACAGCTGCCTCTCAGTATATTCTCAGTCCCCGGATACATATGCCGGGGATCAGACTGCTGGTGGCTGGCGAGGAGTCCAGTACCAGCCTGCTCACAGCTGCCTCTCAGTATATTCTCAGTCCCCGGATACATATGCCGGGGATGAGACTGCTGTGGCTGGCGAGGAGTCCAGTACCAGCCTGCTCACAGCTGCCTCTCAGTATATTCTCAGTCCCCGGATACATATGCCGGGGATCAGACTGCTGGCGGCTGGCGAGGAGTCCAGTACCAGCCTGCTCACAGCTGCCTCTCAGTATATTCTCAGTCCCCGGATACATATGCCGGGGATGAGACTGCTGTGGCTGGCGAGGAGTCCAGTACCAGCCTGCTCACAGCTGCCTCTCAGTATATTCTCAGTCCCCGGATACATATGCCGGGGATCAGACTGCTGGCGGCTGGCGAGGAGTCCAGTACCAACCTGCTCACAGCTGCCTCTCAGTATATTCTCAGTCCCCGGATACATATGCCGGGGGTCAGACTGCTGGCGGCTGGCGAGGAGTCCAGTACCAGCCTGCTCACAGCTGCCTCTCAGTATATTCTCAGTCCCCGGATACATATGCCGGGGATCAGACTGCTGGTGGCTGGCGAGGAGTCCAGTACCAGCCTGCGCACAGCTGCCTCTCCGTATATTCTCAGTCCTCGGTTACATATGCCGGGGATGAGACTGCTGGTGGCTGGTGAGGAGTCCAGTACCAGCCTGCTCACAGCTGCCTCTCAGTATAAAATCAGTCCCTGGATACATATGCCGGGGATCAGACTGCTGGTGGCTGGCGAGGAGTCCAGTACCAGCCTGCGCACAGCTGCCTCTCAGTATATTCTATATTCTCAGTCCCTGGATACATATGCCGGGGGTCAGACTGCTGGCGGCTGGTGAGGAGTCCAGTACCAGCCTGCTCACAGCTGCCTCTCAGTATAAAATCAGTCCCTGGATACATATGCCGGGGATCAGACTGCTGGTGGCTGGCGAGGAGTCCAGTACCAGCCTGCTCACAGCTGCCTCTCAGTATATTCCCAGTCCCCGGATACATATGCCGGGGATCAGACTGCTGGCGGCTGGTGAGGAGTCCAGTACCAGCCTGCTCACAGCTGCCTCTCAGTATATTCTCAGTCCCCGGATACATATGCCGGGGGTCAGACTGCTGGTGGCTGGTGGGGAGTCCAGTACCAGCCTGCGCACAGCTGCCTCTCAGTATATTCTCAGTCCCCGGATACATATGCCGGGGATCAGACTGCTGGTGGCTGGCGAGGAGTCCAGTACCAGCCTGCTCACAGCTGCCTCTCAGTATATTCTCAGTCCCCGGATACATATGCCGGGGATGAGACTGCTGTGGCTGGCGAGGAGTCCAGTACCAGCCTGCTCACAGCTGCCTCTCAGTATATTCTCAGTCCCCGGATACATATGCCGGGGATCAGACTGCTGGCGGCTGGCGAGGAGTCCAGTACCAGCCTGCTCACAGCTGCCTCTCAGTATATTCTCAGTCCCCGGATACATATGCCGGGGATGAGACTGCTGTGGCTGGCGAGGAGTCCAGTACCAGCCTGCTCACAGCTGCCTCTCAGTATATTCTCAGTCCCCGGATACATATGCCGGGGATCAGACTGCTGGCGGCTGGCGAGGAGTCCAGTACCAACCTGCTCACAGCTGCCTCTCAGTATATTCTCAGTCCCCGGATACATATGCCGGGGGTCAGACTGCTGGCGGCTGGCGAGGAGTCCAGTACCAGCCTGCTCACAGCTGCCTCTCAGTATATTCCTAGTCCCCGGTTACATATGCCGGGGATGAGACTGCTGATGGCTGGTGAGGAGTCCAGTACCAGCCTGCGCACAGCTGCCTCTCAGTATATTCTCAGTCCCCGGATACATATGCCGGGGATCAGACTGCTGGTGGCTGGCGAGGAGTCCAGTACCAGCCTGCGCACAGCTGCCTCTCCGTATATTCTCAGTCCTCGGTTACATATGCCGGGGATGAGACTGCTGGTGGCTGGTGAGGAGTCCAGTACCAGCCTGCGCACAGCTGCCTCTCAGTATATTCCTAGTCCCCGGTTACATATGCCGGGGATGAGACTGCTGATGGCTGGTGAGGAGTCCAGTACCAGCCTGCGCACAGCTGCCTCTCAGTATATTCTCAGTCCCCGGATACATATGCCGGGGATCAGACTGCTGGTGGCTGGCGAGGAGTCCAGTACCAGCCTGCGCACAGCTGCCTCTCAGTATATTCCCAGTCCCCGGTTACATATGCCGGGGATCAGACTGCTGGCGGCTGGTGAGGAGTCCAGTACCAGCCTGCTCACAGCTGCCTCTCCGTATATTCCCAGTCCACGGTTACATATGTCGGGGATCAGTCTGCCGGCGGCTGGTGAGGAGTCCAGTACCAGCCTGCTCACAGCTGCCTCTCAGTATATTCTCAGTCCCCGGATACATATGCCGGGGATGAGACTGCTGTGGCTGGCGAGGAGTCCAGTACCAGCCTGCTCACAGCTGCCTCTCAGTATATTCTCAGTCCCCGGATACATATGCCGGGGATCAGACTGCTGGCGGCTGGTGAGGAGTCCAGTACCAGCCTGCTCACAGCTGCCTCTCAGTATATTCTCAGTCCACGGATACATATGCCGGGGATGAGACTGCTGTGGCTGGCGAGGAGTCCAGTACCAGCCTGCTCACAGCTGCCTCTCAGTATATTCTCAGTCCCCGGATACATATGCCGGGGATCAGACTGCTGGCGGCTGGCGAGGAGTCCAGTACCAACCTGCTCACAGCTGCCTCTCAGTATATTCTCAGTCCCCGGATACATATGCCGGGGGTCAGACTGCTGGCGGCTGGCGAGGAGTCCAGTACCAGCCTGCTCACAGCTGCCTCTCAGTATATTCTCAGTCCCCGGATACATATGCCGGGGATCAGACTGCTGGTGGCTGGCGAGGAGTCCAGTACCAGCCTGCGCACAGCTGCCTCTCCGTATATTCTCAGTCCTCGGTTACATATGCCGGGGATGAGACTGCTGGTGGCTGGTGAGGAGTCCAGTACCAGCCTGCGCACAGCTGCCTCTCAGTATATTCCTAGTCCCCGGTTACATATGCCGGGGATGAGACTGCTGGTGGCTGGTGAGGAGTCCAGTACCAGCCTGCGCACAGCTGCCTCTCAGTATATTCTCAGTCCCCGGATACATATGCCGGGGATCAGACTGCTGGTGGCTGGCGAGGAGTCCAGTACCAGCCTGCGCACAGCTGCCTCTCCGTATATTCTCAGTCCCCGGATACATATGCCGGGGATGAGACTGCTGGTGGCTGGTGAGGAGTTCAGTACCAGCCTGCGCACAGCTGCCTCTCAGTATATTCCCAGTCCCCGGTTACATATGCCGGGGATCAGACTGCTGGCGGCTGGTGAGGAGTCTAGTACCAGCCTGCTCACAGCTGCCTCTCCGTATATTCCCAGTCCCCGGTTACATATGTCGGGGATCAGTCTGCCGGCGGCTGGTGAGGAGTCCAGTACCAGCCTGCTCACAGCTGCCTCTCAGTATATTCTCAGTCACTGGATACATATGCCTGTGGATCAGATTGCTGGCGGCTGGTGAGGAGTCCAGTACCAGCCTGCGCACAGCTGCCTCTCAGTATATTCTCAGTCCCCGGATATATATGCTGGGGATGAGACTGCTGGTGGCTGGCGAGGAGTCCAGTACCAGCCTGCTCACAGCTGCCTCTCAGTATATTCTCAGTCCCCAGATACATATGCCGGGGATGAGACTGCTGGTGGCTGGTGAGGAGTCCAGTACCAGCCTGCTCACAGCTGCCTCTCAGTATATTCCCAGTCCCCGGTTACATATGCCGGGGATCAGACTGCTGGCGGCTGGCGAGGAGTCCAGTACCAGCCTGCTCACAGCTGCCTCTCAGTATATTCTCAGTCCCCGGATACATATGCCGGGGATGAGACTGCTGGTGGCTGGCGAGGAGTCCAGTACCAGCCTGCGTACAGCTGCCTCTCAGTATATTCTCAGTCCCCGGATACATATGCCGGGGATCAGACTGCTGGCGGCTGGTGAGGAGTCCAGTACCAGCCTGCTCACAGCTGCCTCTCAGTACATTCCCAGTCCCCGGATACATATGCCGGGGATCAGACTGCTGGCGGCTGGTGAGGAGTCCAGTACCAGCCTGCTCACAGCTGCCTCTCAGTATATTCTCAGTCCCCGGATACATATGCCGGGGATCAGACTGCTGGCGGCTGGTGAGGAGTCCAGTACCAGCCTGCTCACAGCGGCCTCTCAGTATATTCTCAGTCCCCGGATACATATGCCGGGGATCAGACTGCTGTGGCTGGCGAGGAGTCCAGTACCAGCCTGCGCACAGCTGCCTCTCAGTATATTCCCAGTCCCTGGATACATATGCCGGGGATCAGACTGCTGGCGGCTGGTGAGGAGTCCAGTACCAGCCTGCTCACAGCTGCCTCTCAGTATATTCTCAGTCCCCGGATACATATGCCGGAGATGAGACTGCTGGCGGCTGGTGAGGAGTCCAGTACCAGCCTGCTCACAGCTGCCTCTCAGTACATTCCCAGTCCCCGGATACATATGCCGGGGATCAGACTGCTGGCGGCTGGTGAGGAGTCCAGTACCAGCCTGCTCACAGCTGCCTCTCAGTATATTCTCAGTCCCCGGATACATATGCCGGGGATCAGACTGCTGGCGGCTGGTGAGGAGTCCAGTACCAGCCTGCTCACAGCGGCCTCTCAGTATATTCTCAGTCCCCGGATACATATGCCGGGGATCAGACTGCTGTGGCTGGCGAGGAGTCCAGTACCAGCCTGCGCACAGCTGCCTCTCAGTATATTCCCAGTCCCTGGATACATTTGCCGGTGATCAGACTGCTGGCGGCTGGTGAGGAGTCCAGTACCAGCCTGCTCACAGCTGCCTCTCAGTATATTCTCAGTCCCCGGATACATATGCCGGGGATCAGACTGCTGGCGGCTGGTGAGGAGTCCAGTACCAGCCTGCTCACAGCTGCCTCTCAGTACATTCCCAGTCCCCGGATACATATGCCGGGGATCAGACTGCTGGCGGCTGGTGAGGAGTCCAGTACCAGCCTGCTCACAGCTGCCTCTCAGTATATTCTCAGTCCCCGGATACATATGCCGGGGATCAGACTGCTGGCGGCTGGTGAGGAGTCCAGTACCAGCCTGCTCACAGCGGCCTCTCAGTATATTCTCAGTCCCCGGATACATATGCCGGGGATCAGACTGCTGTGGCTGGCGAGGAGTCCAGTACCAGCCTGCGCACAGCTGCCTCTCAGTATATTCCCAGTCCCCGGATACATATGCCGGGGATCAGACTGCTGGCGGCTGGTGAGGAGTCCAGTACCAGCCTGCTCACAGCTGCCTCTCAGTATATTCTCAGTCCCCGGATACATATGCCGGGGATCAGACTGCTGGCGGCTGGTGAGGAGTCCAGTACCAGCCTGCTCACAGCGGCCTCTCAGTATATTCTCAGTCCTCGGATACATATGCCGGGGATCAGACTGCTGTGGCTGGCGAGGAGTCCAGTACCAGCCTGCGCACAGCTGCCTCTCAGTATATTCCCAGTCCCTGGATACATATGCCGGGGATCAGACTGCTGGCGGCTGGTGAGGAGTCCAGTACCAGCCTGCTCACAGCTGCCTCTCAGTATATTCTCAGTCCCCGGATACATATGCCGGAGATGAGACTGCTGGCGGCTGGTGAGGAGTCCAGTACCAGCCTGCTCACAGCTGCCTCTCAGTACATTCCCAGTCCCCGGATACATATGCCGGGGATCAGACTGCTGGCGGCTGGTGAGGAGTCCAGTACCAGCCTGCTCACAGCTGCCTCTCAGTATATTCTCAGTCCCCGGATACATATGCCGGGGATCAGACTGCTGGCGGCTGGTGAGGAGTCCAGTACTAGCCTGCTCACAGCGGCCTCTCAGTATATTCTCAGTCCCCGGATACATATGCCGGGGATCAGACTGCTGTGGCTGGCGAGGAGTCCAGTACCAGCCTGCGCACAGCTGCCTCTCAGTATATTCCCAGTCCCTGGATACATATGCCGGGGATCAGACTGCTGGCGGCTGGTGAGGAGTCCAGTACCAGCCTGCTCACAGCTGCCTCTCAGTATATTCTCAGTCCCCGGATACATATGCCGGGGATCAGACTGCTGGCGGCTGGTGAGGAGTCCAGTACCAGCCTGCTCACAGCTGCCTCTCAGTACATTCCCAGTCCCCGGATACATATGCCGGGGATCAGACTGCTGGCGGCTGGTGAGGAGTCCAGTACCAGCCTGCTCACAGCTGCCTCTCAGTATATTCTCAGTCCCCGGATACATATGCCGGGGATCAGACTGCTGGCGGCTGGTGAGGAGTCCAGTACCAGCCTGCTCACAGCGGCCTCTCAGTATATTCTCAGTCCCCGGATACATATGCCGGGGATCAGACTGCTGTGGCTGGCGAGGAGTCCAGTACCAGCCTGCGCACAGCTGCCTCTCAGTATATTCCCAGTCCCTGAATACATATGCCGGGGATCAGACTGCTGGCGGCTCGTGAGGAGTCCAGTACCAGCCTGCTCACAGCTGCCTCTCCGTATATTCCCAGTCCCCGGTTACATATGTCGGGGATCAGTCTGCCGGCGGCTGGTGAGGAGTCCAGTACCAGCCTGCTCACAGCTGCCTCTCAGTATATTCTCAGTCCCCGGATACATATGCCGGGGATCAGACTGCTGGTGGCTGGCGAGGAGTCCAGTACCAGCCTGCTCACAGCTGCCTCTCAGTATATTCTCAGTCCCCGGATACATATGCCGGGGGTCAGACTGCTGGTGGCTGGTGAGGAGTCCAGTACCAGCCTGCGCACAGCTGCCTCTCAGTATATTCTCAGTCCCCGGATACATATGCCGGGGATGAGACTGCTGGTGGCTGGCGAGGAGTCCAGTACCAGCCTGCGCACAGCTGCCTCTCAGTATATTCTCAGTCCCCGGATACATATGCCGGGGATGAGACTGCTGGTGGCTGGTGAGGAGTCCAGTACCAGCCTGCGCACAGCTGCCTCTCAGTATATTCTCAGTCCCCGGATACATATGCCGGGGATGAGACTGCTGGCGGCTGGTGAGGAGTCCAGTACCAGCCTGCTCACAGCGGCCTCTCAGTATATTCTCAGTCCCCGGATACATATGCCGGGGATCAGACTGCTGTGGCTGGCGAGGAGTCCAGTACCAGCCTGCGCACAGCTGCCTCTCAGTATATTCCCAGTCCCTGGATACATATGCCGGGGATCAGACTGCTGGCGGCTGGTGAGGAGTCCAGTACCAGCCTGCTCACAGCTGCCTCTCAGTATATTCTCAGTCCCCGGATACATATGCCGGGGATCAGACTGCTGGCGGCTGGTGAGGAGTCCAGTACCAGCCTGCTCACAGCTGCCTCTCAGTACATTCCCAGTCCCCGGATACATATGCCGGGGATCAGACTGCTGGCGGCTGGTGAGGAGTCCAGTACCAGCCTGCTCACAGCTGCCTCTCAGTATATTCTCAGTCCCCGGATACATATGCCGGGGATCAGACTGCTGGCGGCTGGTGAGGAGTCCAGTACCAGCCTGCTCACAGCGGCCTCTCAGTATATTCTCAGTCCCCGGATACATATGCCGGGGATCAGACTGCTGTGGCTGGCGAGGAGTCCAGTACCAGCCTGCGCACAGCTGCCTCTCAGTATATTCCCAGTCCCTGGATACATATGCCGGGGATCAGACTGCTGGCGGCTGGTGAGGAGTCCAGTACCAGCCTGCTCACAGCTGCCTCTCCGTATATTCCCAGTCCCCGGTTACATATGTCGGGGATCAGTCTGCCGGCGGCTGGTGAGGAGTCCAGTACCAGCCTGCTCACAGCTGCCTCTCAGTATATTCTCAGTCCCCGGATACATATGCCGGGGATCAGACTGCTGGTGGCTGGCGAGGAGTCCAGTACCAGCCTGCTCACAGCTGCCTCTCAGTATATTCTCAGTCCCCGGATACATATGCCGGGGGTCAGACTGCTGGTGGCTGGTGAGGAGTCCAGTACCAGCCTGCGCACAGCTGCCTCTCAGTATATTCTCAGTCCCCGGATACATATGCCGGGGATGAGACTGCTGGTGGCTGGCGAGGAGTCCAGTACCAGCCTGCGCACAGCTGCCTCTCAGTATATTCTATATTCTCAGTCCCCGGATACATATGCCGGGGGTCAGACTGCTGGCGGCTGGTGAGGAGTCCAGTACCAGCCTGCTCACAGCTGCCTCTCAGTATATTCCCAGTCCCCGGATACATATGCCGGGGATGAGACTGCTGGTGGCTGGCGAGGAGTCCAGTACCAGCCTGCGCACAGCTGCCTCTCAGTATATTCTATATTCTCAGTCCCCGGATACATATGCCGGGGGTCAGACTGCTGGCGGCTGGTGAGGAGTCCAGTACCAGCCTGCTCACAGCAGCCTCTCAGTATATTCCCAGTCCCCGGATACATATGCCGGGGATGAGACTGCTGGCGGCTGTTGAGGAGTCCAGTACCAGCCTGCGCACAGCTGCCTCTCAGTATATTCTCAGTCCCCGGATACATATGCCGGGGGTCAGACTGCTGGCGGCTGGTGAGGAGTCCAGTACCAGCCTGCGCACAGCTGCCTCTCAGTATATTCTCAGTCCCCGGATACATATGCCGGGGGTCAGACTGCTGTGGCTGGCGAGGAGTCCAGTACCAGCCTGCGCACAGCTGCCTCTCAGTATATTCTCAGCCCCCGGATACATATGCCGGAGATGAGACTGCTGGTGGCTGGCGAGGAGTCCAGTACCAGCCTGCGCACAGCTGCCTCTCAGTATATTCTCAGTCCCCGGATACATATGCCGGGGATGAGACTGCTGTGGCTGGCGAGGAGTCCAGTACCAGCCTGCTCACAGCTGCCTCTCAGTATATTCCCAGTCCCCGGATACATATGCCGGGGATGAGACTGCTGGCGGCTGGCGAGGAGTCCAGTACCAGCCTGCTCACAGCTGCCTCTCAGTATGTTCTCAGTCCCAGGATACATATGCCAGGGATCAGACTGCTGGTGGCTGGTGAGGAGTCCAGTACCAGCCTGCGCACAGCTGCCTCTCAGTATATTCCCAGTCCCCGGATACATATGCCGGGGATCAGACTGCTGGTGGCTGGCGAGGAGTCCAGTACCAGCCTGCGCACAGCTGCCTCTCCGTATATTCTCAGTCCCCGGATACATATGCCGGGGATCAGACTGCTGTGGCTGGCGAGGAGTCCAGTACCAGCCTGCGCACAGCTGCCTCTCAGTATATTCTCAGTCCCCGGATACATATGCCGGGGATCAGACTGCTGGCGGCTGGCGAGGAGTCCAGTACCAGCCTGCGCACAGCTGCCTCTCAGTATATTGTGCAGTGAGATACAGACTCTTCAGAGTAAATGTTATCTTCATTTCCAGCCGATGGAGCCATTAGGAACTGATCTACCTGCTTTTCTATGTTCCGTCGTCCTGTGAAAATGCTGAATTTCTGCCAGAGATAAAAACGTAGGTTATCATAAGCAGTATGATCTGTATGTAAATGCAGCCGAGGAATGATCCGCCTTATCAGTACTAATACATTCTTCTTATCTCCATGCACATAAAAACAATGTCTATTGTTGCCTGGAATGGGAGACGGAAGACGTAAATGTTAAACTGCGGCTTCTGTAATCTCTTACCCTTTCCTCTGTTCCGCGCATCTGCCGATCAGGACACGGAGATCTCTGTGCGAAGCTGCTGGTGTCAGTAACATCCAGGCGTCCCCTCATGCCTGCTCAATGGATTATTAGGCGCACTGTCATTTCTCTAAAGATCAACTTTGTTTGCTGCGTGGGATGGGGACAAAGCATAAATAACCAATCAGCAACAGGCAGACAAAGGCGGGATGAAAGCGCATATTCACCATTTACAATCTACTCTTTCATGTGTAGAAATTATACTCCAACATGCGCTAATAGACTCTTGTGAGATCTGCGGCACAATACACTGTGTACAACACAGAAGAGGCTGCAACAAACAACACAACATTGTGACAGTAACATATAAAACTTCAATGGTTTGTGCACATTATTTACTTCTATTGTATCACTCAGTAAAGACTGTTCCCATACTGACTCCGGAACTTCAAAGCGCTCTCAGAACCCATCTCTTATATATTTAGCCAGATCTGTCACTCATCCCCTGTGTATCCCCCCCAGGGAAAAGACCAGTGTTCTATGTGTATAACGTTCCCGCCCAGCGTTCTGCACCCTTGACATCACCTCCCCCTGCCCAGCCAGGGCTACAGTACATGCCCACCATTCACCATTACTCCACAGCCACCAGGTGACACACACCCCCCTCCCGAAATTTGCGGGGCCCCCCTCCCGCGATTCACGGCACACACGCGCGCGATTTGCGGGGCCCCCAGCATCGCTACGACTCCCAGCACCCCCCCTCCCAAAATTCGCAGACCTCCCCTCCCGTTATTCATGGCTCCCGCGACTCATGGCACCCCCTCCCGTGATTCACGGACCCCAGCGACCCCCCCCCCTTCCCACGATTCATGCCCCCAACCCCATGCGATTCACGGCGACCACCCCCCCCTCAAGCGATTCACGGACCCCCGCCACTCCCCCTTCCCACAATTCACGCCCCCCACCCCCGCGCGCGGTCCCCCCTCCCGTGATTCACGGCACCCCCGCGCCCCCTCCCGCATTTCACGGACCCCCACGACCCCCCCTCCCACGATTCACGGACCCCCACATCCCCCCTACCGCAATTTGTGAACCCCCCTTCCTGCGATTCACGGCCCCCCCCCTCAATTTGCAGACCCACCCGGCCCCCTTCCCTCAATTCCCCCCCGCGACCCTGCTCCAGCATTCCATGGACCCCCGTGAGAATGTGAGATCCTGTACCGCCATAAGAAGGTGCCGCCCCAAGGTGGAAAATCCGGCCCTGGCTGTCGCGTTGCAGGTTCCCCCACTGGCAGAAGCCAGAAGTATCCCCACGGTCCTCTGCACCAGCGCCACAACTTTTATCAATGTCTTGCCCACATACCACTATTATACAGCCTCCTGCTCTCATTTACCCTCACTTCCTCACCCTCCTCCAATTCTAGGGATGCCCATCGACCATCAATGATTTCTAATCATCGATGGTTTATGGCCGATGTTGAATACTTTTGCCATCGATGTGGGAGGACCAGATGGTTTCCCTACATCGATGGCAAAGGACAACCGATCAAATTGTCCTTAGCGCCCACCCCCCCCCCCACCCCAATGGCAGCTGAGAGATCTAGAAGAGTAAGAAGTGAGAAATGGCCTTTAGATTTAGCAGTGGCCAAATCATTCACCACTTTAGTCAGTGCTGTCTCAGTGGAGTGTTGAGAGTGAAAGCCTGACTGAAGTGGGTCCAATAGGTTGTAGGACTTAAGATAGTGTGTGAGGCGAGTGTAGGCAAGTCTCTCAAGTTGCTTGGAGGTGCATGTGAGCTGAGAGATAGGACGGTAGTTAGAGAGACAGTTTGGATCAGAATTGTTTTTTTTTAGAATGGGAGTAATAAGTGCAGGATAGGGGGTAATAAGTGCAGAATGGGAGTAATACGTGTATGCTTGAACTGAGAAGGAAATATACCAGTAGAGAGAGAGAGGTTACAGATTTTAGTTAAGCTTGGGATAAGCACAGGGGACAGAGCGTTACTGACTTGTAAGGGTATACGATCAAGAGGAGAGTTAGTGGAGTAGGAAGATGAGAAGAGTGTGGATACTTCATCCTCACTTGTGGGGTCAAATGAGGAGAGAGTGGCAAAGGGCTCAGGATGGGAAGTAAGCAAGTCACTGGCTGAAGAGGAGCATGACATTTCATCTTGCATTTTAGCAATCTTTTCCTTGAAGAAGGAAGCAAGCTCTTGTGCACTGATAGTAGCTGGTGGGGAGGGTGAAGGAGGGTAAAGAAGCTATTTAAATGTATTATAAAGTGGCTTGGGGTTTGTGACATGAGAAGAGATGAGAGATTAGAAGTATGTTTGTTTAGCAGTGTCCAGAGCATTACGATAGGAGTGGTAGGTAGTCTTAAATGTGATAAAGTCACTTGGATTCTGAGATTTACGCCACTGACGTTCCAATCTATGTGATAGTTTTTGCAGGTGTCTTGTTAATTGAGAGTGCCACGGTTGGCATCTAAGCCTACGTGGATTGTGAGGAGCAGCTGAAGCAGCTTCATCCAGGGCAGTTTGTAGAGTCTGGTTCAGGTGGGTTACAGCTGTCTCAGGACAGCAAGTGTAGAAATGGGTGAGAGCAGTTGTTGCAGAGAGGTAGAAAGTTGTTGAAGATCAATAGCATTAGTATTTCTGCGGGTTAGAGGAGGCTTCCATGATTTAGGTATTATAGAGTTTGGAGAAATGGAGGAGGTTGAGAAGGTGATAAGGTTGTGATCCGAGAGAGGGAATGGGGCGTTAGCGAATTCAGAAACAGCATAGCCAGTGAATACAAAGCAAGGCAGTGGCCGTCCTTGTGAATAGATAAGTCAGACCATTGGGTGAGGCCGAGAGAGGAGTTAGAGGCATGAGGAGAAAGTGGGCTGTCAATAGCGATATTGAAATCACCCATTACAGTGCTGAGTGTCACTTCTGTGGAAGTATGATTCCTCCGGCAGCATCGCAGTGCCAAATGCCACTTCTGAGGATCCTCATTTCCTCCTGCCAGCATTGCAATGCCGTGTGTCACTTCTGAGGAAGCGCATTTCCTCCTGGCAACATCGCAATGCCGAGTGTCACTTCTGAGGAAGCGCATTTCCTCCAGCCAGCATCGCAATGCAGTGTCACTTCTGAGGAACCTCATTTCCTTCTGCCAGCATTGCAATGCCGTGTGTCACTTCTGAGGAAGCGCATTTCCTCCTGGCAACATCGCAATGCCGAGTGTCACTTCTGAGGAAGCGCATTTCCTCCAGCCAGCATCGCAATGCCGTGTGTCACTTCTGAGGAAACGCATTTCCTCCAGCCAGCATCGCGGTGCCGAGTGTCACTTCTGAGGAAACGCATTTCCTCCAGCCAGCATCGCAATGCCGTGTGTCACTTCTGAGGAAGCGCATTTCCTCTTGGCAGCATCGCGGTGCCGAGTGTCACATCTGGGAGTGCGATTTCTGCCAGCATCGCAGTGCGAGTGTCATTTCTGAGGAAGCGCAACTCCTATCAGCATCGCAGTGCTGAGTGTCACTTCTGAGGAAGCGGGATTCCGGCCAGCATCGCAGTGCTGAGTGTCACTTCTGAGGAAGCGCAGTTCTTCCTGCCAGCATCGCAGTGCTGAGTGTCACTTCTGAGGAAGCGCAGTTCTTCCTGCCAGCATTGCAGTGTTGAGTGTCACTTCTGTGGAAGTATGATTCCTCCTGCCAGCTTCGCAGGGCCAAGTGCCACTTCTGAGGAACCTCATTTCCATCTGCCATTATCACAATGCCGAGTGTCACTTCTTCTGAGGAGGCGCATTTCCTCCTGGCAGCAAAGCTGTGCCTAGTGTCACATCTGAGAGTGCGATTTCTGCCAGCATCGCAGTGCAGAGTGTCACTTCTGAGGAAGCGCAATTTCTCCTGCCAGCATCGCAGTGCAGAGTGTCAGTTCTGAGGAAACGCGATTCCTGCCAGCATCGCAGTGCCGAGTGTCACTTCTGAGGAAGCGCTGTTCCTCGTGCGAGTGTCATTTCTGAGGAAGCATAATTTCTCCTGCCAGCATCGCAGTGCCGAGTGTCACTTCTGAGGAAGCGCGATTCCTGCCAGCATCGCAGTGCCGAGTGTCACTTCTGAGGAAGTGTGATTCCTGATAGCATCGCAGTGCAGAGTGTCACTTCTGAGGAAGCGCTGTTCCTCGTGCGAGTGTCATTTCTGAGGAAGCACAATTTCTCCTGCCAACATCGCAGTGCAGGGTGTCACTTCTGAGGAAGCGTGATTCCTGCCAGCATCGAAGTGCCGAGTGTCACTTCTGAGGGAGCGCGATGCCTGCCAGCATCTCAGTGCCGAGTGTCACTTCTGAGGGAGCGCGATTCCTGCCAGCATCGCAGTGCCGAGTGTCACTTCTGAGGAAGCGCGATTCCTGCCAGCATCGCAGTCCGAGTGTCACTTCTGAGGAAGCGCGATTCCTGCCAGCATCGCAGTGCCGAGTGTCACTTCTGAGGAAGCGCGATTCCTGCCAGCATCGCAGTGCCGAGTGTCACTTCTGAGGAAGCGTGATTCCTGCCAGCATCGCAGTGCCGAGTGTCACTTCTGAGGAAGCGCGATTCCTGATAGCATCGCAGTGCCGAGTGTCACTTCTGAGGAAGCGTGATTCCTGCCAGCATCGAAGTGCCGAGTGTCACTTCTGAGGGAGCGCGATGCCTGCCAGCATCTCAGTGCCGAGTGTCACTTCTGAGGGAGCGCGATTCCTGCCAGCATCGCAGTGCCGAGTGTCACTTCTGAGGAAGCGCGATTCCTGCCAGCATCGCAGTGCCGAGTGTCACTTCTGAGGAAGCGCGATTCCTGCCAGCATCGCAGTGCCGAGTGTCACTTCTGAGGAAGCGCGATTCCTGCCAGCATCGCAGTGCCGAGTGTCACTTCTGAGGAAGCGTGATTCCTGCCAGCATCGCAGTGCCGAGTGTCACTTCTGAGGAAGCGCTGTTCCTCGTGCGAGTGTCATTTCTGAGGAAGCATAATTTCTCCTGCCAGCATCGCAGTGCCGAGTGTCAGTTCTGAGTAAGTGCGATTCCTGCCAGCATCGCAGTGCCGAGTGTCACTTCTGAGGAAGTGTGATTCCTGATAGCATCGCAGTGCAGAGTGTCACTTCTGAGGAAGCGCTGTTCCTGGTGCGAGTGTCATTTCTGAGGAAGCACAATTTCTCCTGCCAACATCGCAGTGCAGGGTGTCACTTCTGAGGAAGCGTGATTCCTGCCAGCATCGAAGTGCCGAGTGTCACTTCTGAGGGAGCGCGATGCCTGCCAGCATCTCAGTGCCGAGTGTCACTTCTGAGGAAGCGCGATTCCTGCCAGCATCGCAGTGCCGAGTGTCACTTCTGAGGAAGCGCGATTCCTGCCAGCATCGCAGTGCCGAGTGTCACTTCTGAGGAAGCGCGATTCCTGCCAGCATCGCAGTGCCGAGTGTCACTTCTGAGGAAGCGCGATTCCTGCCAGCATCGCAGTGCCGAGTATCACTTCTGAGGAAGCGCGATTCCTGCCAGCATCGCAGTGCCGAGTGTCACTTCTGAGGAAGCGCGATTCCTGATAGCATCGCAGTGCCGAGTGTCACTTCTGAGGAAGCGTGATTCCTGCCAGCATCGCAGTGCCGAGTGTCACTTCTGAGGGAGCGCGATGCCTGCCAGCATCTCAGTGCCGAGTGTCACTTCTGAGGGAGCGCGATTCCTGCCAGCATCGCAGTGCCGAGTGTCACTTCTGAGGAAGCGCGATTCCTGCCAGCATCGCAGTGCCGAGTGTCACTTCTGAGGAAGCGCGATTCCTGCCAGCATCGCAGTGCCGAGTGTCACTTCTGAGGAAGCGCGATTCCTGCCAGCATCGCAGTGCCGAGTGTCACTTCTGAGGAAGCGCGATTCCTGCCAGCATCGCAGTGCCGAGTGTCACTTCTGAGGAAGCGCGATTCCTGATAGAATCGCAGTGCCGAGTGTCACTTCTGAGGAAGCGTGATTCCTGATAGCATCGCAGTGCCGAGTGTCACTTCTGAGTGAGCGCGATGCCTGCCAGCATCTCAGTGCCGAGTGTCACTTCTGAGGGAGCGCGATGCCTGCCAGCATCGCAGTGCCGAGTGTCACTTCTGAGGAAGCGCGATTCCTGCCAGCATCGCAGTGCCGAGTGTCACTTCTGAGGAAGCGCGATTCCTGCCAGCATCGCAGTGCCGAGTGTCACTTCTGAGGAAGCGCGATTCCTGCCAGCATCGCAGTGCCGAGTGTCACTTCTGAGGAAGCGCGATTCCTGCCAGCATCGCAGTGCCGAGTGTCACTTCTGAGGAAGCGCGATTCCTGCCAGCATCGCAGTGCCGAGTGTCATTTCTGAGGAAGCGCGATTCCTGCCAGCATCGCAGTGCCGAGTGTCACTTCTGAGGAAGCGCGATTCCTGCCAGCATCGCAGTGCCGAGTGTCACTTCTGAGGAAGCGCGATTCCGGTCAGCATCGCAGTGCCGAGTGTCACTTCTGAGGAAGCGCGATTCCTGCCAGCATCGCAGTGCCGAGTGTCACTTCTGAGGAAGCGCGATTCCTGATAGCATCGCAGTGCCGAGTGTCACTTCTGAGGAAGCGCGATTCCTGCCAGCATCGCAGTGCAGAGTGTCACTTCTGAGGAAGCGCGATTCCTGCCAGCATCGCAGTGCCGAGTGTCACTTCTGAGGAAGCGCGATTCCTGCCAGCATCGCAGTGCCGAGTGTCACTTCTGAGGAAGCGCGATTCCTGATAGCATCGCAGTTCCGAGTGTCACTTCTGAGGAAACGCGATTCCTGATAGCATCGCAGTGCCGAGTGTCACTTCTGAGGAAGCGCGATTCCTGATAGCATCGCAGTGCCGAGTGTCACTTCTGAGGAAGCGCCAATCCTGCCAGCATCGCAGTGCCGAGTGTCACTTCTGAGGAAGCGCGATTCCTGCCAGCATCGCAGTGCCGAGTGTCACTTCTGAGGAAGCGCGATTCCTGCCAGCATCGCAGTGCCGAGTGTCACTTCTGAGGAAGCGCGATTCCTGCCAGCATCGCAGTGCCGAGTGTCACTTCTGAGGAAGCGCGATTCCTGCCAGCATCGCAGTGCCGAGTGTCACTTCTGAGGAAGCGCGATTCCTGCCAGCATCGCAGTGCCGAGTGTCACTTCTGAGGAAGCGCGATTCCTGCCAGCATCGCAGTGCCGAGTGTCACTACCTAAGACGCAGTATAGGATGAAATAACTACCTTCGCAGTCGGTGGTTGCAGCATTTGCCATCCGAGTAAGCATGAATAAATGTCCATATTCCTCTGCTGGGGTAAGCAAATCTGGGTCGGGAGCGGCAGACCCTGTCCTCAGTAGCCTCAATCCGACACATGGATGAAGTTTTTGCTGGGACTCTCTGAGCGGCTCCAGGATATATTGGGGGTTCTTCATCATGCGGCTGCAAATTGTATCGTTATCTCCACCCACTCCCCACTGATAATAATTAGGCCTCTCTGTGCTTTCAGTATTCACAGAACATTAATAACCGTTAATAAGGGTCCTCTCTGTGGAGATGCCCCGGTGACCCTCACAGCACATAACAGGACTGCCCATGTCCTGTAGACAGCTGACCATTGTTGGAGACCTACAGCAGAGCCCGGTGGGGACAGTGGAAGAGCTCAGGGGTAGGCAATGTTTTGGTGCCAGCCAGGTGGTCAGCATGCATGGCACCCTCAGTATAACGCATACACCAAGCAGCCCCTCCCTGTGCACCAGGTCCTGGGCCCCAAGTGTTCTTCTTGCTGAGACATCTCTGCTGGTTTACACGGATCAGTTACATGTGCAACGTATATACACCTGTGTGCGAATAAGTGTGCCGCTATGCAGCAGCTGGGCATGCGGTCATTAGCTCAACAGCATCTAGTTCCACAGTCAAAAGGTCGACATATGAAAAAGGTCAACATGCATTAGGTCCACAAGACAAAGGTCAACATGGGTTTTCACAATTAAAAAAAAAAAAGGACTTGTTCATAATCCTCATAGACATGCCCCAGGGATCGTTTGAAGGGAGTCGGGGCTTGTGTGTTATGGGTGGAGCTACACCTCAACTCAGCGGGGGCCATGGGAAGGGAGTCGCGGCTTGTGTGTTATGGGTGGAGCTACACCGCATCTCAGCCAGGGACCAAGGGAAGGGAGTCGCTGCTTTTGTGTTATGGGTGGAGCTACACCTCATCTCAGCCAGGGACCATGGGAAGGGAGTCGCGGCTTGTGTGTTATAGGTGGAGCTACACCTCATCTAAGCCAGGGACCATGGGAAGGGAGTCGCGGCTTGTGTGTTATGGGTGGAGCTACACCGCATCTCAGCCAGGGACCAAGGGAAGGGAGTCGCTGCTTGTGTGTTATGGGTGGAGCTACACCTCATCTCAGCCAGGGACCATGGGAAGGGAGTCGCGGCTTGTGTGTTATGGGTGGAGCTACGCCTCATCTAAGCCAGGGACCATGGGAAGGGAGTCGCGGCTTGTGTGTTATGGGTGGAGCTACACCTCATCTCAGCCAGGGACCAAGGGAAGGGAGTCGCGGCTTGTGTGTTATGGGTGGAGCTACGCCTCATCTCAGCCAGGGACCATGGGAAGGGAGTCGCGGCTTGTGTGTTATGGGTGGAGCTACACCTCATCTCAGCCAGGGACCAAGGGAATGGAGTCGCGGCTTGTGTGTTATGGGTGGAGCTACACCGCATCTCAGCCAGGGACCATGGGAAGGGAGTCGCGGCTTGTGTGTTATGGGTGGAGCTACACCTCATCTAAGCCAGGGACCATGGGAAGGGAGTCGCGGCTTGTGTGTTATGGGTGTAGCTACACCTCATCTAAGCCAGGGACCATGGGAAGGGAGTCGCGGCTTGTGTGTTATGGGTGGAGCTACACCGCATCTCAGCCAGGGACCAAGGGAAGGGAGTCGCTGCTTGTGTGTTATGGGTGGAGCTACACCTCATCTCAGCCAGGGACCATGGGAAGGGAGTCGCGGCTTGTGTGTTATGGGTGGAGCTACACCTCATCTCAGCTAGGGACCATGGGAAGGGAGTCGCGGCTTGTGTGTTATGGGTGGAGCTACACCTCATCTCAGCTACGGACCATGGGAAGGGAATCACGGCTTGTGTGTTATGGGTGGAGCTACACCTCATCTCAGCTACGGACCATGGAAAGGGAGTCGCGGCTTGTGTGTTATGGGTGGAGCTACACCTCATCTAAGCCAGGGACCAAGGGAAGGGAGTCGCAGCTTGTGTGTTATGGGTGGAGCTACACCTCATCTAAGCCAGGGACCAAGGGAAGGGAGTCGGGGCTTGTGTGTTATGGGTGGAGCTACACCTCATCTCAGCTAGGGACCATGGGAAGGGAGTCGCAGCTTGTGTGTTATGGGTGGAGCTACACCTCATCTAAGCCAGGGACCATGGGAAGGGAGTCGCGGCTTGTGTGTTATGGGTGGAGCTACACCTCATCTCAGCCAGGGACCATGGGAAGGGAGTCGCAGCTTGTGTGTTATGGGTGGAGCTACACCTCATCTCAGCCAGGGACCAAGAGAAGGGAGTCGCGGCTTGTGTGTTATGGGTGGAGCTACGCCTCGTCTCAGCCAGGGACCATGGGAAGGGAGTCGCGGTTAGTGTGTTATGGGTGGAGCTACGCCTCATCTCAGCCAGGGACCAAGGGAAGGGAGTCGCAGTTTGTGTGTTATGGGTGGAGCTACGCCTCATCTCAGCCAGGGACCATGGGAAGTGAGTCGCGGCTTGTGTGCTATGGGTGGAGCTACACCTCATCTAAGCCAGGGACCATGGGAAGGGAGTCGCGGCTTGTGTGTTATGGGTGGAGCTACACCGCATCTCAGCAAGGAACCAAGGGAAGGGAGTCGCGGCTTGTGTGTTATGGGTTGAGCTACGCCGCATCTCAGCCAGGGATCAAGGGAGTCGCGGCTTGTGTGTTATGGGTGGAGCTATGCCTCATCTCAGCCAGGGACCAAGGGAGTCGCGGCTTGTGTGTTATGGGTGGAGCTACGCCTCATCTCAGCCAGGGACCAAGGGAAGGGAATGGCGGCTTGTGTGTTATGGGTGGAGCTACATCTCAGCTCAGCTAGGGACCATGCGATGGAAATCGCGGCTTGTGTTTTATGGATGGAGCTATGGCACATCTCAGCCAGGGACCACAGGAAGGAAGTTACAGCTTGTGTGTTATGGGTGGAGCTACGCCTCATCTCAGCCACAGACCACGGGAGGGGAGTCATGGCTTGTGTGTTATGGGTGGAGTTACGCCTCATCTCAGCCAGGGATCGTGTGAAGGGAGTAGCAGCTTGTGTGTTATGGGTGGAGCTACGCCTCATCTCAGCCAGGGACCATGGGAAGGGAGTCGCAGCTTGTGTGTTATGGGTGGAGCTACACCTCATCTCAGCCAGGGACCATGGGAAGGGAGTCGCGGCTTGTGTGTTATGGGTGGAGCTACACCTCATCTCAGCCAGGGACCATGGGAAGGGAGTCGCGGCTTGTGTGTTATGGGTGGAGCTATGCCTCATCTCAGCCAGGGACCATGGGAAGGTAGTTGCGGCTTGTGTGTTATGGGTGGAGCTACACCTCATCTCAGCCAGGGATCATGTGAAGGGAGACATAGCTTTTGTGTTATGGGTGGAGCTATGGCACACCTCAGCTAGGGACCACGGGAAGGGAGTTACAGCTTGAAAACACCTTGAAAAAGGGGTTATTCACATAGCCTGAAACACGTTGGTGTTTGGAGGAGAAAGAGAAATACCCTAGAGGTTTGTGGTAGGTGCTGGTTACCATCTTCAGCAACTGGGCGGCCTTCTATCCGGATTGGGAGGTAACCCAGACCGCCACTCACCTTGGGATTTCCTTCCCACTTTTTATGAATTTTTATTCAATTTTATGTCGTTTTATTGTTGAAAATAAATTTTTGGGATACTGCAAAAATTCCATGGAGTAAGCTGTCTACCTGTGGGAATTCGGAGGCAAAAGAAACCTTTCCATGCATATAGGGCACCTGATTCTGGTGAGTTCATATTTCATGGGGTCCTGGTAATCTTACTGGTCTGGCATCGTCACTTATGCGTGCAGAGGTCGTGGAGACTTAAAGAAACCATTACGGGCACATAGGGAATTTTACCCAGGTCAGTTGTGGTTGTCTTTAAGAGCGACTGGACGGAAGGAGGGAGATTTGATTCCACCCCATTGGTAATAGAAAAATCACACATCTTAAAAGAGGAGACTACAGCGCCATTTGGAACACCAATTTTTGTATTGCTTAATTAATCTCAGCCAGGGACCGTGGAAGGGATTCGCAGCTTGTGTGTTATGAGTGGAGCTACACCTCATCTCAGCCAGGGACCGTGGAAGGGAGTCGCAGCTTGTGTGCTAGGGGTGGAGCCATATTTAATCTCAGCCAGGGACCGTGGAAGGGATTCGCAGTTTGTGTGTTATGGGTGGAGCTACACCTCATCTCAGCCAGGGACCGTGGAAGGGATTCGCAGCTTGTGTGTTATGGGTGGAGCTACACCTCATCTCAGCCAGGGACCGTGGAAGGGATTTGCAGCTTGTGTGTTATGGGTGGAGCTACACCTCATCTCAGCCAGGGACCCTGGAAGGGATTCGCAGCTTGTATGTTATGGGTGGAGCTATGCCTCTCCATCTTGTGTTTGGCAGATGTGATTGTGACTTTTATATTGAGATTCCTACACCATTACAATATGCGATTATGCATCAGACTCTAAATAAGGCCCAGTATGTGGTGGCATATTGTTGGCATGTTTATATGCATGGTAGTAGGTATTGCGCTTGGCACTCTTATGATCAATATGTATTGCCCTGTTTGAGGCTGCCTACCCACTGTCCGTCAGTGTCACACAGGGAATATCCATGTGGGCCCTGCGGTTCTCTGTACATTGCACAATGCTGGAATAATGACATTAGTGGAGTGTCCATATACAGCCAGTCACAATTGCTGGAAACTCGTTATGAGCGCAGTTAATTAAAAGGAAGACTGTGCAAATGCGTTCTAATCTGATCCGACTAATGGAAGAGTGCATAAAATTGCTAATTAGAATTTCATTAAAAAAGGTGGCGCTTTATCGGGCTGTGAATATCGCAACCTTTAAGAATCCTTTCAGGGAAAGCTTAATTCCTTTTCAAACAGAAATATTCTTTTCAAGATATTCTCAATTTGCTCAGAAGGAGCTGGTAGCAGAGGCAGGAATGGAAAATGTTTCAGACGTTTAATATTTGAATTAAAAAACGAGAGGAGCCATAAAGGCAGATACTAGGTGAGACGTTTTCATCTCCTGGAAGATGAAAGATCTGTTTGAAAATATATTATTGTACAAATGAAGCAATCAGCCACACATAAACATAAAGGACTTTTTTGAAGTATTTTTTTCTGTTTCTACTGTACATGTTCATTTGTATATTATTTAGTTGTTACTTAACCTTATCTCTGCTGAATTCTTATTATTCCTGTATAAAGCACCAATCCATTATCCAGCTGAGTATGTGTGGAGGATTTATTGTACATATGACCTGTGGTCCTAATTACTGTACATACAGATCAGTTCTATGTCCATAGGAGCTTGCAGTCTGAGGGGTGTGGCTGAGTTTCCCTAATCTCCTCTAGTACACCCCATATAGATCCTATCCCCTCCCAGTCTTCCTCTCCCCAGGTGCTTCTTACTATCTCTGCCATGCCCTTTTCTCCCAATATACTCATATAGGGTGTGGTATAGGGTTCCGACTGTCGGGATCCCAACTGGCCGGACTCAGACAGCATGGCGAGCGCAACAAAGCGCCTTGCAGGCATGGTGGCTCGCTATGCTCGCCATCTCTTCTATTATTCTATTCTCCCTCTATGGGGGTCGTGGACCCCCTCGAGGGAGAATAGCCGGTGGCCGTCTGGTAACTGACTGTCAGGATCCCGACTGTTGGGACCCTGTCCAGCACCCCTCATATAGATCCGCCCTTGACCCTGACACTTTCTCCAGCCACTCCTCCATATCCCCGCCCCTTTGTCCCCCAAGCTCCTGGCCTGCAAAATACTTTTTACCATTATTTTATCAAACCCCCTCCATTGCGCATTTCAGTCTGACATTTGTCCTCTCCAAACTGTAGAAACCGCCCTCACAAAAGTCAGCAATGATCTCCTTGCTGCCAAATCCAAGGGCCATTATCATTGAGGTTGATCCTTACCTGTTCCTCCTTATGGAGAAACAGACATGATGATTGGGGGAGGCTGAGTATGTGATTATTCTGATCCCCAGCACCATCCTGACTGACAAATCCAAGGGCCATCACTGTATTCTCATTTCTGTGACCTCTCCGCTGCATATGACACCATGGACCACCCTCTCCTCATGTTCCATCCTGAATCCCCTCACCACCCTTGATTTCACTATCCATTCATCTTGTCTATCTCCCAAGTCTGCTGTCATCATTGACTCCGATATACTGGAACTGGGTACCAGAAGCACAACTGAAGCAGGTTGCAGAAAACATAGAACTGGGTACCAGAAGTACAACTGAGGGTTGTGCTTGGTCCTACATACACCGCCATCTCTGGGCAGCACAGATGTGTAATAGTTGGCATAACTTCCTCACAGCGCTGAGGTCATGGGTTTGTTTCCCACCAAGGCTGCAACTGTGTGGAAATTGTATATTCTCCCTGTGCTTGCGAGGGTTGACTCCGGGTACTTCAGTTTCCCCCCACAATCCAAATAGATACTGATAGGTTAATTGGCACCCAACAAAATTAACCCTAGAATGTCTGTGTGTGCATGTACATGTGGTAGGTAATATAGATTGTAAGCTCCACTGGGGCAGGGACTGATGTGATTGTTCAAATATTCTCTGTAAAGCGCTGCGGAATATGTATGTGCTATATAAGAGACTGTTAATAACATCTCATAATCCATCCTGGGGGTTGTGGATGGTCCTACATACACTGCCATTTCTCATAATCTATCCCGAGGATTGTCCATAGTCCTACATAAACAATCATCTCTCATCCATCCTGAGGGTTGGTTTTGGTGCTACATACACCACCATCTCTCATAGTGCATCCTCAGGGTTGTGCTTGGTCCTACATACAGTACACCATTATCTCTCCTAGTCCGTCCCCAAGGTTGGGTATGATAATACATTCACCACCATCTCTCATCCATCCTGAGTGGTATACTTGGTCCTACATACAGTACACCACCATCTCTCATATGCCATCCTGGGGGTTGTGGATGGTCCTACATACACTGCCATCTCTCATAATCTAACCCGAGGATTGTCCATAGTCCTACATAAACAATCATCTCTCATCCATCCTGAGGGTTGGTTTTGGTGCTACATACACCACCATCTCTCATAGTGCATCCTCAGGGTTGTGCTTGGTCCTACATACAGTACACCATTATCTCTCCTAGTCCATCCCCAAGGTTGGGTATGATAATACATTCACCACCATCTCTCATCCATCCTGAGTGGTATACTTGGTCCTACATACAGTACACCACCATCTCTCATATGCCATCCTGGGGGTTGTGGATGGTCCTACATACACTGCCATCTCTCATAATCTATCCCGAGGATTGTCCATGGTCCTACATAAACCATCATCTCTCATTATGCATCCTCAGGGTTGTGCATGTTCCTACATACACCATCATCTCTCATAGTGCTAGCTCATGGTTGTGCATGGTCCTACATACACCATCATTACTCATCCATCCTGATCGTTGGTTCTGGTCCTACATACACCACAATCTCTCGTAGTGCATCCTGAGAGTTGTGCATGGTCCTACTTAGACCATCATCTCTCAAATTGCATCCTGAGGGTTGGTGCTGGTCCTACACACACCATCATCTCTCATAGTGCATCCTCAGGGTTGTGCTAGGTCCTTCATACACAGTCATCTCTCATAGTCCATCCTCAGGGTTGGTTCTGGTCCTACATACACAACCATCTCTTATCCATCCTGAGGGTTGTGCTTGGTCCTACATACAGTACACCAACATCTAGCATAATCCATCCTGAGGGTTGGTTCTGGTCCTACATACACCACCATCTCTCATAGTGCATCCTCAGGGTTGTGCTTGGTCCTACATACACCATAATCTCTCATAGTCCATCCCCAGGGTTGGGTCTGATAATACATTCACCACCATCTCTCATCCATCCTGAGTGGTATGCTTGGTCCTACATACAGTACACCACTGTCTTTCATATTCCATCCTGAGGGTTGTGGATGGTCCTACATACACTGCCATTTCTCATAATCTATCCCGAGGATTGTCCATAGTCCTACAAAAACAATCATCTCTCATCCATCCTGAGGGTTGGTTTTGGTGCTACATACACCACCATCTCTCATAGTGCATCCTCAGGGTTGTGCTTGGTCCTACATACAGTACACCATTATCTCTCCTAGTCCATCCCCAAGGTTGGGTCTGATAATACATTCACCACCATCTCTCATCCATCCTGAGTGGTATACTTGGTCCTACATACAGTACACCACCATCTCTCATATGCCATCCTGGGGATTGTGGATGGTCCTACATACACTGCCATCTCTCATAATCTATCCCGAGGATTGTCCATGGTCCTACTTAAACCATCATCTCTCATTGTGCATCCTCAGGGTTGTGCATGTTCCTACATACACCATCATCTCTCATAGTGCTAGCTCATGGTTGTGCATGGTCCTACATACACCATCATTACTCATCCATCCTGATCGTTGGTTCTGGTCCTACATACACCACAATCTCTCATAGTGCATCCTGAGAGTTGTGCATGGTCCTACTTAGACCATCATCTCTCAAATTGCATCCTGAGGGTTGGTGCTGGTCCTACACACACCATCATCTCTCATAGTGCATCCTCAGGGTTGTACTAGGTCCTTCATACACAGTCATTTCTCATAGTCCATCCTCAGGGTTGGTTCTGGTCCTACATACACAACCATCTCTTATCCATCCTGAGGGTTGTGCTTGGTCCTACATACAGTACACCAACATCTAGCATAATCCATCCTTAGGGTTGGTTCTGGTCCTACATACACCACCATCTCTCATAGTGCATCCTCAGGGTTGTGCTTGGTCCTACATACACCATAATCTCTCATAGTCCATCCCCAGGGTTGGGTTTGATAATACATTCACCACCATCTCTCATCCATCCTGAGTGGTATGCTTGGTCCTACATACAGTACACCACTGTCTTTCATATTCCATCCTGAGGGTTGTGGATGGTCCTACATACACTGCCATTTCTCATAATCTATCCCGAGGATTGTCCATAGTCCTACATAAACAATCATCTCTCATCCATCCTGAGGGTTGGTTCTGGTCCTACATAGACCATCATCTCTCATTATGCATCCTCAGGGTTGTGCATTGTCCTACATACACCATTAACTCTCATAGTGCTAGCTCATGGTTGTGCATGGTCCTACAAAAACCACCATCTCTCATAATCCATCCTGAGGGTTGGTTCTGGTCCTACATACACCACAATCTCTCATCCATCCTGAGAGTTGTGCATGGTCCTACTTAGACCATCATCTCTCATAGTGCATCCTGAGAGTTGTGCATGGTCCTACTTAGACCATCATCTCTCAAATTGCATCCTGGGGGTTAGTTCTGGTCCTACATACACCACCATCTCTCATAGTGCATCCTCAGGGTTGTGCTAGATCCTACATACACCGTCATCTCTCATAGTCCATCCTCAGGGTTGATTCTGGTCCTACATACACAACCATCTCTCATCCATCCTGAGGGTTGTGCTTGGTCCTACATACAGTACACCACCATCTAGCATAATCCATCCTGAGGGTTGGTTCTGGTCCTACATACACCACCATCTCTCATCCATCCTGAGGGTTGTACTTGGTCCTACATACAGTACACTGCCATCTATCATAATCCATCCTGAGGGTTGGTTCTGGTCCTACATACACCACCATCTTTCATAATCCATCCTGGGGGTTAGTTCTGGTCCTACATACACCACTATCTTTCAATCCATCCTGAGGGTTGGTTCTGGTCCTACATACACCACCGTCTCTCATAATCCATCCTAATGGTTGTGCTTGGTCCTACATACACCACCATCTCTCATAATCAATCCTGAGGGTTGGTTCTAGTCCTATATAGACCATCATCTCGCATAATACATTATGAGGGTTGTACTTTGTCCTACATACACCAACTTCTCTCATAATCCATCCTGCGGGTTAGTTCTGGTCCTACATACACTTCCATCTCTCAGTGTATTGAATAGCCCTACTGTACGTACACCATAATCTCTCATAGTGCATCCTCAGGGTTTTGCTTGGTCATACATATAATGATGACCCCAATTCATTTTGCATTCAGGGTGATTTGCTGGTGCCCATCGTAGGCGCTCATGTTAAACTCCTATCATGGGCTCTTTTGGTAAGAACTGCCCATAGACCTCCATGTTAATTTCTTAACATGGAAGTCTATGGAGATGTTCACAGCCAATCAAATGCCCCTTCATTCTCTGGAGGACCAAAGAGGACACAATCTACACTGGATTAGATGAGTATATATAATATATTTATATATATTTTACAGGTCCATTGGATTATTCTACTGGACAAGTGGACCGAACTATGGGGAACCCTAGGTATGTATGTATGTTGTATGTTAGTGTGTCTCTATGTTATTAAAGTTCTACTGTAAATGGTGTCTGTCTCTTTATTTTAGTATTTGTGATGCTGTGAAACTACAACTCCCAATGGGCTCTTTAATGCCCTGCATGCAGGGACTTGTGGTTCTCTATGTCACTGAATGCAGGGGAGGCTTGCTTGGACGTATAGTTCACCAGCACAACCCAATACTTGATTCATCTATTTTTCACACAAATCTATCAACTCCATACAATAGGGGGAGGCTTGGGGTGGCTCTTTATTGAGGGGGTCCTGACTTCCCCCCAGGGCTTACAAGCAACAGGTTAATGCTGGCTGTGGAAGCTTGTCTAAAAAGTGTCCCTCGGCTGTGGCATTACCCTGGTGGCTGTTGGAGCTGGTTACATAATACATATACTTTTTTTGTCCCCATATTTCTGTAACCAGGAAAGGGCCAAGAGTCCTGTGCTGCTTTATGAAATACAGGGGACCCCTAGTCTTGCTGATCTGAGCCTGGATCTCGCTGGTTTGCGCCCAGATCTGAGTGGTCTGTGCCCAGATCTCACTGGTTTGCACCCAGAGCTTGCTGGTTTGTGCCCGAATTGCACAGGTCTCGGCGCGGATCTCACTGATCTGCGCCTGTATCTTGCTGATCTGCACCCAGTTTTCTCTTATCTGGGCCTGGATCTTGCTGATATGACTCCAGATCTCGCACATCTGCATCTGGATCTCACTAATCTGCGCCTGGATCTCACTGATCTGGCTCTCGATCTTGCTGATCTGTGCAAGGATCTCGCTGATCTGCATACGTATCTTGCTGGTCTGACTCCAGGGGCCTTATTTTGGTTCATTCTTTCTGACAAAATACTTCTTAGATGGACAAAACCATGTGTACTGCAGGGGGGCAGATGTAACATGTGAAGAGAGAATTAGATTTGGTTGAGTAATTTTGTTTCTGTGCAGGGAAAATACTGGCTGCTTTATTTTTACACTTCAATATAGATCTCACTTTGAAATAAAACCCCACCCAAATCTAACTCTCTCTGCACATTTTGCATATGCTCCCCTGCAGTGCACATGGTTTTGTCCATCTAAGAAGGATTTTGTCAGAAAGAGTGAACCAAAATAAGGCCCCAGATGTCACTGATCTGTGCCCGGATCTCTCTGATCTCTGCCCGGATCTCACTGGTCTGTGCCCCGATCTCACTGATCTGCGCCTGGATCCTGCTGTTCTGACTCCGGATATCACTGATCTGCGCCTGGATCTCACTGATCTGACTCTCGATCTTGCTGCTCTGTGCAAGGATCTCGCTGATCTGCATACGTATCTTGCTGGTCTGACTCCAGATCTCACTGATCTGTGCCCGGATCTCTCTGATCTCTGCCCGGATCTCACTGGTCTGTGCCCGGATCTCACTAGTCTGTGCCCGGATCTCACTGATCTGCGCCTGGATCTTGCTGGTCTGACTCCGAATCTCACTGATCTGACTCTCGATCTTGCTGCTCTGTGCAAGGATCTCGCTGATCTGCATACGTATCTTGCTGGTCTGACTCCAGATCTCACTGATCTCTGCCCGGATCTCTCTGATCTCTGCCCGGATCTCACTGATCTGTGCCTGGATCTTGCTGGTCTGACTCTGGATATCACTGATCTACGCATGGATCTCACTGATCTGTCCCCGGATCTCACTAATCTATGCCCTGATCTCGCTGATCTGCGCCCGGATCTCACTGTTCTGCACATGGATCTTGCTGATCTGTGCCTGGATCTCGCTGATCTGTGCCTGGATCTCGCTGATCTGCGCCGGGATCTCGCTGATCTGTGCCTGGATCTCGCTGATCTGCGCATGGATCTCGCTGTTCTTTGCCTGGATCTCGCTTGCGCATGGATCTTTCTGATCTGTACCCGAATGTCACTGATCTGTGCCCGGATCTCGCTGATCTGCGCATGGATCTCGCTGTTCTTTGCCTGGATCTCGCTGATCTGTGCCTGGATCTCGCTGATCTGCGCATGGATCTTGCTGGTCTGTCCCCGGATCTAGCTGATCTGCGCATGGATCTCGCTGATCTGCGCATGGATCTCGCTGTTCTTTGCCTGGATCTCCCTGATCTGTGCCTGGATCTCGCTGATCTGTGCCTGGATCTCGCTTGCGCATGGATCTCGCTGATCTGTACCCGAATGTCACTGATCTGCACCCAGATCTTGCTGGTCTGACTCCGGATTTTACTTGTCTGCGCCCGGATCTCACTGATCTGCCCCCGGATCTCACAGATACGTGACTTCTTACAGGTAACACTGTAGGGGGGATGGATCTCACATGGTCATATGTACTATTACACCTGACTGCTCTCGGCCTTCCCTGGGGCTGCCACTTTAATATCTATTGAAAATCAAATTAGACGCTACCGGTATCTAAAGAGCCAGGTATTAAATACTTAAAACCAGGGAAGCTGAAAAATCTCCTGTGTTAATGAAGAAGCTTTTTATAATTCATGTTCCCAGTCTTCAGTCATTGACAAAACAAACATAGCGCCAGTGTTCGGAATGTGAGATGAGCCGGGAGCACTCACCCCGGCTGCTAACACTTGCGCAGCGAGCACGTGACGGTTAATTCCAGCGCGCACGCTGAGAGGACGGAAACCTTGATTACTTTTCCCTGGCTCTCGGGGCCACCAGCCATTTTTCCTACTTGTAAGAACAGTTGGTAATGAAGGGAAAGTACTCTGTAATCCTAGGAATGACAGACCGCGCTGCGTCCATGCTGGGCCCCTTTGTGTCTTTTAATATTGTGATAATTATTATTCTTATACATTTTACTGTGTACGTTTTGGCTGCAAAGTCAATTATGTGGCATTTGGAGCTATTAAACAATGGTTTAGTACCTGGCTAAAGCAATGGTCAGTACAAAGGGCCTCATTCTGCATATTCCTAATCTTCAGAAGCCGTAATCACAGCATTCACCCAACAATAGCCGCCTATTAGCACTTGGCATAATTAAACATTTTCATTATTGACGGAAACATTGGCACGGAATATTTTTATGTAAACATAAGCCATCGGAGTTATACATTAGTGGGTGCTTAAAGGAGCTCACCCCCAAATGTTACGCTCACAACTCCTAGAGATACGTTTAGGCACAGTATGTATTATTCTGGCCAAAAGACCTGAAATGTTTCATCAGCAAACTCCAGTGACTCAACGGAATACGGGACTGGCTATGATGGGAGAGGCGATAGATGTGACAGATGGGCACAAGCAGAGGGAGGCCAGACAGCACACTGCGATCCCAAAATCACAGGATTAATCCTACCAAAAATAGTCATAAATCCCAGAATCTTGCCGATCAAGATACCAAGATTGGCAGTACGGATGGTGTAATGGTTAGCATTACTGCCTCACAGCGCTGAGGTCACGGGTTCTATCCCCACCATGTGTTATATATATATATGGGGCAGTACGGATGGTGTAATGGTTAGCATTACTGCCTCACAGCGCTGAGGTCACGGGTTCTATCCCCACCATGTGTTATATATATATGGGGCAGTACGGATGGTGTAATGGTTAGCATTACTGCCTCACAGCGCTGAGGTCACGGGTTCTATCCCCACCATGTGTTATATATACGTGGCAGTACAGATGGTGTAATGGTTACATTACTGCCTCACAGCACTGAGGTCATGGGTTCTATCCCCACCATGTGTTATATATACTGGGCAGTACGGACGGTGTAATGGTTACATTACTGCCTCACAGCGCTGAGGTCATGGGTTCTTTCCCCACCATGTGTTATATATACGGGGCAGCACGGATGGTGTAATGGTTACATTACTGCCTCACAGTGCTGAGGTCATGGGTTCTATTCCCACCATGTGTTATATATACAGGGCAGTACGGATGGTGTAATGGTTAGCATTACTGCCTCACAGCGCTGAGGTCATGGGTTCTATTCCCACCATGTGTTATATATACGGGGCAGTACGGACGGTGTAATGGTTAGCATCACTGCCTCACAGCACTGAGGTCATGGGTTCTATCCCCACCATGTGTTATATATACAGGGCAGTACGGATGGTGTAATGGTTACATTACTACCTCACAGCGCTGAGGTCATGGGTTCTATCCCCACCATGTGTTATATATACAGGGCAGTACGGATGGTGTAATGGTTAGCATCACTGCCTCACAGCACTGAGGTCACGGGTTCTATCCCCACCATGTGTTATATATACAGGGCAGTACGGACGGTGTAATGGTTAGCATCACTGCCTCACAGCGCTGAGGTCATGGGTTCTATTCCAACCATGTGTTATATATACGGGGCAGTACGGACAGTGTAATGGTTAGTATTACTGCCTCACAGCTCTGAGGTCATGGGTTCTATTCCCACCATGTGTTACATATACGGGGCAGTACGGATGGTGTAATGGTTAGCATTACTGCCTCACAGCACTGAGGTCATGGGTTCTATCCCCACCATGTGTTATATATACGGGGCAGTACGGATGGTGCAATGGTTACATTACTGCCTCACAGCACTGATGTCATGGGTTCTGTCCCCACCATGTGTTATATATACGGGCAGTACGGATGGTGTAATGGTTAGCATTACTGCCTCACAGCGCTGAGGACATGGGTTCTGTCCCCACCATGTGTTATATATACGGGCAGTACGGATGGTGTAATGGTTAGCATTACTGCCTCACAGCGCTGAGGACATGGGTTCTATCCCTACCATGTGTTATATATACGGGGCAGTACGGACGGTGTAATGGTTAGTATTACTGTCTCACAGCACCGAGGCCATGGGTTCTATCCCCACCATGTGTTATATATACGGGGGTCATGGGTTCTATCCCCACCATGTGTTATATATACGGGGCAGTACGGATGGTGTAATGGTTAGCATTACTGCCTCACAGCGCTGAGGTCATGGGTTCTATCCCCACCATGTTTTATATATATACTGGGCAGTACGGACGGTGTAATGGTTACATTACTGCCTCACAGCACTGAGGTCATGGGTTCTATCCCCACCATGTGTTATATATACGGGCAGTACGGATGGTGTAATGGTTACATTACTGCCTCACAGCGCTGAGGTCATGGGTTCTATTCTCACCATGGCACTCAACTGTGTGGAGATTGTAGATTCTCCCCGTGCTTGTGTAGGTTTCCTCTTGGTGCTCTGGTGTACTCCCACAGTCCAAATATATACTGGTAGGCTAATTGGCTCCTAAAAACATTAGCCCTATAAGTGTCATTGTACTTGTGGTAGGGAATACAGATTGTATAGCGGAATATGTGTGCGCTATATAATAACTGGTAATAATATTCTCTGTACAGCGCTGCGGAATATGTGTGCGCTATATAATAACTGGTAATAATACTCTCTGTACAGAACTGCGGAATATGTGTGCGCTATATAAATAACTGGTAATAATAGTCTTTGTACAGCGCTGCGGAATATGTGTGCGCTATATAATAACTGGTAATAATATTCTCTGTACAGCGCTGTGGAATATGTGTGCACTATATAATAACTGGTAATAATAGTCTCTGTACAGCGCTGCGAAATATGTGTGCACTATATTATAACTGGTAATAATAGTCTCTGTACAGCGCTGCGAAATATGTGTGCGCTATATTATAACTGGTAATAATAGTCTCTGTACAGCGCTGTGGATTATGTGTGCGCTATATAATAACTGGTAATAATATTCTCTGTACAGCGCTCTGGAATATGTGTGCACTATATAATAACTGGTAATAATAGTCTCTGTACAGTGCTGCGAAATATGTGTGCGATATATAATAACTGGTAATAATAGTCTCTGTACAGCGCTGCGGAATATGTGTGCGCTATATAATAACTGGTAATAATATTCTCTGTACAGCGCTGCGGAATATGTGTGCGCTATATAATAACTGGTAATAATAGTCTCTGTACAGCGCTGCGGAATATGTGTGCGCTATATAATAACTGGTAATAATAGTCTCTGTACAGCGCTGCGGAATATGTGTGCGCTATATAATAACTGGTAATATTATTCTCTGTACAGCGCTGCGGAATATGTGTGCGCTATATAATAACTGGTAATAATATTCTCTGTACAGCGCTGCGGAATATGTGTGCGCTATATAATAACTGGTAATAATAGTCTCTGTACAGCGCTGTGGAATATGTGTGCGCTATATAATAACTGGTAATAATAGTCTCTGTACAGCGCTGCGGAATATGTGTGCAATATATAATAACTGGTAATAATAGTCTCTGTACAGAGCTGCGGAATATGTGTGCGCTATATAATAACTGGTAATAATAGTCTCTGTACAGAGCTGCGGAATATGTGTGCGCTATATAATAACTGGTAATAATATTCTCTGTACAGCGCTGCGGTATATGTGTGCGCTATATAATAACTGATAATAATAGTCTCTGTACAGAGCTGCGGAATATGTGTGCGCTATATAATAACTGGTAATAATAGTCTCTGTACAGCGCTGCGGAATATGTGTGCGCTATATAATAACTGGTAATATTCTCTGTACAGCGCTGTGGAATATGTGTGCGCTATATAATAACTGGTAATAATAGTCTCTGTACAGCGCTGCGGAATATGTGTGCGCTATATAATAACTGGTAATATTATTCTCTGTACAGCGCTGCGGAATATGTGTGCACTATATAATAACTGGCAATAATACTCTCTGTACAGCGCTGCGGTATATGTGTGCGCTATATAATAACTGGTAATAATAGTCTCTGTACAGCGCTGCGGGATATGTGTGCACTATATAATAACTGGTAATAATATTCTCTGTACACCGCTGCGGAATATGTGTGGGCATAGGCGCACCCCCACAGCAAACACCTTCTGCAAGATTTCACTCACCAGTGCGTTTGCATATTGATTTGCAGCGAGGGTGCGTTCCAGGGTGGACACCCGGTGTTTCATAGAAACATGGAAAGAGGGCGTTACATGGAAAGCATATATATATATATATATATCACACACACACAACAATACCCCCTTAATGCGCTAGTATCCACTGATATTATAGGTACATATCTCACACAACTTCCTGTTGGAAACACCTAGGGTAGGAATGGTAAGGTGTCGCCCAATAGTGAGGTCTTAATATTAGACCTCAAACATCCGCCATTATTCATCTGGATATTCATTCATAAACAAGCAGTCGGAAATTCCACATAATGACATCTATTTACTTAAAAAGTATTTTCATAAAAGTAGATGTAAAACTTCATAGAGATCTGGTCAGTTTCCCAGTCGTAGAGACAAGTCACAGAAGAAACTGACGCATTTCATCTAGAAGACATCATCAGGGGTTTCTGTACAAAATCATAAGGTATTGTAAGTGTTACTTCCACACTGCATTAGGAATGGCTCAATAGATACCTAATATACAAGTAGCTCTAGCAGACGAGGTATACAGTACCAAGCGATGGAACAACACAAAAAAACAGGTGATGAAAAAGATGAAGCGATAAAAGGAGACTTCACATTTCTAACAGACCCTCTGGGTGACATTTATTAGAGATCGCTGTTGGGTTTTTGGCGATTTATATCGCAAAAACTGCCGTTTTTTTTTTCCCCCAAATCGACTACTTAATGGGTGGTGATTTGCGGCATAAATCGCACTTTTTGCCGCTAATTCGCACTTTCTGAAGTGCCGATTTACAACATCGCATCCAGATGTTTTCCCATTGAAAAAGATACAAATCGCTAATTTAATGTCTGCCGCATTTGGAAATCGACAGCAAAATGCGATTTTTGCCCAAAAACAAAATAGACCAAGTACAGGGTGGCGATTTGCTTAAAATCGCCAGCGTTTGAGCGTAGAAAAGGTTAAATATCTCACAGGTGACCCACATAGCACTTACTATCTCCCCTACATATACTCCCACATGATTAAGGACACCTGTGAGGCTGTTTGAGATGGACATTTTGCAGAGTGGACTGGAGGTGCTAGTGTGTGAGCTGGGGCATTTGGAGGAGCTACGCAGGAGGGATGCTGCTGCTGCCCACCAGATCCAGGTACCCCGACCACTCCGTGCTTCTCGTCGGTACCGTACTAGGGTGTACCTGGACTCCCTCTCTGATCAACAGGTGGTGGACATGTTTAGGTTGAACCGACAGAACCTGTTGAACTTATATGAGCAGGTGAGAGATGATTTGGACCCTTGTGGGGGGGCCCACTATGCAGTGTCTGGGCTGCAGAAATTAATGTGCGCCCTCCACTTGTTTGCCACAGGCTCCACTCAGTCTGTGAGCTCATGGGCCTTGGGGGTGTCACAAGCCACTTTCTCTAAACATTTTTCTCAAGTGTTAAATGCATTAAAGAAGCTGTGGCGCACATATATCACATTCCCACGTTGTGAGTCCGAGTGGCAGGACCTGAAGGTGGCATTCTATCGGCTCTCAGCATTTCCAAATGTGCTGGGAGCCATAGACTGCACCCACATTGGGATTCGGGCCCCGCACGTGAGGGAGCATGTCTATGTGAATCGCAGGGGCAGACATTCCCTCAATGTGCAGGTGGTCTGCGATGCCAACCTCAGAATTCTCAGTGTGGTTGCAGGCTACCCTGGGAACTGCCATGATGCCTATATCCTGCGGCACTCAGCTCTCTGGGACCATTTCCACAACCACACCATGCCAGAGGGCCTGCTACTTGGTAAGTCACTTACCACTGTTTACATGCTGTTTGCTTACCTATGTCTTTACCTTTAACATCCATGTGTGTAACCTTCTCATCAAGAGTCATTTCTGTTGTAATTCTTTATACCAGCCCAAACAATATAGTATAGGCTGCTACTATTATGTGCAAATTACCCACATGATATGTGACCACACAAATCCCTTTACATGTTAGGTGACTCAGGATATGGGTGTCATTCGTGGCTCATGACACCTCTGCGGAACCCACAAAGCCCTGCACAGCACCGCTACAATGCTGCACATATTGCTACCCGCAATGTAGTGGAACGCACCTTTGGGGTGCTGAAAAGCCGATTTAGGTGTTTGGACAGGTCAGCAGGTACACTGCTATACCACCCTGCCAAAGTGGTTTTGGTTGTCCAGGCTTGCTGCATGCTGCATAACATAGCTTTGGGTCAACCAAATTATGTAGATGTGGCCCCTGCAGCAGTCGTGCAGGAAGCTCAAACTACTGATGTTGTAGTGCGAAGTACACGGAGGGGGGATGTGGTTCGTACACGGATGATCCGGCAGCATTTCACAGGTAATTTGTGTGTGTACAATGAATAGTAAAGGGGAACCTGTAACACACATACATTGGTAACATTACATTTTTCCCTGTCCATGTTAATTGCCCAGAAGTAGACCAACAATAATGGGCAACCCCTGCAAGCTACCCCACCACAGCATACTTTATGCCTGGCAACATGATAACACCTATAACAATGTCAAGTAAGTACTGTAGTTTTCTGTGTGTACAAATGTTGGCAAATACAAATTAACATAGGCTTAATGGATGGAGGTGACATGGATCATTGAGCTCAGGTGCTTGAAATGTTGCAAAACAAGTGGCGGCTACATACAGTATGCAATTCCCAATGCTTATCCCCTTCAAATGTGACTATTTCCTTTAAATTCCATGACAAATAAGCACACACAACCCAAAGTCCCGTGTCTGCTAAAATGTGACTAGTTGACAATACATAATAGAACAGTGTGGGTAATCATTTGTAAAGAATGACAACAAGGTTGCTGGATGCAAATAATTTTTACTTGCAGAAACATTTGGCCATAGGCCATACCATATAAAAAATTTCCAGGAACAATCACTGCATGAGTGAAGGAAAAAAAGAATAAACATGATACACATGTAAATGCAAAGAACATTATTCATGTTTAAATACAGCCCGGGTATTAGCACCCTTACCACTGGTGGCACCACCACCCCTAGTACGGACACTACACCGTGGGGGAGTAGTGGGGGACCCACTCATGGGTGTGGAGGAGACACTACTGCTTTGGGTAGATGTGGTTTGGTGCTGACCTAACAAAGTAGTTGCACTGAGGCTGATTTGCGTTTGTAGGGACATCAATGCAGTTGTTTGGGCATTAATAGCTTGGGTCTGTTCAACCATATTGGCATTTAGACCTCTAAAACTAGTAGTTTGACCCAGAATGGCTTGGCCAATTTCTGCTAAGCGTGTGTCTAATGTAGAGACAAGACGAATTTGTGTCCCTACATTAGCCCGCACACTTTGAGAAATGTGTCTCATTTGCAGAGCTATGTTCCCCACATACCCCTTCACCGTTTCTAGTTGGGTGGTCTGCACCTCCATAAAAGCGAGTTGTTTCCCCTTAAAAAGGTGGATGGATTGCGCCAACTCCTCTGCACTAGTGGGGGTGTTGGTGGCTGCAATGATTGGGGGCTGCTGCCTATGTGACTGCGTATAGGGGGCCTCATTGACTGGGTGTGATTGGTTTTGTGCAGGTTCCAACGATGGCACCGTCTCCAGGATGATTTCACTCATGTCGTCCATATTTTGCATGGGATCCGTTGGTTCAGGCATCGGTTGTGAAGGACCTACACATGAGAAAAGAGTGGTAAGTATTCTATGCAGATTGGTGTATGGTGGGTCATGTTACCTTAGTTGGAACGGTTAGGTGTTGCTCATGCATTATGCATTGGCACAGGCTACTGTGGTGGGGACAGCCATGTGTGAATTGTGCAATGTGTGTGTGTAACACTATGATATCTCCCCTGCAGACTGGACAGTGTCACCAATCGGATGTGGCTGATGTTGGTCAACAGCAGGCTGGGACTCCAGAGCTGGAGCTGTTTGAAAGAAGAAGACATTTCCCATTATTATCATTTGCACCTAACTGGCACTTTTCCAACTATGCAGATAAAAAATTTACCTCAATCAAACTTTTTTACCGTGATATGATTACATAAGGAATGTGAAGACTTTGAACTGAAGTGGTTATTTCAGTATTATGACTGTGAACGATATTTTGAATCCACTTGCTAATAACAGGAAAGACCAGCAGATTACACATGTAAAAGTGACTGTGAAGTGCTTTTCCAAGTACCCAGAGGAATGATATGGAATAACAATCAAGTACACTGCAGGCCTACAGTGTTTAGGACAGCACACATTAATTGGATCTGTGGAACTACATAACCCAGCAAAATGCACAGTCCATTATTTAGCAATGCAAGCAAGCAAAATGTGATTGTGCTGGGATATGTAGTTCCACACACAGCAATCTTTTGGACACATAAAGCATAGCAGCATAATAGCATGCGCACATGACATAGCAAAATGTGTAGTTGACATGTGTGGACACTTACCAGTTGGCGGTGGAGTGGGTGGCCTGTCTGTGTCGGCAATGTGGATGTCGGGAAGCACCTCCGGTGGGATGATTCGGCGTAGCAGCCTCTCATAGGCCTTAAAGCGGACCTTCTGCCTAGGGCCACCTCCTGTGCGACAGGCCTCTTTCTTCTCCAGGGCAAGCTTGGCTTTGAGGAGGCGCTTGATGTCATTGTATCGCTTTTTGATGTTACGCACACTCCTCTTGTGTGTGCTAACTGCATTTACCACGGAGGTGATACTGTCCCACATCCCCTTCTTCCTTGCCACACTTGTGCGGTGATGGTGAGGACCAAGTAGCCGGTCATACAGGGGCAAGAGTGCACGCACCAGGGCCATATTCTCCTCATAAGAGAACCTGACTTTCCTCCCACTAGCTGTACGAGCTGCATCATCCTCCTCCACATTTCCAGCCTCACCCTCTTCCTCCTCCTCCTCCTGTCCTGGTTCTTCCCCCAGCACCTCCAAGTCAGCTTTCTCTGCCTCCTGCACAGGCCAGTCCACCTCAGAGAAATCCCCCTCTTGCAGCTCCTCCTCTGTGTGCCTGGCACTCTGTTCCTCCTGTGAGGACACCTGGCTTGTGCCTGCTTCCTCCTCATCCTCCATAGCCACCTGCTCAGCTTCCACCATGTGGCCTCTCCCTGGCGCAGCTCTTGCTGGGAGCATGCTGGCTCTCCCTATCCTGCCTCTGGCAGTGCTGCCTCTCACTCCCCTACCTCTCCCAGTGGTTGGGGTGTTTGGGCCCAAGCTGGCTGTCCCTCTGCCTCCTCTGCACCTTATGACTGCTCCTCTCCTCTCCATCTCAAACGACTTTCTCCCTTTCAAATGGTAAAATGGCGTCTGCGCCCCTTTATATAGGGGGTGTGATGCGTATTGCAAGGGACTAAGGTGGGCCAATAGGTTAGCATGTTGTATGGGCTGATCAGGTGTATTGGTGTTAATCGCATTCTGGTTGGCCGCAAATACGCACATGACCTAACCCGGAAATCCCCTTTTTATGGCGTAATACATCGACTCAATTCGCACCTTATCGCCATCTATCGCACTTTTCAGGCGGCATTGCGCCAGCCATTCAATACGCGATTTCTGGGAAAAAATGCGATATAAAAAAATGGCGATACACGGCGATTTGAGTTAAAATCGCATTTTCACAAAAACGGTCAACACAATAAATCTCGCCCAATGTTTCCAGTAATCCCGGTCACATACCGAGATTGCAAAATTGACATAAAAGACAACTTCAAAAGCACCTCAGGACAGAAACTATTCCGATTTAGGGACATTTATACAGCCAATATATCGATATTTACCAACCGATTTGATCATGTGATGTATTCCTGAAAATGGTGCTAGTAAAGTTTGCGAGGGAATACAGTCTGCGTATATCCTCTTTATTCCCGATCAGTGTATACAGCAAAGAATTCCGTAATGTGAACAAACAAAAATGGATAAGATTAATATCCTATTATATGACCACATAAGGCCCTAACCTCTGTGATTCCAACAGTAGGGTGATCAGAAGAAGGCATCAGGTCAGGACAAAGTGCCCCGAGGGGTAACGATACAGAACTTTCACATAATGACAAAAGAACAAACATGGTAACGGTTTTCCTGAAATGACAGCTTGAAGCCGATTGCAGTACTGTATGTGCTTGTTGTGTGATTCCCAGCAAACAAATGATCAACCAGTACCAATGCCATGATTATCATATATATATATATCTATATATAATATAGATATATATATATATTCCTGTTCATTGAATATATATCCTGAGATGGGACGCAAGCATTGGAATTGTTAATGTTTTAAGTATTTTACATTGTAGTGCTGGGAGGTACTGGAATATAGCACGCTGCATTACTTTGTGTTGTGTGTGTGTGTGTGTGTGTGTGTGCGTGTATATATATATATATATATATATATATATAACATTACCGTGTTTCCCTTGGCTTAGTGTTAGACATCGGGAAGGGTAAGTAGCTTCCCATAGCTGTGTAATATATCAGCAATATGATAATGGCCTCTATATACAGATAATAACCTTCTCTATATGTCCCCAGACCAACCCGTATCTGTAATACACTAATGAGGCTAAGTCGTCCAATTACTCCTCTCTTAGAAAAGCCCTTTATTAATGATATGGCAGCGGGGGAAACATTCATTATTGCACTCGGTGGGATCTGTTACCTTCTCTCCAGCCCGGACAAGACCAATTAATGGAACAATTATTACAGCCATGTGAAGCAGGATCAGTGTGATGATTGGGTGGGGATTGGGGGACACACGTGATGGAGAGGGTCTGCATCTTGCCGTGTATATAATATAATATGGGGGGAACCAGCAGATTTATCTTCTGTGACATGAATGCTAGGACCTCAGTATTCAGCTGCACATCCGCAATGTTATTAGAATTACCGGTACTTATGTAATATCTGGGCTCCCGGTTTTCTTATGAGACCGTGTCCCCTCGCGGGGCTCGCTGCGCTCGCCACGCTTCGGGCACGGTGGCTCGCTGCGCTCGCCACACTATATAAAATCAACTCCATGCGTAGTTGGATAGTAGGGGTATGAAAAAATGGGGTGCATTTAACATGGGAGTCCAGATAATACATAAGTACCGAATTACCCTTATCCATGATAATGACTCTGCTGTTCACAGAATGTGATTCATATTTAAATATACTCTCCAACATGAGACATTCCATTAGGTAGACAATGCTCTGTTCCTGGACTTCCGTCCCAGTGGCGGATCCATAGGTGGGGCTGCAGCACAGTCTACAATTCAAATAGGGGAGGAGCCAGACCAAATTCCAGTGAAGAAAAAAAGCAAAGATGATAATGAGCGCTGATTAAAATATTCTGCACTGCAGCTGTACCAAAGGGGATTACCTAAACCCCTTAATATAGACCAAGCAAAAAAGAAAAGAAATATGGAACAGCGCTGTGCTGAATATTGTGAATGTATTTATTTTACAATTTTTAACAATATTGTGGCCAACAATAGACAAACAAGACTCAGGTGAGGGGGGTCGGTGCGGGGAGGCGGTGGGTCGCATTAGAAGCCCATAGGCTTCTATGGGGCCCTCGTCACAGCAACCCGGCGGGCGATGCTTACAGCATCCCAAAATGCGGTAAAAACCCAGATAACTGGGTTTTTATCGCATGTTTAGAGAATCTCCCCCTTAACACGGGAAACATAAGTCAGAATTAAAAATAGGGACACATGATCCGAATGACTGATGTTTGCCTCTCTGAAAGAGCGGTATGCGCCCTTAATATTACAATATGTATGGTGACAGTTCCTGGTACCAGAGGCAGTAATGCAGCCCCACGGCATTATGGGTCCTTCCTCATGTGTAGCCATAGGTTCTGCGATGCTGAAGAGTTCTATGTCTGTCCTCGGTGAGTGATACTGTATGTCCTCCCAGGACATTACCCATAGGGGCCTTATTCCAGGTCAGCCTTCTGCTACACCTAGGTGTCATGTGATACCATACCGTAGGAGATGTCTCTCACTGAGTATCCTCCCTCCCACATCCACGGAGGCTCATCACAGTGCTGTCATGTCTCGGCTCTCTCATATTCACGATTGTGACTAAAGTCATGTGACCCCTGACAGTGTACCACAGGCACCTCCTCTACTCAGCACGATTACTCAATCTGATATGCTGAACATTTGCCAACAGTGACATCACAATGAGATTTATATTTTTCCTCCAATCACATTTTCGGATTGTTATTCCTTATAACAATAAATTATTGTTATTCCTTATAAATAAATTATAATAATACCCGGCTGTTCTGTACCACACACACATATATATATATATATATATATATATATATATATATATATATATATACTCCCCAAATGGTGGTATAGCGCCTAGATCAAATGTCCATGTGTCACATCAATGTTCATAAAACCAAAAACGTTGGAATTCCAAGAGGTTCCTTATTCAACTCTTATATGGTTCCAACAATGACCCGACGCGTTTCATCTAATATAGACTTCATCAGGGGAAATAGTTTTCCTGTAGGAGAAGGAGCTCATTTAGGAGGACTCATCTGGTGCTATCTGTATTGGATAATAATTCAGTATAAGTCTACACTAAAAGAATTGGTCCAGCATTGAATGCATAGGATATATTTTTTTTTTCCAGAGAATTGGGCTTATACTTTACAACTCTAATCCCCACTGAGGAAAGCTACCTCGGGATCCCCTTATAGAATTAGGGCGGGTAGCAGATCCAGTTCCAGGAAGATTTACTTTAACCTTCTAAGGACGAGGTATAACACGTCTGGATATTCATTGGAAGAATTTGAACTATTTCCCCTGATGAAGTCTATATTAGACGAAACGCGTTGGGACATTGTTTGAACCATATAAGAGTTGAATAAAGAACCTCTTGGAAATCCAACGTTTTTGGTTTTATGAACATTGATGTGACACATGGACATTTGATCTAGGCGCTATACCACCATTTGGGGAGTATATTGTGGGTATTGTTTCCTAGCCCTCAGGAAACCTGGTGGTTAAGCAGCCGCAATTGGAATTTAAAGTTGTTTCAATTTTTATTGTGCATATAAGCGCGAGAGGAGTATTGGGGATAATATATATATATATATATATATATATATACATCTGGTCTACAGCATGATGGTCGACAGTCATTAGGTCGACATGGGAAAAGGTCGACATGGTTCTAGGTCGGAAGGTCGTTAGTTCAACAGGTCATTATTTCGACAATGTCTAGGTTGACATGAGGTTTTTCACAGTTTTTTTGACCTGAATGTCAACACAGTCGACCTGGACACAGTTTAAAGTTCACCGCATCCCCTCGCATCGCCCGCCATGCTTCGGGCACACTATTTTATTCTCCTGCCACACCCTAGTGGATGGTAGGGCATGAAATACCGCCTGTCGGCACATGTCGGGTAAAAAAAACCATGTCAACCTTTTGATTGTCGACCTAGACACTGTCAAACTAATGGCCTGTTGAACTAATAACCTTTCAACCTAGAACTATATCGACCTTTTACTATGCCGACCTAATGACTGTCTACCATCATGCTGCAGACCAAATGACCACATCCCCTAATAGTCAGGGTCTGAACATTCAAGAGTGCCAATAATTTGGCCAATAACTGTAGTTACTATGTCATCATTCTGATGTCGGCACATTAGGTCAGACTGTTTCATTGTTGGCACTAAGGCGAGGCTTAGATTTGTGTTAGGCTGAGCTTAGGTGTTAAGGTTAGATTAAACTGTGATTAGATTTAGTCTAATCACAGAGTTAGGTTTAGGCTGTGGTTCGGGATAGGCAGTGGTCAGATTTAGGGTGTGGTTAGATTGTAGGCTGTGGTTAGGGTTAGGCAGAGGTTAGATTTGGGCTGTGGTTAGATTTAGGGTGGGTAGATTTAGGCTATGGTTAAAGTTTGATTAGGGTTAGGCTTTCATTGCTGTTAGGGTCGGTGTGGTTATGGTTGACCAGTGGTGAGGGTGAGGATTGGAATGTGGTTATGCTGTAATTCTGGTGGAGCTGTGGTTAGGATTGGGCTGTTGAGCTGCATTTGTGATTGAGCTGTGGTTGGCGTGGGGCTGCATTTATGGTTGGGCTGTGGTTAGGCTAAGGTGGTTGTTTAAGTTAGGTTTGGGCTGTGGTTAGAGGTATGTTGTGATTACGGTTGGGCTACATTGGGCTGTGGTTAGAGTTAGACCATGCACCTTACCAGAATCAGTAACCAACACAAACCTCTCCTGTCCTATTACATCCCCCTGTGCAGCCCCCTCACATCCTCACTTATCCTGTCACTGTCCGGTCCTCCTGACCCCCAGCCGGCATTGCTGGGTCACTGTATCATACAGCCCACCAAGAGCCGCCATTATACAATACCTGTGCTTATCACTGCCTATATCCCTATGGAGACTAAGCCTGCGAGCAGGGCCCTCCTACCTCTATGTCTGTAACCACCCAGTTTGTTCTATCACTGTTCTTTCCAATTCTTAAGCACAACAGAACTTGCGCACTATACAGGAATCATAATAATAATAATGAAACGCCACTTCGGTAATCAGCGATACATATTACAGGATGTGAAAACAAACAGACACTTATCAGAGGGGCGAGATAAGAACGTGTCATTCTGATAACCAAAAATGCCCATTTTACTAAATGAACCCGACTCTAATTTCCTTTCAGAGGAAACAGCAATCGCAGTCTCATTCCAGAGCTTAGTTAATTAGATAAAATCTCCCTAACGAGCCAAAGGAGAGGCTGCAAAGAATGTTCTGTAGAGTTTGGTTTTAACTCTCTAAATCGATTACTGTCATTTACAATTATTACTGGTCTCAATGTAGAGCGGAGGCTGCAAACAGCCATGGGGTAGATGTCTGCGGCACAAACCTCATCATTAATTGCAATAAATGTGAAATGAATGGCTGAGCCAATTAGACATATGTAATGTATACCCTCTGCTCCTGTCATCCATAAAGGCCGCAGTGTACTCTGTGCTGCTCTGCGTGTACACATAATTATTAGGTAATTAGAACTCAGCCCCCGTGAGCTAACACTCACTAACTAGGATGCATGTATAGGATAGTCATACATGGCGTTCCTGCATCATCAGTTCTTCCAGTTAGATGTTCCTTACAGTACAGAGTATTCCACCCCTGCAGGCATCCGCAATGTCAGCCCTTTACACCGCTAGGTGCACACATGCATGCCAACCTTTGTGCCATCGTTATATTTAGTGGCCATAACATGACAGAATGACGCACTGTGCGTACCCCGCTTTAGTATAAGGGAAGGAAAAAGGAGATGTTCAACAAAGTGATGGGATTTCTAGATAATGGAGTTCAGTTCAACAGCTTTATTTAGCTTAGCCCCTCAGGAAAAATAGTTTGCAGACGGAACATCCAATAGATTTCAGATCCCCTCCTCTGACTGTCTTTTTGATGTATTCTAGACCCGTTAATTTCAATCCCTTTGGATTCCCTGAGTGTACCTCATGGAAATGTCTAGAGATGCTGTGGGTAAGTATATGTTTAAGGATGTTCCGGCGGTGCTCCAAAAAGCGTGTTTTCATTTTTCTGGTGGTGCGACCGACATATTTAAGGTGACAGGGACAGCTTAGTAAGTATATTGCGTAGTCAGAGTTACAATTCATAAACATATGCGCAGTGATCATGTTCCCATCTTTATCCTTTATTGGCTGATCGGTTTTAGTCAGTACATGTGCACATGTTATACATCTGCTAGCGCCGCATCTGTAGAAGCCTTTGGGTTTAGAGTCCAACCATGTTGTTGTTATAGGTAGTTGGGGCTGTAACACAATTGCCTTCAACATACTCGGCGCCAGCAGACTTCTGAGTGTTCTGTTCTTCTTGAACACGAAAAGGGGTCTATTGGGAATACCCTCTGCCAAAAGATTATCTTGCTTTAAGATGTTATAATTTTCCAGATTATCTGCTTGATCTGGTTACAGTGATTATTATATTTAGAGATGTAAGTGATCTCTAGGATATTCCTCTCTTTAGGTGTCCCAGTTGTCTATCGTTTTTAGTTGATGATTCTAATAGTCTTTCTCTGTCAAGAGTCATGACTTCCTCATATGCTTTCTTCAGGAGGTGGAAAGGGTACCCTCTCTGTTCAAAGGACTGAATCATTTCTGAAGCCGGTCTTTCGAAAGTTTCCTTATTGGTGCAATTCCTAAAAAGTCTTAATAGTTGCCCCTTTGATATGCTTTTTTCCCAGCTTGGTGATGTGCACATTAATAGTGCAAGTAAGCGTTTGAGCCCACTTCTTTGGTGAAATTTGAGGTGGAGATAATATCCCCCATTTTTTCTAGGGTCAGGTCCAGAAAAGAAGTCCGCTCCGAGTGAATATTATGGGTGAAATGTAAATTAAAGTATGCTTAGGGTGAAGCTTGTCTGTCGCGATCTTCCCCTCGCTGAGTACAGTTCCTGTACAAGGGGGGAGGTCAGCCCCAATGATCTTCTCTGCTGTCCTCACCACCCTTTGCAGTCTTCGTTTGTCAGATTCGGGTGCCCCTCCATGCCAGATTGTGATAGAGGAGCATAGGATGGACTCCACGATCGCTGTGTAGAAGGCACGAATCAGGTCTTGTGGGATGTCGAATTTGAGTTTTCTCAGAAAGAACAGCCGCTGCTGGGCCTTCTTGACAGAAGTGGCTATGTTGGGGCAATTTCTTGGGACAATTCTTGACCCTAGGAATTTGAAGGTCTCGACTCATGACACCTCGCTGTTGGAAATAACTAGTGGGACCAAGGTGTTTTCTTCTAAAGTCTACTACCATCTTGAATGTCTTTGAGAAGTTTAGGTCAAGGTTGTTCTTGACGCACCATTCTGTTCACCTTTCCACCTCCCATCTGTATGCGGACTCGTCCCCCTCCTTAATTAGGCAGATGACTGTGTTGTCATCCACAAATGTTATGATTTTTACTGACTGCTCAGTTGAGGAGCAGTCGTTGGTGTAGAGGGAGAAGAGCATGGGGGAGAGGACACATCTCTGGGGTGTACCAGTGCTGATCGTATGGATGGCGGATGTGAAGGCTCCAGCTTTCCCCACCTGTTTCCTAGCCGTTAGAAAGTTCACAATCCAAGAGCATGTTGGTTCTGGGTCTCCTAGGGAGAGAAGTTTGGGCTGCAGGATACAGGGGGCGATTGTGGTAAATGTCGAGCTGAAGTCGATAAATTGGACCCTCACGTGGCTGCCATGGTGATCTAGGTGCTGCAGGATAGGGTGCAGCCCTTGGTTGACTGCGTCCTCGATGCTTCTGTTCGCACAGTAGGAAACATTTATTTTGGTGGTGCCTGGGTTGTACCCACGGGCACAGTCTGTAACACAACACAATTAGAATCTCTACATGCTTTAATTGGTTGACTTTAATCATTTGTAAATTTGCAATTAACTGTGTAATACCAGTGATATCCTCTTTGCCAGTGAGGAATGATTGTTTCACAGATCCTACCGTTAGATATTCTGATAACCAGGGACACAGCTATTGGATAAAATGACTTGGGATCATTGTGTTCATTGGTCACTAGATTCTTCATCTAGATCCCACAGATCTTGTCACTGCCGACCAAGATCACTCATTAGGCAAAGTTAATTTATGGTTAGTGAGCACTGTCTCCTCCATTCCCCCCTGTACTGTATTCCGCAACATCCATCTCCTCGGATTGTCCTCTCCATCCCCCCCTTACCATATTCAGCACCATCCATCTCCCCGGATTGTCCTCTCCTCCATCCACCCCTGTACCATATTCAGCACCATCCATCTCCTCAGATTGTCCTCTCCTCCATCCACCCCTGTACCATAATCAGCACCATCCATCTCCTCGAATTGTCCTCTCCTCCATCCACCCCTGTACCATAATCTGCACCATCCATCTCCTCGAATTGTCCTCTCCTCCATCCACCCCTGTACCATAATCAGCACCATCCATCTCCTCGGATTGTCCTCTCCATCCCCCCATACTGTATTCCCCACATCCATCTCCTCGGATTGTCCTCTCCATCCCCCCCTTACTGTATTCAGCACCATCCATCTCCTCAGATTGTCCTCTCCTCCATCCCACCTGTACCGTATATTCCGCACCATCCATCTTCTCGGATTGTCCTCTCCTCCATCCCACCTGTACCATATTCTGCACCATCCATCTCCTCGGATTGTCCTCTCCACCCCCCCTGTACCGTATTCAGCACCATCCATCTCCTCGAATTGTCCTCTCCTCCATCCACCCCTGTACCATAATCTGCACCATCCATCTCCTCGAATTGTCCTCTCCTCCATCCACCCCTGTACCATAATCAGCACCATCCATCTCCTTGGATTGTCCTCTCCATCCCCCCATACTGTATTCCCCACATCCATCTCCTCGGATTGTCCTCTCCATCCCCCCCTTACTGTATTCCGCACCATCCATCTCCTCAGATTGTCCTCTCCTCCATCCCACCTGTACCATATTCTGCACCATCCATCTCCTCGGATTGTCCTCTCTATCCCCCCTGTACCGTATTCAGCACCATCCATCTCCTCGGATTGTCCTCTCCTCCATCCACCCCTGTCCATCCATCTCCTCGGATTGTCCTCTCCTCCATCCCCCCATACTGTATTCCCCACATCCATCTCCTCGGATTGTCCTCTCCATCCCCCCCTTACTGTATTCAGCACCATCCATCTCCTCAGATTGTCCTCTCCTCCATCCACCCCTGTACCGTATTCCGCACCATCCATCTCCTCGGATTGTCCTCTCCTCCATCCCACCTGTACCGTATTCCGCACCATCTATCTCTTTGAATTGTCCTCTCCTCCATCCACCCCTGTACCATAATCAGCACCATCCATCTCCTTGGATTGTCCTCTCCATCCCCCCCATACTGTATTCCCCACATCCATCTCCTCGGATTGTCCTCTCCTCCATCCACCCCTGTCCATCCATCTCCTCGGATTGTCCTCTCCTCCATCCCCCCATACTGTATTCCCCACATCCATCTCCTCGGATTGTCCTCTCCATCCCCCCCTTACTGTATTCAGCACCATCCATCTCCTCAGATTGTCCTCTCCTCCATCCACCCCTGTACCGTATTCCGCACCATCCATCTCCTCGGATTGTCCTCTCCTCCATCCCACCTGTACCGTATTCCGCACCATCCATCTCCTCGGATTGTCCTCTCCTCCACCCCCCCTGTTCCATATTCTGCACCATCCATCTCCCCGGATTGTCCTCTCCTCCATCCACCCCTGTACCGTATTCCGCACCATCCATCTCCTCGGATTGTCCTCTCCTCCATCCCACCTGTACCATATTCTGCACCATCCATCTCCTCGGATTGTCCTCTCCTCCATCCCACCTGTACCATATTCTGCACCATCCATCTCCTCGGATTGTCCTCTCCTCCATCCCCCCTGTACCGTATTCAGCACCATCCATCTCCTCGGATTGTCCTCTCCTCCACCCCTGTACCATAATCTGCACCATCTATCTCCTCGAATTGTCCTCTCCTCCATCCCACCTGTACCATATTCTGCACCATCCATCTCCTCGGATTGTCCTCTCCATCCCCCCTGTACCGTATTCAGCACCATCCATCTCCTCGGATTGTCCTCTCCATCCCCCCTGTACCGTATTCCGCACCATCCATCTCCTCGGATTGTCCTCTCCTCCACCCCCCACCCCCCCTGTTCCATATTCCGCACCATCCATCTCCTCGTATTGTCCTCTCCATCCCCCCTGTACCGTATTCAGAACCATCCATCTCCTCGGATTGTCCTCTCCTCCATCCCACCTGTACCATATTCTGCACCATCCATCTCCTCGGATTGTCCTCTCCATCCCCCCTGTACCGTATTCAGAACCATCCATCTCCTCGGATTGTCCTCTCCTCCACCCCCCCCCTGTTCCATATTCCGCACCATCCATCTCCTCGGATTGTCCTCTCCATTCCTGGACCCTGTACTTGGCAGACGACACCTGGTTCTGCAGTAGTGTAAATGATGGGTACATGTTATTCTGATGAAGCCATTGGAGGAACTAGTACATTACGCTGGAGTAATGTATTCTGCGTCTGTTTACAATTCATCTTCTACCTTGTAGTGGCGCAGGAGCCTGAGGCAGAGAAGGGGATTCCCGCGCTCTCCCCTGGGACGGCTGGAGCTGGAGGAAGCATTTGTCATAGAGACTCACTGTGGAATGGATATGGCTGTGACGCAGCCGCCTGGACAAGTGAAAGGTTGATGTGTGATTCATGAGGCTCATTAGCCGTGTTTCATCAGCTGGACGGCCGGACTGATGGCTGGGAGCAAAGCGGATGGCGGGAAATGATGGAGCACGGTGATGGAACAGTTCCTATGATTTCATACATCAAAGCTGCACAATTATACTTAGCATGGACTGATGTGCTCGCTGTAATGACTGTCAGTCCACGCGATGGCTGGAATCTGCTACATAGCCATGCACAGGCGGCGATGGGCTCAGGTCACGTTAGGGCGTTAACTATGACTCCGAATATACATTGCACCCGCTACATATACATCTCATGCTGCACCCCAGATAGCGTATGTGGGAGCATTATAGTAACACCTGGCGCCCGGCATGGATGCACCAGGAGCAGTGAGAATATCATGATCTATTGCATAGGTGCACCCAGGTGAGGAGCCACCTCTGTCCTTTCATATATATCTTCTCCACTTGGTCTCTGTGGCCTGGGGACAAATTCAGCTGCACAGGAAACTCACCAAACCTATAGTATATATTCTCTCCTATCACCATAGGGCCCTGCTTGTAAGGAAGATGCTTGCTCTATTTCTTAGGTTGTACCCCAGTACTCCTTCCCCCAGACCACAGCCAACCTGTCCTCCTGCCAGGACTACTGACAGTACACTGCTTCCTCCTGCCAGGACTACTGACAGTACACCGCTTCCTCCTGCCAGGACTACTGACAGTACACCGCTTCCTCCTGCCAGGACTACTGACAGTACACCGCTTCCTCCTGCCAGGACTACTGACAGTACACCGCTTCCTCCTGCCAGGACTACTGACAGTACACCGCTTCCTCCTGCCAGGACTACTGACAGTACACCGCTTCCTCCTGCAGGACTACTGACAGTACACCGCTTCCTCCTGCCAGGACTACTGACAGTACACTGCTTCCTCCTGCCAGGACTACTGACAGTACACCGCTTCCTCCTGCCAGGACTACTGACAGTACACCGCTTCCTCCTGCCAGGACTACTGACAGTACACCGCTTCCTCCTGCCAGGACTACTGACAGTACACCGCTTCCTCCTGCCAGGACTACTGACAGTACACCGCTTCCTCCTGCCAGGACTACTGACAGTACACCGCTTCCTCCTGCCAGGACTACTGACAGTACACCGCTTCCTCCTGCCATTACTACTGACAGTACACCGCTTCCTCCTGCCAGGACTACTGACAGTACACCGCTTCCTCCTGCCAGGACTACTGACAGTACACCGCTTCCTCCTGCCAGGACTACTGACAGTACACCGCTTCCTCCTGCCAGGACTACTGACAGTACACCGCTTCCTCCTGCCAGGACTACTGACAGTACACCGCTTCCTCCTGCCAGGACTACTGACAGTACACCGCTTCCTCCTGCCAGGACTACTGACAGTACACCGCTTCCTCCTGCCAGGACTACTGACAGTACACCGCTTCCTCCTGCCAGGACTACTGACAGTACACCGCTTCCTCCTACCAGGACTACTGACAGTACACCGCTTCCTCCTGCCAGGACTACTGACAGTACACCGCTTCCTCCTGCCAGGACTACTGACAGTACACCGCTTCCTCCTGCCAGGACTACTGACAGTACACCGCTTCCTCCTGCCATTACTACTGACAGTACACCGCTTCCTCCTGCCAGGACTACTGACAGTACACCGCTTCCTCCTGCCAGGACTACTGACAGTACACCGCTTCCTCCTGCCAGGACTACTGACAGTACACCGCTTCCTCCTGCCAGGACTACTGACAGTACACCGCTTCCTCCTGCCAGGACTACTGACAGTACACCGCTTCCTCCTGCCAGGACTACTGACAGTACACCGCTTCCTCCTGCCAGGACTACTGACAGTACACCGCTTCCTCCTGCCAGGACTACTGACAGTACACCGCTTCCTCCTGCCATTACTACTGACAGTACACCGCTTCCTCCTGCCAGGACTACTGACAGTACACCGCTTCCTCCTGCCAGGACTACTGACAGTACACCGCTTCTTCCTGCCAGGACTACTGACAGTACACTGCTTCCTCCTGCCAGGACTACTGACAGTACACCGCTTCCTCCTGCCAGGACTACTGACAGTACACTGCTTCCTCCTGCCAGGACTACTGACAGTACACCGCTTCCTCCTGCCAGGACTACTGACAGTACACCGCTTCCTCTGATGGGTCATATTTATGTGGCACATCTTCCAGCGTTACACCCTGATAGGACCATTCACTGTACTGTCTCCTACAGTATATCCTCACACATGCGCAGTATGGTATCTAAAAATTTGTTTTAGTTTTTGGCACTAAAGGGCTTTAAGGAATCCATATAGAAAAGACCTGTCTACCCGGGTCACTGTGCAGTGTGAAAGGGCCTTTTGAAAATTAGCGGGACCAGCAATCCAGCAATTCAACCCAGATAATAAAGAAGGATTTTTCCCAGGTCGGACCTGGGTTGTTGGGCAATGTGAACTCGTAGTCAGTATTGCTAGAGAGTAGCAGCCTAAGTATAGATTGGAGATGTGCGACGATCTCTGTGCAGTGGCGTAATTATACATTTTGCTCCTCCCTGCCAAAAAGTTTGTGGCGTTTTTTAGATGCATGTAAATTGATTTGGAGACAGAATGTGGGGAAGAAAGGACAGTTCAGAGTCAAGGATGACCCTTAAGTAACAAGCTTGTGGGGTAGGGTAGATTGTCGAGTTGTCAACAGCGATGGAGATGTCAGGATGGTAACTGTTTTTAGTTGGCGGGAATATAAGTAAGTCAGTGAGATGCTCAAGCTGTAGGTGTGTGCTGCTGCCCGGGAGAGACAGAGGGGGAAAGAGGGGGGGGGGGGTCAGATCAGGGCCCCCCGCCGGCCCTCTCCAGCAAGCCTGGGCCTGGGTGATTAGTACCTTCTCCCCCCTCTCGGCAGCCCTGGTTACAGAACAGTGACTAAAGCACATGGCAGGATTTTATATTTAAAACTGTGTTACAAATTAGTAATTTATTAGAGAGAAAAAAATAGAAATGTCTATGCAAAAAGGACCACCATCAATGCCATCTAAATACAGCCCTTATTAAAAGATGAAATTGTACATGGGCCCTCCCACCCTTATGTTGTATATTAAGGACATATGCTGTTTAACAAACCAAGTGCTTGGTTTACTTGGTCCCCCAGAAAGTTTTTGGAAGGATTTCCCCTTGTCACTTATGAGGAGGTTGATGATGAAGGTGTTGTAGATTGCATGTGCAATACTTTTTGAAAAATAAAATTCATGAACTCGTTGCAATTGGCACAACATCAAGGAGGTGCCTAAATGGTTAATGTTCCTACCTCTGCTACCTTTGGCCTTCACCAATGTTGTTAGGATTTGGGGAAAGATAGTTCCATACACAAGAGGTGACCTTCTTTGTCTTACTGTATGTCTGGGCATCACAATGATTTTCTTTTTATTGGGGCCGAGACCGACTGCCACAGGTGGATGTTTTGCACAAACAACATTCTCATCGTTGTCATTAGCATCATGGATTTAGAACACAGTTTGTCCTACAGCCTTTGTGTTTGTTTTTTGTTTGTGTGTGTGTGTGTGGGGGGGGGGGGGGGGGGGGCTCTTATTTGTTAGTTTTAAAGGTGAGGCCCATACCTTTATCTTTAATATTGCTAAATATTTGTATTTTATTTTCTAAACTTTATGCCCCGGACCCCTTTAGTAGATGGTGTAGTATTATCATGGCTGTCAGCAGACAATGCACTAGTACTTAATATTATAATGTAGTGATTATTAATGTAGTGTAATTGCCCCTACAGAACAGTATTGTAACAATCTGCCACTGCCTGACCCTGAATGCACACAGATTAGCAAAAAACTACTTTTGATCTATTGTGTAAACCAAGGACAACACATTCACACTGTGACTCACAGCACTTATATTAATGTGGTGGTAAGGCACCTACTGAACCATATTGTAATGCATTGCCACTGCCAAACCCTGAACACACACACTTTGTTTCATTTTTGTTTACAGTCAAAAACTTTTGTAGGCTTCAGGGTGTACCAATAAAGGGATAAAAGTGTATATTGCTGTTAGGAGCTCTAATCTGCACTGTGAGTGCTCTGGGCTGCACTGTGAGAGCTCTGACCTGCACTGTGAGAGCTCTGACCTGCACTGTGAGAGCTCTGGGCTGCACTTTGAGTGCTCCTATATATATATATATATATATATATATATATATATATATATATATATATATATATATATATATATATATATATATATATATATATATATATATATATATATATATATATATATACCGTTCCTGAGGTGGCACTCACGGATTTGTAGAACTACAACGGGGCTCACAGATATCCAAGTTAGGTCCGGTTCCCATCTCTCAATACAATCGCGGGGTAGGGGGCGGCGGCACTCAGAAGTAAATACACGACTGCAGGCGGCATATGTTACCAACGTTTCAAAGCCCTAAGTCTTTTTATCAGATGAGAACAAATACGTGTACAAGGTAGCTTAGCTAAATAGCATACTGGCTCCATTCGTGAGACCCGCCGGCGTCAGGCGCTACACAGTGACGTCATCCCGTCCCGGGGCACATGCAGGAAGGGCCGGTGTTAGTGAACCAGTAGTAGCACAGCAGAGTTATACTGGAACAACAGCGATGTTACTTAACAAAACTATAGATAAACAATGCTGCAATGCATGCGAGTAATGTGACCGCGGCTAATTACTGTGTGTCATAAAAACGCCTCAGCCGCCCCACAATCCGAAGAATTGACCCCTTTCCCCAATAGAACAATCGGTTCTTTCCAAAGGATTACGTTTTGTCCCTAACTGTAAGATGGACCCTCTGTCACTCAAATGGAACAATTTAAACTTCAACGTTTATTGAAGCTACGAGAATTCTTCCAGGACAAACCAAGTGAGGCACCTGCTATACAACCACAAACCCCTCGTTTTCCAGCTTCATCGCAGAAGAAATCTAAACTCGAACCCATTTCTTACAACCCTTCCATCAAGACGCACTGCAGGATGATTGATCAAGGCATTACAGCCTTAAGCAATAACCCCCCATACCAACTGTACCAAGCAAGAATGGCAGGCCACTGTGTATGTATGTATGTATGTATATATCCAAATTCTCTAATTAGGGAAAGAACGGCACTCAGGAGACATTTTCAAATGCAAAAAATTTAGGGAGGGTTCGGGCCTACAGCAATAGGACATACGAACACATAACATTTAAATACTTACCATAATATTTAAATAATTACCAGAATTGAGGACCAGGGATGTGGGCCAGCCGGTGGCTCGCCATTATAAAACTGTGGGTCATTCTATTTCAGATTTGCGATATTTTATCAGTGATAATGTGGTTGATTCGATGAGAGGTGGTAATAGGCTGAACGGGCTTAATGAGAAAATGAATTGGAATACTTTAATGCCATTGTACTCATATTAATGTATGTAGTGAATGTTCAGGTTTTGTATTTATCTGTAGCCCATTGAGAGATGCAGTATGTACACTTAAAAACCCAGTATGTCTGTGGTGGACGGCCGGGGCGTGATGTAATGGAGATGGAGCATTGCGCTGATCCATTGTCCTTAATCATAAAGTCCGGGTCTGACCACACAACATTTGGAGTTGGGTGTTGAACTTGCAATCTCATTAATAGGTTTGTTTTTCTTTTCCTTATTGGTAGCCAGCCCCCGGCTCTGCTGTATGCGTCACTCCTGTGATTCGCTGACTAGGATGGATGCCGGTACTGCTTCATGGTTGTGGAACGCAAGCTCCAGGTTGCGCAGCAGCCTATCTTTGTTTGCTTCAGCCGGAAGAGGACGGTGATCACTTCCGGGAGGCGGCACAGGACATGCGGTAACGGCATGTGTCCCGGGAGCGGGTAAGTATTTAAATGTTATGTGTTTGTATGTCCTATTGCTGTAGGCCCTAACCCCACAATACATTTTTTGCATTTGAAAACGTCTCCTGAGTGCCGTTCTTTCCCTAATTAGGGTATTTGGACTTATACATTATTTGTTTTCTGGCACCGGGGGCAAGCTGTGTGTTCTACTTGAGTGCCGGCAGATTTGGAAATATTTATATACACATACACACATGTACTCTTATGTGCACTGTTCCCGGACATGTCTGCGCATCTCTATGCCTCATTCACGCACATGTGCTGACAAAACACGGAGGACCCCTGAACACCGTCGCTCGCTTTCCATGTGTTACTGGTTCCATTACCAGTACGACCAGTACTGACGCACTTATTCGGACATGAGTGCTGCTGTGCGTATTTGCAGAGGTCCGCGATCAGAAAGTCGCCACCCAGACAGAAAACTGCAAATGACTGAAGAAAATATCGCTGATCATCGTCGCAACTCGCCATCAAATGATTGTCCCACTGACCCCTCCACACCGCTGCGACCGGCTCTGATGTCACAGACCGTCCCCGATACTGCCCGGGCACATATGTGTATTCCATGACACTCCCAGAACACACCAGCTTCCTGTCAGTCACGTTGCCAGGGGATTGCGATTAGATGCCGCAGAAATTCGCACAGCAGCGATCAGCTCTGAATGACCCCCATTATCACATGAGCTTATACTTTTTTATTAGTAGTTAAAATGCAGTAATGGGAACGGGACCATTAACTGTAATTGTAAGCTCTTGGGACTCAGTCAGGTGCATAGCAGAACCCTGAAATCTGGCCATCGCTAATTACTTTCATTCACTTTGTCATTCTGTAATTATTGCAACTGTGTAAATATATACAGAAACATGTGGCAAGATGTGATTGTGCCTTTAAGGAAGTTTCTGAATGTGGAGGTCAGAGCATACAAATATAACCCCCACCCCCGCTTCCCCGCCCTATGACATATTTGGTTGGATCTACTTTCATGATTCAGATGGTTTCCTCGCTGGCAGCTAAGATTTGTTAGCGCTCGCCTGCCTCCATGTGCACATACCTCGCAGCCTCGGAAAACACACCTGTCCCCCACTAATTACCCACAACCCCCCTCTCTGACCTTTGTTGTGCACTAATTATTTCATTGTGCTCGTATTTGTCTATACATCTCTGGGGGAGCCCCCGAAAAGTGCACATGGGCCGGGCTGTGTCAATACACGGCTTATTAATTGGTAACATTAATACCGGGGATATTTACTGAGAGGGAAGTTACTGATGCCCACTCTCTGGGACCTGACATTTCACAAATCTGCGTAAGCAGGAAAACCTGCAGTGCAGACACACCAGGTACACCAGACACACTGCAGCATTTTATATGTGTACATTGTATTTGCTCCTGTGATACTTAATGTATCCCTGTCTTTGTGCCCTAAGAACGCCCGCCCGGTCTCCAGAATGTCCGCCACTAGGTCGCAGAGTATTCTTCGTGCAGTCTGAGCATCAAACCTTGTTTGTGGCAGGATCTCATTCATGTTCTCCCCGGGTGAACGGCGGTTTGTAGATCTACAAAGGGTTAATTGTCCGCTGACAGCAGTCTGCGCCGCTTTCTTGTGTTCAGTCTGATTTGATATAAGCTTCAGAGTTACATTTAATCACATTCGTTTGGCATGAAATTTCCTCTCTAATAGAAAGCTATTAAGAAAACACAGAAGGATTAATTCTTTCTCATTACAGAAGCCCCCGGTTTCTTCCTTAAAAGCCTCCCTCTAGTTAAAGGTTGACATGTTAAAATGCTAATAATTAAACTGTTACCAGTGAGTAATGAACTCTGCCATCTCTAAGTGATGAGCCTGTTTGAGTCACTGAGCTGTGCACATTGCAAAGCCTTAACCCCTGCGCTGCCAGGCCCGGCTGCATCTCATTGGCAGTGAAAGAGTTGTCATATACCACTGACTGGTGGACTGTAGCCTGTGTTCCTCAGCGCTCCCAGCTGGGATATAGTGGGGACAGTAGAGATGTCACTGACTGGTGGCCTGTAGCCCGTGTTCCTCAGCGCTCCCAGCTGGGATATAGTGGGGACAGTAGAGATGTCACTGACTGGTGGCCTGTAGCCCGTGTTCCTCAGTGCTCCCAGCTGGGACATAGTGGGGACAGTAGAGATGTCACTGACTGGTGGCCTGTACCCGTGTTCCTCACCACTCACAGCTGGGACATAGTGGGGACAGTAGAGATGTCACTGACTGGTGGCCTGTAGCCTGTGTTCCTCAGCGCTCCCAGCTGGGACATAGTGGGGACAGTAGAGATGTCATTGACTGGTGGCCTGTAGCCCGTGTTCCTCAGCGCTCCCAGCTGGGACATAGTGGGGACAGTAGAGATGTCACTGACTGGTGGCCTGTAGCCTGTGTTCCTCAGCGCTCCCAGCTGGGACATAGTGGGGACAGTAGAGATGTCACTGACTGGTGGCCTGTAGCCCGTGTTCCTCAGCGCTCCCAGCTGGGATATAGTGGGGACAGTAGAGATGTCACTGACTGGTGGCCTGTAGCCCGTGTTCCTCAGTGCTCCCAGCTGGGACATAGTGGGGACAGTAGAGATGTCACTGACTGGTGGCCTGTAGCCTGTGTTCCTCAGCGCTCCCAGCTGGGATATAGTGGGGACAGTAGAGATGTCACTGACTGGTGGCCTGTAGCCCGTGTTCCTCAGCGCTCCCAGCTGGGACATAGTGGGGACAGTAGAGATGTCACTGACTGGTGGACTGTAGCCCGTGTTCCTCAGCGCTCCTAGCTGGGACATAGTGGGGACAGTAGAGATGTCACTGACTGGTGGCCTGTAGCCTGTGTTCCTCAGCGCTCCCAGCTGGGACATAGTGGGGACAGTAGAGATGTCACTGACTGGTGGCCTGTAGCCTGTGTTCCTCAGCGCTCCCAGCTTGGACATAGTGGGGACAGTAGAGATGTCACTGACTGGTGGCCTGTAGCCCGTGTTCCTCAGCGCTCCCAGCTGGGACATAGTGGGGACAGTAGGGATGTCACTGACTGGTGGTCTGTAGCCCGTGTTCCTTAATGCTCCCAGCTGGGACATAGTGGGGACAGTAGGGATGTCACTGACTGGTGGTCTGTAGGCCGTGTTCCTTAATGCTCCCGGCTGGGACATAGTGGGGACAGTAGAGATGTCACTGACTGGTGGCCTGTAGCCCGTGTTCCTCAGTGCTCCCAGCTGGGACATAGTGGGGACAGTAGAGATGTCACTGACTGGTGGCCTGTAGCCCGTGTCCCTCAGTGCTCCCAGCTGGGACATAGTGGAGACAGTAGGGATGTCACTGACTGGTGGCCTGTAGCCCGTGTTCCTCAGCGCTCCCAGCTGGGACATAGTGGGGACAGTAGGATGTCACTGACTAGTGGCCAGTAGACCGTGTTTCTCAGCGCTCCCAGCTGGGACATAGTGGGGATAGTAGAGATGTCACTGACTGGTGGCCTGTAGCCCGTGTTCCTCAGTGCTCCCAGCTGGGACATAGTGGGGACAGTAGGGATGTCACTGACTGGTGGCCTGTAGCTCGTGTTCCTCAGCACTCCCAGCTTGGACATAGTGGGGACAGTAGGGATGTCACTGACTGGTGGCCTGTAGCCCGTGTTCCTCAGTGCTCCCAGCTTGGACATAGTGGGGACAGTAGGGATGTCACTGACTGGTGGCCTGTAGCCCGTGTTCCTCAGCGCTCCCGGCTGGGACATAGTGGGGACAGTAGAGATGTCACTGACTGGTGGCCTGTAGCCCGTGTTCCTCACCACTCCCAGCTTGGACATAGTGGGGACAGTAGGGATGTCACTGACTGGTGGCCTGTATCCCGTGTTCCTCAGCGCTCCCAGCTGGGACATAGTGGGGACAGTAGAGATGTCACTGACTGGTGGCCTGTAGCCTGTGTTCCTCAGCGCTCCCAGCTGGGACATAGTGGGGACAGTAGAGATGTCACTGACTGGTGGCCTGTAGCCTGTGTTCCTCAGTGCTCCCAGCTGGGACATAGTGGGGACAGTAGAGATGTCACTGACTGGTGGCCTGTAGCCCGTGTTCCTCAGCTCTCCCGGCTGGAACATTGTGGGGACAGTAGAGATGTCACTGACTGGTGGCCTGTAGCCCGTGTTCCTCACCACTCCCAGCTTGGACATAGTGGGGACAGTAGGGATGTCACTGACTGGTGGCCTGTAGCCCGTGTTCCTCAGCGCTCCCAGCTGGGACATAGTGGGGACAATAGAGATGTCACTGACTGGTGGCCTGTTACCCACCCTCTATGTCCCACGTATTACAGTATATAGATATATATTGGTGCTAAACACAATGTCTATATAAAACATTAGGGGTGTAAACCATATACTCATCTGCATAGAACTGAAATATAATGAATGTGAGTATTTATGCAGAGGGTTCTAGCAGCGTTCAGACAGGGAAATGCCTTTCCCCAAGGAAACCAAGAGTAATAAGAAAGAAAAACTACATGGAACGCGCTGGGCCCATCTTATGTGTTACATGCTGGGGCCACTCATATGTTACAGATAGAGCCAGGTTCATCAATCCTGCCGACATGCCAGAGCTCACGAGACGGGGACATGCTTGTCACTCACATGCTCCTCCCATTGCCGTGAATAAGGTGCGCGGGTGTCTCAGAGGCACGCCGAGAAGGAAAGCTCTGGCGTGACGGTGGGAGGAATAAACCTGGCTCAAACTGTACATGCCGCGAAGGTCATATGTATCACATGCTGGTTCATCACGTGTGTTCATAGAGGAGGTCCATGTACAGCCTCCTCCTTCCAGAGCTCAGCAGGTGATACATTCAGGTGATATGATCGCAGTTTACAATGCGATCCTGGGCGATAATATTCCGCCCAGATCTCATTGTAAATGCTATCATGATAAATGGGGCCAGAGACTGGTAGAGAGAAATATAAAGAGATATGGATAGAGAGACAGAGGGGGTTATTCTAGTTCACTCCTTCTGGCAAATTCCTTCTTAGATGGACAAAACCATGTGCACTGCAGGGGGGCAGATGTCAAATGTGCAGAGAGAATTAGATTTGGGGCATTTATTTTGTTTCTGTGCAGGGAAAATACTGACTGCTTCATTTTTACACTGCAATAAAGATGTCACTGAAGTAAAACCCCACCCAAATCTAATCTCTCTGCACAAGTTACATCTGCCCCACCTGCAGTGCACATGGTTTTGTCCATCTAAGAAGGAATTTGCCTGTAAGAGTGAATCAGAATAAGGCCCAGAGAGAGAGAGAGAGATGGAGGAAGAGAGAGAGACATGGGGGAAAGACAGACAGACATATATATATAGAGAGAGAGAGACATGGGGGAAAGAGACAGAGAGATAGGGGAGAGAGAGAAAGAGAGAGACATGGAGAAAAGGGTAAGAGATAGAAAGAAAAAAAGACAGAGTCCCCCATTTATCATTGATCGCAGCAGCTTCTGATCGGCTGGTGACGACCCCCCGGTCAGCGGCAATCTGAGGATAGCACCCGCACCCCCCATTGGAGCACGGCGCCCGTTGCCTGCCCCCCTACCCCCGCTGGTCAGCCGCAGTGGTGCCCAGTGCCCACTGCCTGCCCCCCAGCTTGTCAAACTTAATCTGCCCCATACTATAATTAAGGTAAGGGGGGCCCATTTGGGTTTCTTTGCCTGGGGTGCCTGGAATTCTTGCACCGGCCCTTGTTGGAGGGAGTGTTCCTCTGCGACTGCATCCTCCAGCAGGGCGGGGGGAAGGTGCTCAGGGGTGCTATCCATACCCTCAAAAATTACTTATAGAGGCTTGATGTATGAGGCTGCACCTGTAAGTATATGTGTTTGTGTACAGTATGTGTGTGTTTGTGATCCTTTATGGTTCTGAGTGCCCCCTTTGCATAATATACACACACAAGCCGCGGCACTCTGAGATTACAGACAGCTGCAGCAGCGTGGTAATGGCTTAAACTGTCTGAGAGCAGCCGCTTGTGCGTGTATGATGGAGCTGACGCAAGGGAACTGGAGTCTTATTGTGTAATTGGGAGGGCTACTCTCTGCTGTTGTGGGGGGTATATATATATATATAGGTACTGACGGACTGGCACACCGTTTCCAGAATACCAATGGCCGGGGTGCAATCACCGATAGTAATAATGTAGACAACAGAATAGCGGCACTCCACGGGCTTCACTCAAGTCGGAAAAAATACCAGCACACCAGGTATTTAAGTCAAAGCGACGTTTCAGATTTTACTCCTTAATCATGCAAAGAACACCAACCACAGAATGATACAGTTCACTCACCTAAATAGTAGAGGTACACAGCGTCATGCTCACCCCGTCCACCGGCCGAGCGTCCTCTCCGAGTTCCCGCACTTCCGGGTTGTGGAACGTGCGTCATCACGCCCACTCCGTCCCTCTGTGCGTCCTGGTTGCTAGGAGACCCCCCGATGCCGGGACTTAGGTGCAGGCGCTGTGAAAAGAACAGAAAACAAACATAAGTGACAAAATATATAACAAGTGAAACACGCTGAAAAATGCAATCATAGTAAGAGCACAGGGCATATGGCATATCACATAAACATATTTAAGGACCACTGTTCATTAAGTCCACGAGGGAACATTGTGTCCAACTTAAATATCCAACGACTTTCAAGTTGGAGCAGACGTTTGGCACGGTCACCTCCACGGATGTCCAGGGGCACATGGTCGATAATTGTATATCGCAGGCTGGTCAGCGGGTGTTTGGCTACCACAAAGTGGCGAGCGACAGGTTGTTCATGGACCGTATTGTTTTTGAGAATTGCCGACTTGATTGCAGCACGGTGGTTAGCTATTCTTTCTCGTAGGGTGCGGATCGTTTTCCCTACATAGCATTTGTCGCAGGGACATCTTATTAAATAAATAATGTAGGTGCTGGTACACGTCACAGGGTATTTAATGGAGAACTTAACTCCTGAGTAAGGATGGTAGAAAAATTTGGTGTTCTGCATACCGCTGCATGTGATGCACCCTGTGCAGCGATAGCACCCCCCACTGCGCACTTGGGTGTTAGACGAGACTCTATTAGATATTTCGGTACGCACAACCCAGTCCCTAATGTTGGGGCCTCGTTTGTAACACGACATGAGTCTAGAGTTTTTGAACTTCCCAAGGTTTTTATCCTGCTGAATGACAGGCCAGAGGGATTTGCTTGCATCGGTGATGGTACGGTCTGCATCATTGAATTCTCTGACCCAGCCGATTCTGTCAGAAGTCGACACCTCTTCCTTGGGTCTACGAGATAGCAGTTCCTCCCTACTAAGGGCATCCACCTTTCTTCTAGCAGTAGTAAGAACTGTATGATCATAGCCCCTGGCTTTGAATTTGTCAGACATTTTCAGCAGTTCTTGGTTCAATTGTTCAGGTTCGCTCGTTATCCTCTTGACCCTGATCAGCTGGGACAGCGGTAAGTCTTTCTTCAAGGCAAGAGGATGATGGCTTCGAGCATCTAGTAACGTGTTTCTGTCGGTTACTTTAGAGTAAACTGATGTCGTCAGTTTGTTATCCTTTATCCCAATGAGTACATCCAGGTATTGGATGGACGTTTGACTCATAGAAAACGTAAACTTAATGGGGCATTGGAGTGCGTTGATATCTGACATCACATCTCTGAACTGTTGTTCGGTACCAGTCCAGAATAATAGAATATCATCTATATACCATGTATATAGTGCGATGGAAGTGGCAAAGGGGGTCTCCAAAAATAATTCTTTCTCGACAGTATACATATATGCATTAGCGAACGAGGGTGCGACAGGAGACCCCATCGGTTTCAAGTTTCCTCGACCACCATTTACAACCTTGCATTCAACGTCTCCCGACCTATTTACAGGATACGACAGCACTTCTGAACAAATTAGCTGCCTTTGAGGAAGTCATACCCGATATGTGGTTATGTTCTTTAGACATTAGCAGCTTATACACCAGCATACCACATAAGGAAGGCTTGGAAGCGACCAAAAGACTATTGGATAGTGATTGTCAGTATACTGGGCCAGATACTGATTTATTCATTCAACTCCTTAAGCTGACACTGACGAGGAACTTCTTTCTATTCAATAAGGATTTCTTCCTTCAGCGGACGGGGTGTGCGATGGGGTCTCCTGTCGCACCCTCGTTCGCTAATGCATATATGTATACTGTCGAGAAAGAATTATTTTTGGAGACCCCCTTTGCCACTTCCATCACACTATATACACGGTATATAGATGATATTCTATTATTCTGGACTGGTACCGAACAACAGTTCAGAGATGTGATGTCAGATATCAACGCACTCCAATGCCCCATTAAGTTTACGTTTTCCATGAGTCAAACGTCCATCCAATACCTGGATGTACTCATTGGGATAAAGGATAACAAACTGACGACATCAGTTTACTCTAAAGTAACCGACAGAAACACGTTACTAGATGCTCGAAGCCATCATCCTCTTGCCTTGAAGAAAGACTTACCGCTGTCCCAGCTGATCAGGGTCAAGAGGATAACGAGCGAACCTGAACAATTGAACCAAGAACTGCTGAAAATGTCTGACAAATTCAAAGCCAGGGGCTATGATCATACAGTTCTTACTACTGCTAGAAGAAAGGTGGATGCCCTTAGTAGGGAGGAACTGCTATCTCGTAGACCCAAGGAAGAGGTGTCGACTTCTGACAGAATCGGCTGGGTCAGAGAATTCAATGATGCAGACCGTACCATCACCGATGCAAGCAAATCCCTCTGGCCTGTCATTCAGCAGGATAAAAACCTTGGGAAGTTCAAAAACTCTAGACTCATGTCGTGTTACAAACGAGGCCCCAACATTAGGGACTGGGTTGTGCGTACCGAAATATCTAATAGAGTCTCGTCTAACACCCAAGTGCGCAGTGGGGGGTGCTATCGCTGCACAGGGTGCATCACATGCAGCGGTATGCAGAACACCAAATTTTTCTATCCTTACTCAGGAGTTAAGTTCTCCATTAAATACCCTGTGACGTGTACCAGCACCTACATTATTTATTTAATAAGATGTCCCTGCGACAAATGCTATGTAGGGAAAACGATCCGCACCCTACGAGAAAGAATAGCTAACCACCGTGCTGCAATCAAGTCGGCAATTCTCAAAAACAATACGGTCCATGAACAACCTGTCGCTCGCCACTTTGTGGTAGCCAAACACCCGCTGACCAGCCTGCGATATACAATTATCGACCATGTGCCCCTGGACATCCGTGGAGGTGACCGTGCCAAACGTCTGCTCCAACTTGAAAGTCGTTGGATATTTAAGTTGGACACAATGTTCCCTCGTGGACTTAATGAACAGTGGTCCTTAAATATGTTTATGTGATATGCCATATGCCCTGTGCTCTTACTATGATTGCATTTTTCAGCGTGTTTCACTTGTTATATATTTTGTCACTTATGTTTGCTTTCTGTTCTTTTCACAGCGCCTGCACCTAAGTCCCGGCATCGGGGGGTCTCCTAGCAACCAGGACGCACAGAGGGACGGAGTGGGCGTGATGACGCACGTTCCACAACCCGGAAGTGCGGGAACTCGGAGAGGACGCTCGGCCGGTGGACGGGGTGAGCATGACGCTGTGTACCTTTACTATTTAGGTGAGTGAACTGTATCATTCTGTGGTTGGTGTTCTTTGCATGATTAAGGAGTAAAATCCGAAACGTCGCTTTGACTTAAATACCTGGTGTGCTGGTATTTTTTCCGACTTGAGTGAAGCCCGTGGAGTGCCGCTATTCTGTTGTCTACATTATTACTATCGGTGATTGCACCCCGGCCATTGGTATTCTGGAAACGGTGTGCCAGTCCGTCAGTACCTATTATTCAGTGTCTCACTTTGCTTCAGTGAGCCACTGTGGACTTGAGCTACCGTCACTTCGTTATATTTCCCCTATTGACCAGAGACAGAACCGACTACAAGCTGGTGCCGCCGTTATTAACCCAATGTGAAGAGGGTGTGTAGGACGTAACGGCTGATTTTATACCTTGGTGAAGGTGCAACACACGCTGGATGCCCTAAGTAAAACATGGCTTCAGGCAGTGAAGGACTCAATATCTCAGCATTCCCATTGGGGGAGAGATTACGGTTTTCAGAGGATGAGTCCACTGCAGTTTTGTTCACAGAACGCCTAGATGAGGCGACTGAAGCTCTTACCCCAGAGACTATATATGACAACATATACAAACTAAAGAAGAAGGAAATTGAGTTTTTATTACACGGGGTAACTTTATCCGAATATTATAGGGTAAAGAAAATACCCAGGGGCTTTCGAATCAGAAATGTTCCCACGATAGGTCGATACAATGCTGAATTCTGTAGGAGGTGGGTAGCAGTTCTGAATAACTGCTCATTCGACCTTATGACCCTTGTCATTGAAGAATCAGCTCGTGAGATGAAACTCATTCAAAACAGGATTGAGGAGTATGAGAAGCTACACAAGGCGACCCTCATCCAGGATACTACTACTGACTGGTTGAAAAAACTTGAGGACCAATGCGCTGCTTTTAAGAAGGATCTTGTGTTATTTAAAAAGAGCAAATTCGAGAAAGTCAATAAGGACTATGCTGATTGTAAAAATGGGGTTCGGGGTCAAATTAAGCGCTAGGGATCAGCCTAACCTGTACGGTAGGTGTGTCACCAAACACACCACACTTGAAACAACACAAAAAGAATACCGACAGTTTCTCAGGCGATCCTTAATATATTCTTCTCCCAATGTATCACTGAGGATTGCTCATGTAACATGCAAGAAGAAAAGATAAACAATATAGTGTAGTACCGTTTAAAACACTGAATTTATGTGATTGTGGTCACTTTAAGGTAGGAATCGTACCCTATTATTAGTCCACTAAAATAGTAGACACAAATCGCTTGTTTGGTAATAGGTCTGGAAGAATAGGTCCTCAAATGGATCCTTCAGGTTTGTCCTTGTATGTTCACCATGTAAAACATTGAAAAAATGCCTCCAATGGTGTAACACAGTTTTATTTTTTACAAATCCAATTAAAAGAAGTACAATGTACATAAAAATGGGTATAAAAAGTGGACTCTCACCAGAACATTTTGTCCACAAAAGTAGACATAAACAGCATGAGATGTTAACCACAGGCGTCCCTGGATACTGGTCAATGTCCTGGAGGTCCGTCCACGAATTATCAGCCCCTTCCGCCAACGCGTTTCAGACACAATGTCCTTTATCAAGGCATAGAGACCTTATCCCATGTCTGGGTATTTATACCCAAACACTCAATTACACAAAACATACCTATTTCCAGACATAGATTCCTAACTTCTATTACATCCTATACAATGAATTCTTATCGCCGGATTTCTTCTCCTGTTTTTACAGGAGTTTCCCTCACTTGTTGGCGCCAGCTCTCCGGAGCTCAGCGCGTGTGACCGGAACTTCCTTGCGTTCCAGCGTGTACCGGAAGTCGGACGCCGCGTGCGTTCCACCGCTACTTCCTGTATCGCGCTGGTGTACTGTCCGCAAGGATTCAAGTGTCCTCTCTCTGTTAATGGGTTCCGCTTGTTTTTCAGTCGTATTACGTTCCCATAGTGACAATATCTTGTATACTTTGCGTTCCAGCGCCATTTTAGGAAGCGAATTTCATTGATGACATATAAACCACCAACCATTATTATATAAAGAGAGAAAAACGTACATTAGTAAATGTGCATCATAAAGGGGATTATAATAAATAAATATATAAATACAAGTATATATATATATATTGTATAAAAATGTAAAAAATGGAGAGAATAAAAACATAGCTAAAACCTAATATAAAAATATGCAAAAATTCATAAAAACCACTTCAACTCAAAGTCTTTATTTAACCCGTTTGGAATCAGTGTTTTATATTGGTAAATCATACTCATCTCACACTTAGCCAATTTGGTTGCAATGTTCCCTCCTCTTTCCCCCACACTGATTTTTTTGAGGGCTGCAAAGTTCTTTATACATTTGGGGTCACAACCATGTTCTTCCTTAAAATGCAAGGAAAGCGCATGTACTTCAAGTCCCTTCTTGATGTTTCGTATGTGTTCCCCCACCCTGATTTTCAGGGATCTGCTGGTGCGGCCAATATAGAATTTCCCACATGTACACTCCACAATGTAAACAATGTTGACAGAGTGACACGTGAGAAAATCTTTTATATTGCACTTCTGCCCATTAATGAGTAGCTCTGTGAGCTTACTGCCAAATTTATTACTAACACATTTGCACCCCAAACAGGACCCGCATCTGAAAAAGCCCTTGGTCAGAATTCTATCCATTTTTGGTGAACTCGGACATAGGCTTTTGGTGAGTTTGGATTTCAGGTTTGGGGCCCGCCTGAAGATGCATTTGGGCAGATCTGGTAGTTGATTACCAATAATGGGGTCTCGTTTTAAGATGGGCCAATGTTTTTTAATGATATTTTTGACCCGGCTGTGTTGAGTGGTGTAGTCTGAGATGAATGACCATTTGAACATATCAGAATTTGTATTTTCTTGTGGTTGTTTCTTCTTGAGCAAGTCCTTCCTATCTATTTTTTGAACTGTGGACAACGATTTCTCAAGATCCTGGGTTCTATAACCACTGGAGATAAAACTCCTTTTCATTTCCTCCGCTTGTTGGTTAAAGATCTCTGGCTCCGAACAGTTCCTTTTTAACCTTTTGAACTGTCCAATGGGGATGGAGTTTAGCCAGGCATCTTGATGACAGCTGTCTCTGTTGATGTATGACCTCGAATCCGTGGTTTTGACATAATTTTTTGTCTTGACCACCCCATTTTCTATATATATTTCAAGGTCGAGAAAGCTTACTCTCTGTTTACTAATTTCATAGGAGAGTACTATATTGCGGGGGTTGATGTTCAAATAGCAGCAAAATTCATCTAAAATCATTCTGTCTCCTCTCCAAATAAATAAAATATCATCAATGTACCTACGCCATGACACCAGGTTCGCCCCAAATGGATTATTGTTGTACACAAACTCTTCCTCCCAAGCTCCCATGAAAAGGTTTGCGTAACTTGGGGCGAACCTGGTGCCCATGGCGGTACCCCGTTTTTGGATAAACGGGGTACCGCCATGGGCACCAGGTTCGCCCCAAGTTACGCAAACCTTTTCATGGGAGCTTGGGAGGAAGAGTTTGTGTACAACAATAATCCATTTGGGGCGAACCTGGTGTCATGGCGTAGGTACATTGATGATATTTTATTTATTTGGAGAGGAGACAGAATGATTTTAGATGAATTTTGCTGCTATTTGAACATCAACCCCCGCAATATAGTACTCTCCTATGAAATTAGTAAACAGAGAGTAAGCTTTCTCGACCTTGAAATATATATAGAAAATGGGGTGGTCAAGACAAAAAATTATGTCAAAACCACGGATTCGAGGTCATACATCAACAGAGACAGCTGTCATCAAGATGCCTGGCTAAACTCCATCCCCATTGGACAGTTCAAAAGGTTAAAAAGGAACTGTTCGGAGCCAGAGATCTTTAACCAACAAGCGGAGGAAATGAAAAGGAGTTTTATCTCCAGTGGTTATAGAACCCAGGATCTTGAGAAATCGTTGTCCACAGTTCAAAAAATAGATAGGAAGGACTTGCTCAAGAAGAAACAACCACAAGAAAATACAAATTCTGATATGTTCAAATGGTCATTCATCTCAGACTACACCACTCAACACAGCCGGGTCAAAAATATCATTAAAAAACATTGGCCCATCTTAAAACGAGACCCCATTATTGGTAATCAACTACCAGATCTGCCCAAATGCATCTTCAGGCGGGCCCCAAACCTGAAATCCAAACTCACCAAAAGCCTATGTCCGAGTTCACCAAAAATGGATAGAATTCTGACCAAGGGCTTTTTCAGATGCGGGTCCTGTTTGGGGTGCAAATGTGTTAGTAATAAATTTGGCAGTAAGCTCACAGAGCTACTCATTAATGGGCAGAAGTGCAATATAAAAGATTTTCTCACGTGTCACTCTGTCAACATTGTTTACATTGTGGAGTGTACATGTGGGAAATTCTATATTGGCCGCACCAGCAGATCCCTGAAAATCAGGGTGGGGGAACACATACGAAACATCAAGAAGGGACTTGAAGTACATGCGCTTTCCTTGCATTTTAAGGAAGAACATGGTTGTGACCCCAAATGTATAAAGAACTTTGCAGCCCTCAAAAAAATCAGTGTGGGGGAAAGAGGAGGGAACATTGCAACCAAATTGGCTAAGTGTGAGATGAGTATGATTTACCAATATAAAACACTGATTCCAAACGGGTTAAATAAAGACTTTGAGTTGAAGTGGTTTTTATGAATTTTTGCATATTTTTATATTAGGTTTTAGCTATGTTTTTATTCTCTCCATTTTTTACATTTTTATACAATATATATATATACTTGTATTTATATATTTATTTATTATAATCCCCTTTATGATGCACATTTACTAATGTACGTTTTTCTCTCTTTATATAATAATGGTTGGTGGTTTATATGTCATCAATGAAATTCGCTTCCTAAAATGGCGCTGGAACGCAAAGTATACAAGATATTGTCACTATGGGAACGTAATACGACTGAAAAACAAGCGGAACCCATTAACAGAGAGAGGACACTTGAATCCTTGCGGACAGTACACCAGCGCGATACAGGAAGTAGCGGTGGAACGCACGCGGCGTCCGACTTCCGGTACACGCTGGAACGCAAGGAAGTTCCGGTCACACGCGCTGAGCTCCGGAGAGCTGGCGCCAACAAGTGAGGGAAACTCCTGTAAAAACAGGAGAAGAAATCCGGCGATAAGAATTCATTGTATAGGATGTAATAGAAGTTAGGAATCTATGTCTGGAAATAGGTATGTTTTGTGTAATTGAGTGTTTGGGTATAAATACCCAGACATGGGATAAGGTCTCTATGCCTTGATAAAGGACATTGTGTCTGAAACGCGTTGGCGGAAGGGGCTGATAATTCGTGGACGGACCTCCAGGACATTGACCAGTATCCAGGGACGCCTGTGGTTAACATCTCATGCTGTTTATGTCTACTTTTGTGGACAAAATGTTCTGGTGAGAGTCCACTTTTTATACCCATTTTTATGTACATTGTACTTCTTTTAATTGGATTTGTAAAAAATAAAACTGTGTTACACCATTGGAGGCATTTTTTCAATGTTTTACATGGTGAACATACAAGGACAAACCTGAAGGATCCATTTGAGGACCTATTCTTCCAGACCTATTACCAAACAAGCGATTTGTGTCTACTATTTTAGTGGACTAATAATAGGGTACGATTCCTACCTTAAAGTGACCACAATCACATAAATTCAGTGTTTTAAACGGTACTACACTATATTGTTTATCTTTTCTTCTTGCATGTTACATGAGCAATCCTCAGTGATACATTGGGAGAAGAATATATTAAGGATCGCCTGAGAAACTGTCGGTATTCTTTTTGTGTTGTTTCAAGGACTATGCTGAGTTCAACGTGTACCAATGGAGCTCTGGGTCGACTAAAGCATTCCGCAGAAATACACGTCAAAGGAGACAGTTTAATAAAGGCACTCAGGATTCAGAATCCAGTAGTGACTCAACCACCTCGAGGCAGAATACCAACACATCTCGTCAGGCTCCAAAAAACGGGCAGCGGCCCCCCTCTGGGGTAAGAACCAGAGCGGGGCGCGAAAGAGATTCAGACCCTCTCGTAGAGGAGGAAAAGGGCGAAGACACAAGGAAGCAGAGAAATCGCCAGAAAAAGCCCTGATCTTCAATCTGTCGAACCGTGTACTTACACAAGCGGAGACTGCGGTCCTGAACAGGGGCCTTTCATATATTCCCACTCACAAATTTGACGATTTTAAGTGGAAGATTGACTTACAGAGGCTCAACAGAAATCTTAAATTAAGAGATCACTTCAGCAAAAACTCGGATGTGGATGAAAATCTATCCTCCACCGCTATTGATCCCTTCAAGCGCAAATCCAAATGGGACCCGCCTCCCAGTAACCCCTCGATACAAAGTTTCATAAAAGTATTGGACGTGCAAGTTAATACGGCAGCTAAATTGCAGCCACATCATTCCAACCTACCAAAGGCTGAGTGGGAAGCACTCAAAAATTTGAAAGCCGATGACACCATCATGATCCTCCCCGCCGATAAAGGTGGGGGATAGTGATTTGGGACTTGGAATTATACAAAGTGGAAGTTTATTCACAACTGCATGATGCGGAGACTTATATGCCTCTAAGCCAGGATCCTACAGCACGGTTCAAAAAGGAGCTTGATGATCTTCTCTTACAAGCAGTTAATAATGGTTCTCTGTTACAATGTACAGCCGAATATTTGACCACCGATTTCCCCAGAACACCAGTGATGTATTGCCTCCCGAAGGTGCATAAGAACCTTGAACGCCCCCCCGGGCGGCCGATTATATTGGCTCGAGAATCGCTATATAGCCCGGTTTCAAGTTTCCTCGACCACCATTTACAACCTTGCATTCAACGTCTCCCGACCTATTTACAGGATACGACAGCACTTCTGAACAAATTAGCTGCCTTTGAGGAAGTCATACCCGATATGTGGTTATGTTCTTTAGACATTAGCAGCTTATACACCAGCATACCACATAAGGAAGGCTTGGAAGCGACCAAACGACTATTGGATAGTGATTGTCAGTATACTGGGCCAGATACTGATTTATTCATTCAACTCCTTAAGCTGACACTGACGAGGAACTTCTTTCCATTCAATAAGGATTTCTTCCTTCAGCGGACGGGGTGTGCGATGGGGTCTCCTGTCGCACCCTCGTTCGCTAATGCATATATGTATACTGTCGAGAAAGAATTATTTTTGGAGACCCCCTTTGCCACTTCCATCGCACTATATACACGGTATATAGATGATATTCTATTATTCTGGACTGGTACCGAACAACAGTTCAGAGATGTGATGTCAGATATCAACGCACTCCAATGCCCCATTAAGTTTACGTTTTCCATGAGTCAAACGTCCATCCAATACCTGGATGTACTCATTGGGATAAAGGATAACAAACTGACGACATCAGTTTACTCTAAAGTAACCGACAGAAACACGTTACTAGATGCTCGAAGCCATCATCCTCTTGCCTTGAAGAAAGGCTTACCGCTGTCCCAGCTTATCAGGGTCAAGAGGATAACGAGCGAACCTGAACAATTGAACCAAGAACTGCTGAAAATGTCTGACAAATTCAAAGCCAGGGGCTATGATCATACAGTTCTTACTACTGCTAGAAGAAAGGTGGATGCCCTTAGTAGGGAGGAACTGCTATCTCGTAGACCCAAGGAAGAGGTGTCGACTTCTGACAGAATCGGCTGGGTCAGAGAATTCAATGATGCAGACCGTACCATCACCGATGCAAGCAAATCCCTCTGGCCTGTCATTCAGCAGGATAAAAACCTTGGGAAGTTCAAAAACTCTAGACTCATGTCGTGTTACAAACGAGGCCCCAACATTAGGGACTGGGTTGTGCGTACCGAAATATCTAATAGAGTCTCGTCTAACACCCAAGTGCGCAGTGGGGGGTGCTATCGCTGCACAGGGTGCATCACATGCAGCGGTATGCAGAACACCAAATTTTTCTACCATCCTTACTCAGGAGTTAAGTTCTCCATTAAATACCCTGTGACGTGTACCAGCACCTACATTATTTATTTAATAAGATGTCCCTGCGGGCTCTTTTGAGCAGGGCGGGCCTCTCCTTCACTCCCTTGCAGTTCTTACTAGCAAAGTCTACGATGGGGACGCTTCCACCTCTTTTACAGCAGGCCCGTAGAGTGTGGGTGACAGCGGGAAACATACGGGGAGACCCGGTAATAGACTCCTGCTCTCCTATATGGAGAAATAAAGAATTTCCTGAACTACATAAATTAAAAACAGGCACAGACTGGATGTCATTTGGGGTCTCTGAACTGGGCCACCTCTTTCAAGACGGAACATTCTGTTCTTTTGAGCAAATGGTTGATAAATATGCAGTACCGAGACAGTTTTTTTATAAATATCTCCAGCTTAGACATGCGGTGGGTGCGCAGTGGAGGGGGAATACGCCTGAACTGGCTGCTGCCCCGGTCCGCACACTAGTTAGTAAACTTCCGGTTCGTGGGAAGGTCTCAGCTCTGTACTCTCCCCTGCTCACCTTCTCCGGGGTGGGCCGTTTGGAGGGTTTACGGGCCAGATGGGTTGTGGACCTGGGGCCTATTGAGGATGAAGAATGGTCACATATGCTAAGTTCACCTAGAGATGCCACTGCATTTGCACGATTTCAGCAGATCCAGTTCTATGTCCTGCACCGGGTCTACTGGACCCCTCACAGACTTATGAAGATGGGTGGTGCTGGGTCTGATGTATGCCCCAAATGCAAGAGCCCAGATGCGGACTTCTGGCACATATTGTGGCAATGTCCACGGGTACACTCCTTTTGGATGACTGTTTTGGCTAGCATACGGGATACGGGAATACAGGCCCCACTGGCTAGCCCCCGGGTATGTGTCTTCGGACTTGAATTGGAGGAGCTGCTCCCTAGGTTCCACAGAATTTATGTTAACACCCTTCTCACGCTGGCCCGTGTATGCATCGCAAGGACCTGGATGGGACCTTCTGCCCCAGCGCACGCAGCATGGATAGCCCTGGTTAACACTACTGTATCCCACGAGCGCTTCATGTACACTAAGAGGAACTGCATGGGGAAATATGGCAAGGTTTGGAGTCTATGGCAATCGTCCCCCCTATACCTACAGGACTCGAGCCTGTGAACTATCATGATCCTGCCTTAAGTTTATAGAACCCCCAAGGACATCTTAGTATTTAAGACTCGGCTAAGAGTTCACTGAGACCCTATGTCGTATGAAACCATTGCACCCACCTCCATGTGATAAACATTGACTAATGTAACTGTGTATATGTACAAGATGGAGCATGATAAATATATCCTATGTATATTATAACTTGGAATAATGTAACACACAAGTATCTGTTTTATATTTTTGTTTATTATTATTATTTTCTTTTTGTTTAGTAAGTTACGTAATTGTTTTATATGCAACTTTTCAAAAACGAATAAAAAATACTTGATTCAAAAAAAAAAAAAATAAGATGTCCCTGCGACAAATGCTATGTAGGGAAAACGATCCGCACCCTACGAGAAAGAATAGCTAACCACCGTGCTGCAATCAAGTCGGCAATTCTCAAAAACAATACGGTCCATGAACAACCTGTCGCTCGCCACTTTGTGGTAGCCAAACACCCGCTGACCAGCCTGCGATATACAATTATCGACCATGTGCCCCTGGACATCCGTGGAGGTGACCGTGCCAAACGTCTGCTCCAACTTGAAAGTCGTTGGATATTTAAGTTGGACACAATGTTCCCTCGTGGACTTAATGAACAGTGGTCCTTAAATATGTTTATGTGATATGCCATATGCCCTGTGCTCTTACTATGATTGCATTTTTCAGCGTGTTTCACTTGTTATATATTTTGTCACTTATGTTTGTTTTCTGTTCTTTTCACAGCGCCTGCACCTAAGTCCCGGCATCGGGGGGTCTCCTAGCAACCAGGACGCACAGAGGGACGGAGTGGGCGTGATGACGCACGTTCCACAACCCGGAAGTGCGGGAACTCGGAGAGGACGCTCGGCCGGTGGACGGGGTGAGCATGACGCTGTGTACCTCTACTATTTAGGTAAGTGAACTGTATCATTCTGTGGTTGGTGTTCTTTGCATGATTAAGGAGTAAAATCCGAAACGTTGCTTTGACTTAAATACCTGGTGTGCTGGTATTTTTTCCGACTTGAGTGAAGCCCGTGGAGTGCCGCTATTCTGTTGTCTATATATATATATATATATATATATATATATATATATATATATATAATATATACACTATATACACTTAACATCGGCACTCACCTTTCCTAGTTTTGGGGTGCCCTATGGCTTGTGACCACATTGTATAAAGAGACATTGTAATTAACTGATAATAAATAGTGGAGATGGGATGCAGTTAAGATCCCGGCGGTCGGGATCCCGGCGTTCAGAATCCCGACGCCGGAATCCCGACCGCCGAAATGCCGACACTTTTTCCCTCCTGGGGTGTCCACGACACCCCTGGAGGGAGAATAAAATAGCATGCCGAGCGTAGCGAGGCACCGGGCCCGCTGCGTGGCGAGCGCAGCGAGCCCGCAAGGGGGGGCGATCCACGTCCCCCCCTTGTCGGCATTTCGGCTGTCGGGATTCCGGCGTCGGGATTCTGAACGCCGGGATTCTGAACGCCGGGATCCCGACCGCCGGGATTCAATACTGAATCCAGTGGAGATTTGGTTCATGAATTGATCAATGCATTTAAGCCTGCAGCCCCCCTCACGGGACCCCACTTTTCTGCAGGTCCTAACACTATCGCTCAATATGGCTACAATACACATAGCTATCACATCAATGTTTGATTCCAGGCATGCTATCTGGACGAATTCTGGCCACACATCAGACCAACTTTCCTCCAACCATCCAACTAGTTACTTGGATGGAATATAAATCTGGCACTGGCTTGGATGGAATATAAATCTGGCACTGGCTTGGATGGAATATAAATCTGGCACTGGCTTGGATGGAATATAAATCTGGCACTGGCTTGGATGGAATATAAATCTGGCACTGGCTTGGATGGAATATAAATCTGGCACTGGCTTGGATGGAATATAAATCTGGCACTGGCTTGGATGGAATATAAATCTGGCTTGGATGGAATATAAATCTGGCACTGGCTTGGATGGAATATAAATCTGGCACAGGATGGGAGCAAATGTAATATTTAAATTAGAAAATTGCTCCCTAATTCTGGAAAAAAACTGTCGCTCAGAAACAGGAACTGTAGTTAAACCTGTTTGCTTTAAACCAGTGGTTCCCAACCCTGGTCCTTAAGGACCCCCCAACAGTGCATGTTTCCCAGGTCTCCACACAGAATCACAAGTGACATAATAAGCGCCATCTGTTAAAATATGTCTGAATAATGAGTGCACCTGTGCACCTGCCGGGTGACTTGGAAAACGCGCAATGTTGGGGGTACTTGAGGACCAGGGTTCCTGGGTTTGTGAGCACATTTCTAATTGTCCTTTGCTCCCATCCAGTACCAGATTTTTATTCCATCCAAGCAACTAGTTGGATGGTTGGAGGAAAGTTGGTCTGATGTGTGGCCAGCATGAAGCTCACAGCATACTGTTCTTTTATAGGTGAGCAGTTACCAACACACCTGTCACTAATCATCTAGGGAAATGGTTAACATAAGCTATGGAATCTTAGTTAAAACAGTAGCTGTTCCCTACTCCCTGGGCTAATTTGAAGGCTATGTTGCAAGCTATCGATTCATCTTAAAAGCTCCTTGATAAAGGTCTGACTTGGACCGAAACGTCAGGGCAGGATGAATAATTAAATCTGTTGGAATAAATACCTCAGTTTTCAATTTTATGATTGATTGACTGTCCTTTAATTATTGGAGAGTGTTCAATTCCTCGCAAACACACGCTGGGAAACCTGGAATATATATATATATATATATATATATATATATATATATATATATATATATATATATATATAAAGTGGTGGGTAGCTGGCACTCGTTCCAAAGTGGGTATACGCCCGGTGCCTTCACGAAGGGGGGCTGCTTCCACAGGCCTCCAATGAATACTGGGGAGGGGGGAGTGCGGCACTCGGGACTAGGATCCAAAAGAACGACAAGTACACACAAGGTGTTTGCGTGACGTTTCAGCCAATAAGGCTTTTATCAAGCTGTTTGTAAGCTGTTTGATAAAAGCCTTATTGGCTGAAACGTCACGCAAACACCTTGTGTGTACTTGTCGTTCTTTTGGATCCTAGTCCCGAGTGCCGCACTCCCCCCTCCCCAGTATATATATATATATATATATATACAGATAGAGCGGGCCTTATTATTGCTGGCGGAGCGCCAGGACCGTGTCCCTGGCGATCCGCCAGCAATCTGGCGCTCTGGCTGAATGAGACGCTCGTGCGTCTCCCACGCACGAGCGTCTCAATAGCCGGGCGGCGAGGCGGCGCGGCGGGTGCAGTCCTGCCCGTCTCCAGCTTCAGGGAGACGGGCAGGGCTGCGGGGGGCTGCGGGGGGGCGGTGTGGACCGGCGGGGACCCGGGGAAGCCGGCGGGGACCCGGGGAAAGGCACCGTCGGAACGGGACGCGCGTGCACCTCGTGCACGCGCGTCCCCTTCCGACATACAGATGGCGAGGGGCGGGGGATGGCGGGTGGCGAGTCCTCCGCCATCCCCAGCAAAGACAAGCCCGGCGCCATCTGTATATATATTAGAGATGTGCGGCGGCCACTTTTTCGGGTTTTGGTTTTGGATCTGGATCTCCCTTCGTGTTTTGGATCTGGATTGGTTTTGGCAAAACCACCCTTGTGGGTTTTGGTTTTGGATCTGGATTTTTATGAAAAAATGCTAAAAATGGCTAAAATAACAGAATTTGGGCCTGTTTTTGCCCCTAAAGTATTATTAACCTCAATAACATTAGTTTCCACTCATTTCTAGTCAATTTTGATCACTTCACAGCTTACAAAATTGTTTTCATTTAATGTAGTTGGGCCAAAAGGTTATACCGAGGTAGCTGGATGACTGAGCTAAGCGACAGCAGTCGGCATCACATACATGTGGACCTTACACTTCCAACCTGGCAGAGCGGCACTGCAGGGGCAGACAGGGTGGCAGTTTAATAAACTGTCCCAAAAAAAGAGAAATGCTCCAATGAGCAAAAAATACAAAGAGGTATCGGCCTTGTCATGACTGGTGGTAGCAGCTTCAGCACTCCCACTATTTCCTCCTCCATCATCCTCCAAAAATGTGTTTTTATTTTATTTATTACTTTTATTTATTTTCCTTACTTTACACTGGACACAGCCTGTCACACTGGACACAGCCCCTTGGACACTGGACACTGCCCCTGGACACAGCCCCTGGACACTGGACACAGCCTGTCACCCTGGACACAGCCCCTGGACAATGGACACAGCCTCTGGACACAGCTCCTGTACACTGGACACAGCCCCTGTCACACTGGACACAGGATATGTCACACTGGATATATGTCATCACACTGGACACAGGCTATATGTCGTCACACTGGACATTGGATATATGTCACTCCTGGACACTGGATATATGCCGTCACACAATGGTTACATGTCACACTGGACACTGGATATGTGTCGTCACAGTGGACACAGGATATATGTCGTCACACTGGACACTGGATATATGTCGTCACACTGGACACTGGATATATGTCGTCACACTGGACACGGGATATATGTCACGCTGGACACAGGATATATGCCGGCACACATTACATGTCACACTGGACACAGGATATATGTTGTGACTTGTGACACTGGACACAGGATATATTGTCGTCACACTGGACACAGGATATATGTCGTCACACTGGACACTGGATATATGTTGTCACACTGGACACAGGATATATGTCGTCACAATGGACACAGGATATGTCGTCACACAGGACACAGGATATATGTCGTGAGTGACTTGTGACTCTGGACAATGGATAAGATATAGGCCGTCACACTGGACACAGCCCCTTGTATTACTGCAACCCCTGTACACAGTGTACTACTCAGCAGCACTGCAGCCCCTGCGTGTGAGCACTGCAGCACTGAGTTAGCTAGTTAAATCACAAAAAACACAGGGTTCAGGGCTAAATAAATCACAACACAGGGCTTAGGGCTAAATAAATCACAACAGGGCACGGGCCACAGGACAGCCCCTGGAGAGTGGACACTGCAGCCCCTGCGTGTGAGCACTGCAGCACCTAGTTAGTTAAATCACACTACAGGGATCAGGCCTATAAACAGTCACTGACTCTCAATACAAGTCTACAACACAGGGCAGTGAGGGCACAGGGAAGGTCACGGAGCACAGCACAGGGCAGTGAGGGCACAGGGCAGGTCACGGAGCACAGCACGGAGCACATGGCACGGAGCACAGGGCAGTGAGGGCACAGGGCAGGTCACGGAGCACAGCACAACACAGAGCACAGCACAGGGCACACGGAGCTTCACAACCACCCTCTTCCCTCTCCAAGATTGGAGTGAAGATGGCGTGCGTGCGTCTTTTATAAGATCCCGCTCCCGCGAGAATCCGACAGCGCGATGATGACGTTCTGCCTCGTTATTGGTCCGGAATTCAGGCGGGAACTTCCGAGCCGACTCGGTTCTGACCCGGATCCCCGATATTCGGATCTCACGGATCTCGGGGATCCGGACCCGCTCATCTCTAATATATATATATATACACAACAATATCTCCAATGTTGCGCTTCTACAAATAAGTGGTTGCTATTTAGACACTGACACAAATTTTCACCACCCACAATAGTGTCTCTAGCACCCTAAGTACAATATGTAATATCCATTCTGATATAAAATAATATAAATTAAAATTAAAAAATAATGTAGCTTCTGATTTTCTGGAATGATTCTCCATTTATTCTGATCAGCAACCAACGCGTTTCGTTCCAGTTAGGAACTTCATCAGGGTTTTTTTTTTTATCTTAAATGTATTTGTGCCTCTTTTAGGCTGGGAATTTTCATGTGTTCTTTAACTGTCCAATGGTGTGGAGTAAATTCCTCTAACGGTAGATTTATATATGGTTTTGACCTTGCATTTGGTTAAAAGGAGATAAATTCTCTAGTGTAATGCCTTTATCATAAGAGTGGTCTTGAATAGGTCCCTATGTTCTAAATATGAACTGCCACTCTTACACCTGATGGTATTCCAGAACCAACATCCTAGTTTATATAGGTACACAGTCAGAAAATAACTCCACTTATAAATAGTTCCACTGCTATGTGTGTCTGTGTTTGCTTCTTGGAGTCCAGCCTGCAAGACGGCCGCAGCTGCATACTGATGCATAGTACAGGGGACGGGGCCCTGGGTGGTCAGCTGTTTACAACTACGCAGGGTACATGAGCAGAGCAGAGAGAGCGCCGATTCAGTCTGGCGCCTACCTGCAGAAGCTACTGAGCATGTAGCGCCGGCCCTGAACCTGAAGCTTTTATCCCCCCTGGGAATTCCTGATTGGTTATTGCTCCAGAGACTATTGCTTCATTGGTGGACTCCAGAAAGATGGTGGCTTTTTGGAGACAGTGTAAGTCCATCGGACCTGCCTCAGTACTTGCTGGGGAATCACAACCAGGAAGCTGGGAACACCACAGAGCTGACCTGCCCCCACCTGATCAGCAGCAATGCGGGCAGAGACCAGGCCATGCCACACCCTGCAGATGGTCAACCACTTCACAGTGGACACCGCTGCCGAATCCTCGGAATGGCGGCAGTGCAGATCCCCGGCCGGACCCCCATTAACTGACAGTGATCTGGACTGGACTCCTCCACACCACCCGGACCGGTAAGCGGCGTGGTCACGGCTGGGCCGTGGCACTCAGTGTATTTTTCTGCCGGTCACCTGGAGATGCCCCCACAGTGTATTATCCTGCAGATCACCTGGAGATGCCCCCACAGTGTATTATCCTGCAGATCACCTGGAGATGCCCCCACAGTGTATTATCCTGCTGGTCACCTGGAGATGCCCCCACAGTGTATTATCCTGCTGGTCACCTGGAGATGCCCCCACAGTGTATTATCCTGCTGGTCACCTGGAGATGCCCCCACAGTGTATTCTCCTGCAGTTCTCCTAGGGATGCCCCCACAGTGTATTATCCTGCTGGTCACCTGGAGATGCCCCCACAGTGTATTATCCTGCAGATCACCTGGAGATGCCCCCACAGTGTATTATCCTGCTGGTCACCTGGAGATGCCCCCACAGTGTATTATCCTGCCGATCACCTGGAGATGCCCCCACAGTGTATTATCCTGATGGTCACCTGGAGATGCCCCCACAGTGAATTCTCTTGCAAGTCACCCAGAGATGCCCCCACAGTGTATTCTCCTTTAGGTCACCTGGAGATGCCCCCACAGTGTATTATCCTGCTGATCACCCAGAGATGCCCCCACAGTGTATTATCCTGCTGGTCACCCAGAGATGCCCCCACAGTGTATTCTGCAGATCACCTGGAGATGCCCCCACAGTGTATTCTCCTGCAGATCACCCAGAGATGCCCCCACAGTGTATTCTGCAGATCACCTGGAGATGCCCCCACAGTGTATTCTCCTGCGATTCACCTGGAGATGCTCCCACAGTGTATTCTCCTGCATATCACATTGTGATGCCCCCACAGTGTATTCTCCTGCAGATCACCTGGAGATGCTCCCACAGTGTATTATCCTGCTGGTCAACCAGAGATGCCCCCACAGTGTATTATCCTGCGGTTCACCTGGAGATGCCCCCACAGTGTATTCTCCTGCATATCACATTGTGATGTCCCCACAGTGTATTATCCTGCCGGTCACCTGGAGATGCCCCCACAGTGTATTATCCTGCTGGTCACCCAGAGATGCCCCCACAGTGTATTCTCCTGCCAGTCACCTGGAGATGCCCCCACAGTGTATTCTCCTGCTGGTCACCGAGAGATGCCCCCACAGTGTATTCTCCTGCCGGTCACCTGGAGATGCTCCCACAGTGTATTCTCCTGCAGATCACCCAGAGATGCCCCCACAGTGTGTTCTCCTGCTGGTCACCCAGATATGCCCTCACAGTGTGTTCTCCTGCTGGTCACCCAGAGATGCCCCCACAGTGTATTCTCCTGCTGGTCACCCAGAGATGCCCCCACAGTGTATTCTCCTGCAGATCACCCAGAGATGCCCCCACAGTGTATTATCCTGCCGGTCACCCAGAGATGCCCCCACAGTGTATTCTCCTGCAAGTCACCTGGAGATGCCCCCACAGTGTATTCTCCTGCAGTTCTCCTAGGGATGCCCCCACAGTGTATTATCTTGCTGGTCACCCAGAGATGCCCCCACAGTGTATTCTCCTGCAGATCACATTGAGATGACCCCACAGTGTATTCTCCTGCAGTTCTAGGGATGCCCCCACAGTGTATTCTCCTGCAGTTCTAGGGATGCCCCCACAGTGTATTATCCTGCAGATTTCCTAGGGATGCCCCCACAGTGTATTATCCTGCTGGTCACCCAGAGATGCCCCCACAGTGTATTCTCCTGCAAGTCACCTGGAGATGCTCCCACAGTGTATTCTCCTGCAGTTCTCCTAGGGATGCCCCCACAGTGTATTCTCCTGCTGGTCACCCAGAGATGCCCCCACAGTGTATTATTCTGCTGGTCACCCAGAGATGCCCCCACAGTGTATTATCCTGCTGGTCACCCAGAGATGCCCCCACAGTGTATTATCCTGCTGGTCACCCAGAGATGCCCCCACAGTGTATTCTCCTGCTGGTCACCCAGAGATGCCCCCACAGTGTATTCTCCTGCTGGTCACCCAGAGATGCCCCCACAGTGTATTCTCCTGCTGGTCACCCAGAGATGCCCCCACAGTGTATTCTCCTGCTGGTCACCCAGAGATGCCCCCACAGTGTATTCTCCTGCTGGTCACCCAGAGATGCCCCCACAGTGTATTCTCCTGCTGGTCACCCAGAGATGCCCCCACAGTGTATTCTCCTGCTGGTCACCCAGAGATGCCCCCACAGTGTATTCTCCTGCTGGTCACCCAGAGATGCCCCCACAGTGTATTATTCTGCTGGTCACCCAGAGATGCCCCCACAGTGTATTCTCCTGCTGGTCACCCAGAGATGCCCCCACAGTGTATTATTCTGCTGGTCACCCAGAGATGCCCAAACAGTGTATTCTCCTGCTGATCACCCAGAGATGCCCCCACAGTGTATTCTCCTGCTGGTCACCCAGAGATGCCCCCACAGTGTATTCTCCTGCTGGTCACCCAGAGATGCCCCCACAGTGTATTATTCGGTACTTGTGAGTTATCCGGGCGTCCGATTTTTTGATTGTATGCCTTAAGTTAAGGCATACAATCAGATGCGATGCGATATCGCATCGCATCGCATCGCATCGCATGCGACCATCGGATGCGATGACCCGATTTTTCCATAGGAATCAATGTTAAAATGATTCCTATGGAAAAAGGGGTCCTTTTCATACCCCTACTATCCAAGTGGGCATGGAGTTGGATATAAACCTGTGGCGAGCGTAGCGAGCCACCGAGCCCGAAGCGTGGCGAGCGAAGCGAGCCCCGCGAGGGGACGGTATTCCGTGTCCCCTCGCGGGGCTCGCTACGCTCGCCACGCTTCGGGCTCGGTGGCTCGCTACGCTCGCCACAGGTTTATATCCAACTCCATGCCCACTTGGATAGTACGGGTAAGAAAAGGACCCTTTTTCCTATTGAATTCCATGTTAAAATGGACTCAGTCCATTTTAACATTGATTCCTATGGAAAAATCGGGTCATCGCATCGCATCGCATCGCATCCGATGGTCGCATGCGATGCGATGCGATGTCCCGATCCGACCCGATTTAAAAATCGGACGCCCGGATAACTCACAAGTACCTATTATTCTGCTGGTCACAGAGATGCCCCCACAGTGTATTCTCCTGCTGGTCACCCAGAGATGCCCCCACAGTGTATTATTCTGCTGGTCACCCAGAGATGCCCAAACAGTGTATTCTCCTGCTGGTCACCCAGAGATGCCCCCACAGTGTATTCTCCTGCTGGTCACCCAGAGATGCCCCCACAGTGTATTCTCCTGCTGGTCACCCAGAGATGCCCCCACAGTGTATTATTCTGCTGGTCACCCAGAGATGCCCCCACAGTGTATTCTCCTGCTGGTCACCCAGAGATGCCCCCACAGTGTATTCTCCTGCTGGTCACCCAGAGATGCCCCCACAGTGTATTATTCTGCTGGTCACCCAGAGATGCCCCCACAGTGTATTCTCCTGCTGGTCACCCAGAGATGCCCCCACAGTGTATTCTCCTGCTGGTCACCCAGAGATGCCCCCACAGTGTATTCTCCTGCTGGTCACCCAGAGATGCCCCCACAGTGTATTATTCTGCTGGTCACCCAGAGATGCCCCCACAGTGTATTCTCCTGCTGGTCACCCAGAGATGCCCCCACAGTGTATTCTCCTGCTGGTCACCCAGAGATGCCCCCACAGTGTATTCTCCTGCTGGTCACCCAGAGATGCCCCCACAGTGTATTATTCTGCTGGTCACCCAGAGATGCCCTCACAGTGTATTATTCTGCTGGTCACCCAGAGATGCCCCCACAGTGTATTCTCCTGCCGGTCACCCAGAGATGCCCCCACAGTGTATTATCCTGCCGGTCACCCGGAGATGCCCCCACAGTGTATTCTACTGCTGGTCACCCAGAGATGCCCCCACAGTGTATTATTCTGCTGGTCACCCAGAGATGCCCTCACAGTGTATTATTCTGCTGATCACCCAGAGATGCCCCCACAGTGTATTCTCCTGCTGGTCACCCAGAGATGCCCCCACAGTGTATTCTCCTGCTGGTCACCCAGAGATGCCCCCACAGTGTATTATTCTGCTGGTCACCCAGAGGTGCCCTCACAGTGTGTTCTCCTGCTGGTCACCCAGAGATGCCCCCACAGTGTATTATTCTGCTGGTCACCCAGAGATGCCCCCACAGTGTATTCTCCTGCTGGTCACCCAGAGATGCCCCCACAGGGTATTATCCTGCCGGTCACCCAGAGATGCCCCCACAGTGTATTCTCCTGCTGGTCACCCAGAGATGCCCCCACAGTGTATTCTCCTGCAGATGATCTGGAGATGCCCCCACAGTGTATTATCCTGTTGGTCACCCAGAGATGCCCCCACAATGTATTCTCATGCTGGTCACCCAGAGATGCCCCCACAGGGTATTATCCTGCCGGTCACCCAGAGATACAAAAAGGAAGATAGTAGCGCTAGACTGTAGTCTAGCGCTACTATCTTCATTTTTGTATTCCTTAAGGGGCTCTCACCCCCTTTTCTAGTAGCAGCTCCAAAAACCATCCCACCACAGACGCCTAATAGGTTGGTACCACAACCACTTTTTTCTGCTGGTCACCCAGAGATGCCACACACAGTGTATTCTCCTGCTGGTCACCCAGAGATGCCCCCACAGTGTATTATTCTGCTGATCACCCAGAGATGCCCCCACAGTGTATTCTCCTTCTGGTCACCCAGAGATGCCCCCACAGTGTATTATCCTGCTGATCACCCAGAGATGCCCCCACAGTGTATTCTCCTGCTGATCACCCGGAGATGCCCCCACAGTGTATTATTCTGCTGGTCACCCAGAGATGCCCCCACAGTGTATTATCCTGCTGATCACCCAGAGATGCCCCCACAGTGTATTCTCCTGCTGATCACCCGGAGATGCCCCCACAGTGTATTATTCTGCTGATCACCCAGAGATGCCCCCACAGTGTATTATCCTGCTGATCACCCAGAGATGCCCCCACAGTGTATTCTCCTGCTGATCACCCGGAGATGCCCCCACAGTGTATTATTCTGCTGGTCACCCAGAGATGCCCCCACAGTGTATTATCCTGCCGGTCACCCAGAGATGCCCCCACAGTGTATTCTCCTGCTGGTCACCCAGAGATGCCCCCACAGTGTGTTCTCGTGCTGGTCACCCAGAGATGCCCCCACAGTGTATTATCCTGCTGGTCACCCAGAGATGCCCCCACAGTGTGTTCTCCTGCTGGTCACCCAGAGATGCCCCCACAGTGTATTCTCCTGCTGGTCACCCAGAGATGCCCCCACAATGTGTTCTCGTGCTGGTCACCCAGAGATGCCCCCACAGTGTATTATCCTGCTGGTCACCCAGAGATGCCCCCACAGTGTGTTCTCCTGCTGGTCACCCAGAGATGCCCCCACAGTGTGTTCTCCTGCTGGTCACCCAGAGATGCCCCCACAGTGTATTATTCTGCTGGTCACCCAGAGATGCCCCCACAGTGTATTATCCTGCTGGTCACCCAGAGATGCCCCCACAGTGTGTTCTCCTGCTGGTCACCCAGAGATGCCCTCACAGTGTGTTCTCCTGCTGGTCACCCAGAGATGCCCCCACAGTGTATTCTCCTGCTGGTCACCCAGAGATGCCCCCACAGTGTATTATTCTGCTGGTCACCCAGAGATACCCCCACAGTGTATTCTCCTGCTGGTCACCCAGAGATGCCCCCACAGTGTATTCTCCTGCTGGTCACCCAGAGATCCCCCCACAGTGTATTCTCCTGCTGGTCACCCAGAGATGCCCCCACAGTGTGTTCTCGTGCTGGTCACCCAGAGATGCCCCCACAGTGTGTTCTCCTGCTGGTCACCCAGAGATGCCCCCACAGTGTATTCTCCTGCTGGTCACCCAGAGATGCCCCCACAGTGTATTCTCCTGCTGATCACCCAGAGATGCCCAAACAGTGTATTCTCCTGCTGGTCACCCAGAGATGCCCCCACAGTGTATTCTCCTGCTGATCACCCAGAGATGCCCCCACAGTGTATTCTCCTGCTGGTCACCCAGAGATGCCCCCACAGTGTATTCTCCTGCTGGTCACCCAGAGATGCCCCCACAGTGTATTCTCCTGCTGGTCACCCAGAGATGCCCCCACAGTGTATTCTCCTGCTGGTCACCCAGAGATGCCCCCACAGTGTATTCTCCTACTGGTCACCCAGAGATGCCCAAACAGTGTATTCTCCTACTGGTCACCCAGAGATGCCCCCACAGTGTATTCTCCTGCAGTTCTCCTAGGGATGCCCCCACAGTGTATTCTCCTGCTGGTCACCCAGAGATGCCCCCACAGTGTATTCTCCTGCTGGTCACCCAGAGATGCCCCCACAGTGTATTCTCCTGCTGGTCACCCAGAGATGCCCCCACAGTGTATTCTCCTGCTGGTCACCCAGAGATGCCCCCACAGTGTATTCTCCTGCTGGTCACCCAGAGATGCCCCCACAGTGTATTCTCCTGCTGGTCACCCAGAGATGCCCCCACAGTGTATTATTCTGCTGGTCACCCAGAGATGCCCCCACAGTGTATTCTCCTGCTGGTCACCCAGAGATGCCCCCACAGTGTATTCTCCTGCTGGTCACCCAGAGATGCCCCCACAGTGTATTATTCTGCTGGTCACCCAGAGATGCCCCCACAGTGTATTCTCCTGCTGGTCACCCAGAGATGCCCCCACAGTGTATTATTCTGCTGGTCACCCAGAGATGCCCCCACAGTGTATTCTCCTGCTGGTCACCCAGAGATGCCCCCACAGTGTATTCTCCTGCCGGTCACCCAGAGATGCCCCCACAGTGTATTCTCCTGCCGGTCACCCAGAGATGCCCCCACAGTGTATTATCCTGCAAGTCACCTGGAGATGCCCCCACAGTGTATTCTCCTGCCAGTCACCCGGAGATGCCCCCACAGTGTATTCTCCTGCTGGTCACCCAGAGATGCCCCCACAGTGTGTTCTCGTGCTGGTCACCCAGAGATGCCCCCACAGTGTATTATCCTGCTGGTCACCCAGAGATGCCCCCACAGTGTGTTCTCCTGCTGGTCACCCAGAGATGCCCCCACAGTGTGTTCTCCTGCTGGTCACCCAGAGATGCCCCCACAGTGTATTATTCTGCTGGTCACCCAGAGATGCCCCCACAGTGTATTATCCTGCTGGTCACCCAGAGATGCCCCCACAGTGTGTTCTCCTGCTGGTCACCCAGAGATGCCCTCACAGTGTGTTCTCCTGCTGGTCACCCAGAGATGCCCCCACAGTGTATTCTCCTGCTGGTCACCCAGAGATGCCCCCACAGTGTATTATTCTGCTGGTCACCCAGAGATACCCCCACAGTGTATTATACTGCTGGTCACCCAGAGATGCCCCCACAGTGTATTCTCCTGCTGGTCACCCAGAGATGCCCCCACAGTGTATTCTCCTGCTGGTCACCCAGAGATGCCCCCACAGTGTGTTCTCGTGCTGGTCACCCAGAGATGCCCCCACAGTGTAGTCTCCTGCTGGTCACCCAGAGATGCCCCCACAGTGTATTCTCCTGCTGGTCACCCAGAGATGCCCCCACAGTGTATTCTCCTGCTGGTCACCCAGAGATGCCCCCACAGTGTATTCTCCTGCTGGTCACCCAGAGATGCCCCCACAGTGTATTCTCCTGCTGGTCACCCAGAGATGCCCCCACAGTGTATTCTCCTGCTGGTCACCCAGAGATGCCCCCACAGTGTATTATTCTGCTGGTCACCCAGAGATGCCCCCACAGTGTATTCTCCTGCTGGTCACCCAGAGATGCACCCAAAGTGTATTATTCTGCTGGTCACCCAGAGATGCCCCCACAGTGTATTCTCCTGCTGGTCACCCAGAGATGCCCCCACAGTGTATTCTCCTGCCGGTCACCCAGAGATGCCCCCACAGTGTATTCTCCTGCCGGTCACCCAGAGATGCCCTCACAGTGTATTATTCTGCCGGTCACCCAGAGATGCCCTCACAGTGTATTATTCTGCTGGTCACCCAGAGATGCCCCCACAGTGTATTCTCCTGCTGGTCACCCAGAGATGCCCCCACAGTGTATTCTCCTGCTGGTCACCCGGAGATGCCCCCACAGTGTATTCTCCTGCTGGTCACCCGGAGATGCCCCCACAGTGTATTCTCCTGCTGGTCACCCAGAGATGCCCCCACAGTGTATTCTCCTGCTGGTCACCCAGAGATGCCCCCACAGTGTATTCTCCTGCTGGTCACCCAGAGATGCCCCCACAGTGTATTCTCCTGCTGGTCACCCAGAGATGCCCCCACAGTGTATTCTCCTGCTGGTCACCCAGAGATGCCCCCACAGTGTATTCTCCTGCTGGTCACCCAGAGATGCCCCCACAGTGTATTCTCCTGCTGGTCACCCAGAGATGCCCCCACAGTGTATTATCCTGCTGGTCACCCGGAGATGCCCCCACAGTGTATTCTCCTGCTGGTCACCCGGAGATGCCCCCACAGTGTATTATCCTGCTGGTCACCCAGAGATGCCCCCACAGTGTATTCTCCTGCTGGTCACCCAGAGATGCCCCCACAGTGTATTCTCCTGCTGGTCACCCAGAGATGCCCCCACAGTGTATTCTCCTGCTGGTCACCCAGAGATGCCCTCACAGTGTATTCTCCTGCTGGTCACCCAGAGATGCCCTCACAGTGTATTCTCCTGCTGGTCACCCAGAGATGCCCCCACAGTGTATTCTCCTGCTGGTCACCCAGAGATGCCAGATGTTGCCGGCGTTTGGAGATACCAGATAAGGCCGCTGCTAATAGCGGAGGACGTCCGGGTGTGTTTGATCTGTCTTACTGTATAAATCAGCAGAGAAAAGGTTAATGGCTCTCGCTATCAGGCGATTACCCTCTGCTACATGTCTCCAATGAATCCTACTACAAAGTGGGTCATTTATTAAACTCCAAAGTGGCAATCTGAGCCTTTCATAGCCAACATATCTTTTTGAAGTCAATGGGAAAAGTGCCAAGAGGGACCTGGGCAGACATTTCGTAGGCTCGCTGGCACGCTGGCGCCCCCACTTGGAGCATGCATTATACCGTATCTGCTTCGGTCAGCTGTGTAGTTACACATATACAATGCCGTGTCCCTGGTGTCCCCCAAACTGTACCAATCAGTCGCAGAAATACCAATAGAGGCCAGACGGTCGCAATCCACAGACTTCTATTTTCCTGGCTTGTTGGTAAAAGTCAGATCCACACAGGAAGAGCAGGGTCCACATAGGAAGAGCAGGGCCCACATAGGAAGAGCAGGGTCCACATAGGAAGAGCAGGATCCACATAGGAAGAGCAGGGTCCACGTAGGAAGAGCAGGGTCCACATAGGAAGAGCAGAGCCCACATAGGAACAACCGGATCCTCATAGGGAGGACCGGATCCTCATAGGGCGAACCGGGTCCACATAGAAAGAGCTGGATCCGCATAGGAGGAGCAGGGTCCACATAGGAAGAGCAGGGTCCACATAGGAAGAGCAGGGTCCACATAGGAAGAGCTGGATCCACATAGGAAGAGCTGGATCCACATAGGAATAGCTGGGTCCACATATGAAGAACCGGATCCACATAGGAAGAGCCGGGCCACATAGGAAGAACCGGATCCGCATAGGGAGATGTGGACCTGCATAGGAATAGCTGGATCCATGTATGAAGAAACGGATCCGCATGGCCCGCGAACCACATGGGGAGATCCGGGTCCACGAAGGAAGATCTGGATCCGCATAGGAAGAGCAGGGTCCACATAGGAAGAGCTGGATACACATAGGAAGAGCTGGATACACATAGGAAGAACTGGATCCACAAAGAATAGCTGGGTCGGAAGAGCTGGATCCACAAAGTGGATCCCCTGTGGTGGGAACTGTGATGATGTCTGTGGTAGGGACTATGATGAGATATGTGGTGGGGACTGTGATAAGGTCTGTGGTAGGGACTGTGATGAGGTCTGTGATGGGGACTGTGATGAGATCTGTGGTGGGGACTGTGATGAGGTCTGTGTTGGGACTGTGATGAGGTCTGTGGTGGGGACTGTGATGAGGCCTGTGGTCGGGACTGTGATGAGGCCTGTGGTGGGGACTGTGATGAGGTCTGTGGTGGGGACTGTGTTAGGGACTGTGATGAGGTCTGTTAGGGACTGTGATGATGTCTGTGGTAGGGACTGTAATGAGGTCTGTGGTAGGGACTGTGATGATGTCATTAGTATGGTCTGTGATGATGTCATTATTATGGACTGTGATGAGGTCTGTGGTAGGGACTGTGATGAGGTTTGTGGTAGGGACTGTGATGAGGTTTGTGGTAGGGACTGTGATGAGGTCTGTGGTGGGGACTGTGATGAGGTCTGTGATGGGGACTGTGATGAGATCTGTGGTGGGGACTGTGATGAGGTCTGTGTTGGGACTGTGATGAGGTCTGTGGTGGGGACTGTGATGAGGCCTGTGGTCGGGACTGTGATGAGGCCTGTGGTGGGGACTGTGATGAGGTCTGTGGTGGGGACTGTGTTAGGGACTGTGATGAGGTCTGTTAGGGACTGTGATGATGTCTGTGGTAGGGACTGTAATGAGGTCTGTGGTAGGGACTGTGATGATGTCATTAGTATGGTCTGTGATGATGTCATTATTATGGACTGTGATGAGGTCTGTGGTGGGGACTGTGATAAGGTCTGTGGTAGGGACTGTGATGAGGTCTGTGATGGGGACTGTGATGAGATCTGTGGTGGGGACTGTGATGAGGTCTGTGTTGGGACTGTGATGAGGTCTGTGGTGGGGACTGTGATGAGGCCTGTGGTCGGGACTGTGATGAGGCCTGTGGTGGGGACTGTGATGAGGTCTGTGGTGGGGACTGTGTTAGGGACTGTGATGAGGTCTGTTAGGGACTGTGATGATGTCTGTGGTAGGGACTGTAATGAGGTCTGTGGTAGGGACTGTGATGATGTCATTAGTATGGTCTGTGATGATGTCATTATTATGGACTGTGATGAGGTCTGTGGTAGGGACTGTGATGAGGTTTGTGGTAGGGACTGTGATGAGGTTTGTGGTAGGGACTGTGATGAGGTCTGTGGTGGGGACTGTGATGAGGTCTGTGATGGGGACTGTGATGAGATCTGTGGTGGGGACTGTGATGAGGTCTGTGTTGGGACTGTGATGAGGTCTGTGGTGGGGACTGTGATGAGGCCTGTGGTCGGGACTGTGATGAGGCCTGTGGTGGGGACTGTGATGAGGTCTGTGGTGGGGACTGTGTTAGGGACTGTGATGAGGTCTGTTAGGGACTGTGATGATGTCTGTGGTAGGGACTGTAATGAGGTCTGTGGTAGGGACTGTGATGATGTCATTAGTATGGTCTGTGATGATGTCATTATTATGGACTGTGATGAGGTCTGTGGTAGGGACTGTGATGAGGTTTGTGGTAGGGACTGTGATGAGGTCTGTGGTGGGGACTGTGATGAGGTCTGTGGTGGGACTGTTTTAGGGACTGTGATGAGGTCTGTGGTCGGGACTGTGATGAGGTCTGTGGTAGGGACTGTGATAAAGTCTGTGGTGGGGAGTGTGATGATGTCTGTGGTAGGGACTATGATGAGATATGTGGTGGGGACTGTGATAAGGTCTGTGGTAGGGACTGTGATGAGGTCTGTGGTGGGGACTGTGATCTGATCTGTGGTGGGGACTGTGATGAGGCCTGTGGTTGGGACTTTGATGAGGCCTGTGGTGGGGACTGTGATGAGGTCTGTGTTGGGACTGTGATAAGGTCTGTGGTGGGGACTGTGATGAGGCCTGTGGTCGGGACTGTGATGAGGCCTGTGGTGGGGACTGTGATGAGGTCTGTGGTGGGGACTGTGTTAGGGACTGTGATGAGGTCTGTGTTAGGGACTGTGATGATGTCTGTGGTAGGGACTGTAATGAGGTCTGTGGTAGGGACTGTGATGATGTCATTAGTATGGACTGTGATGATGTCATTAGTATGGACTGTGATGAGGTCTGTGGTAGGGACTGTGATGAGGTTTGTGGTAGGGACTGTGATGAGGTCTGTGGTGGGGACTGTGATGAGGTCTGTGGTAGGACTGTTTTAGGGACTGTGATGAGGTCTGTGGTCGGGACTGTGATGAGGTCTGTGGTAGGGACTTTGAGGAGGTCTGTGGTGGGACTGTGATGAGGTCTGTGGTAGGGACTTTGAGGAGGTCTGTGGTGGGACTGTGATGAGGTCTGTGGTGGGACTGTTTTAGGGACTGTGATGAGGTCTGTGGTTGGGACTGTGATGAGGTCTGTGGTGGGGAGTGTGAGGAGGTCTGTGGTGGGACTGTGATGAGGTCTGTGGTAGGGACTGTGATAAAGTCTGTGGTGGGGACTGTGAGGAGGTCTGTGGTGGGACTGTGATGAGGTCTGTGGTAGGGACTGTGATAAAGTCTGTGGTGGGGAGTGTGATGAGGTCTGTGGTAGGGACTGTGAGGAGGTCTGTGGTGGAGACTGTGATGAGGTCTGTGGTGGGACTGTTTTAGGGACTGTGATGAGGTCTGTGGTAGGGACTGTGATAAAGTCTGTGGTGGGACTGTTTTAGGGACTGTGATGAGGTCTGTGGTGGGACTGTGATGAGGTCTGTGGTGGGACTGTTTTAGGGACTGTGAGGAGGTCTGTGGTGGGGACTGTGATGAGGTCTGTGGTGGGACTGTTTTAGGGACTGTGATGAGGTCTGTGGTGGGTAGACGTCTCCCGCATACAATAAGTCCCTCTGAGACCATTATATGTGGTCGTATCAGGTTACCTTGGTGGCAGGGTGCGTCCTGGCAGTTAAATGGTTAATTCCGCCCTCCCCCAGATTTGGCAAGGGGCAGAGAGCAGGTCTTGGTCCGCACATGGGCTCATTGCTAGCACCTGCTAAAACATTTGTGGTATGTGAAAGGCAGGGAAACACATTTGCTTTTCATTTCAAATGATTTGGGTGAATGTTTGAAGTGTTTAATGGTCGCTCAGAAACATTTCTGCCTCTTTATCACTGACATGTAAATCGCATTTCTCTCCGTTCTGTGGAAAACAATTTCATCTGAGTCTTTGTGATGTGCCACAAGCTCAGCTCGGGCATCTGAGGCTGCGCCTGGGTCATGTATGGGTGAATGCAGTGAAACATGGTGCAGAGAGAGGGGAAGAGAGTATGCAGCATGTAGGAGATGAGGTGCGGGGAGGGGCCTTTCTTCCCACCGCTGCGCAGTTCTGCGCACCTCGCCCAACAGGAGACGCGCTCGCGCCATGGTGATTATCTGCAGGAGGCAATACGGGGGAGGGAGGATGGTGAGCCCGAGCCGGGACCTTGGGGGAGTGGAGACCCCACCCAGTAAAGGGGCATCTCCATCCATTGGGTATTGTTGTGGAACTACAAGTCAACTATATCCAAGAAAAATAAAACTTAAATACATTCTGCAATCACTCATCCATACAAACATAGTTACCTATGGCTTCCACTGTAGGCAAGTCCTCTTCTCCATGTAGATTCCAAAGGAAATTATACTCACCAGCTCCTCAGATGTAGATCGGTCCGCTTTGTTCCATGTAGTATTCAAGAGTGTAAAAAAACAGAGCGTCTCGACGCCACAGGAACTGAGGAACTGCAAGTGTGTTTGCAGCTCTTCCCCAGACTGAGGTATTCCCAGATGACGTCACCCCCCAGCCAATCAAAAGTGGGCTCTGGGGGCCTCTTTAACATTCCATCTATACAGTATTAGTGTCTCCTATACACCTGTATACCTGTCACCAATATGAGTGTGCCACCTATATACCTGTCACCTATGTGTGTGTCACCTATACACCTGTATATCCATCATCTATGTGTCACCTATACACCTGTATATCCATCATCTATATGTGTCACTTAAACACATGTATGTCCGTCATCTGTATGTGTCGCTTATACACCTGTATACCTGTCACCAATATGTGTGTGCCACCTATATACCTGTCACCTATGTGTGTGTCACCTATACACCTGTATATCCATCATCTATGTGTCACCTATACACCTGTATATCCATCATCTATATGTGTCACCTAAACACCTGTATATCCGTCATCTGTATGTGTCGCTTATACACCTGTATACCTGTCACCAATATGTGTGTGCCACCTATATACCTGTCACCTATGTGTGTGTCACCTATACACCTGTATATCCATCATCTATGTGTCACCTATACACCTGTATATCCATCATCTATATGTGTCACCTATACACCTGTATTTCCATCATCTATGTGTCACCTATACACCTGTATATCCATCATCTATATGTGTCACCTATACACCTGTATATCCGTCATCTATGTGTCACCTATACACCTGTATATCCATCATCTATATGTGTCACCTATACACCTGTATATCCATCATCTATGTGTCACCTATACACCTGTATATCCATCATCTATATGTGTCACCTATACACCTGTATATCCGTCATGTATGTGTCACCTATACACCTGTATATCCATCATCTATATGTGTCACCTATACACCTGTATATCCATCATCTATGTGTCACCTATACACCTGTATATCCATCATCTATATGTGTCACCTATACACCTGTATATCCATCATATATGTGTCACCTATACACCTGTATATCCGTCATCTATGTGTCACCTATACACCTGTATATACATCATCTATATGTGTCATCTAAACACCTGTATGTCCGTCATCTGTATGTGTCGCTTGTATACCTGTCACCAATTTGTGTGTGCCACCTATATACCTGTATATCCATCATCTATATGTGTCACCTATACACCTGTATATCCATCATCTATGTGTCACCTATACACCTGTATATCCATCATCTATATGTGTCACCTATACACCTGTATATCCATCATCTATATGTGTCACCTATACACCTGTATATCCATCATCTATGTGTCACCTATACACCTGTATATCCATCATCTATATGTGTCACCTATACACCTGTATATCAGTCATCTATATGTGTCACCTATACACCTGTATATCCATCATCTATATGTGTCACCTATACACCTGTATATCCGTCATCTATGTGTCACCTATACACCTGTATATCCATCATCTATATGTGTCACCTATACACCTGTATATCCATCATCTATGTGTCACCTATACACCTGTATATCCATCATCTATGTGTCACCTATACACCTGTATATCCATCATCTATATGTGTCACCTATACACCTGTATATCCATCATCTATATGTGTCACCTATACACCTGTATATCAGTCATCTATATGTGTCACCTAAACACCTGTATGTCCGTCATCTATATGTGTCACCTAAACACCTGTATGTCCGTCATCTGTATGTGTCGCTTATACACCTGTATATCCATCATCTATATGTGTCACCTAAACACCTGTATATCCGTCATCTATGTGTCACCTATACACCTGTATATCCATCATCTATATGTGTCACCTATACACCTGTATATCCATCATCTATATGTGTCACCTATACACCTGTATATCCATCATCTATATGTGTCACCTATACACCTGTATATCCGTCATCTATATGTGTCACCTATTCACCTGTATATCCGTCACCTATACACCTGTATATCCATCATCTATGTATCACCTATACACCTGTATATCCGTCATCTATATGTGTCAGCTATACACCTGTATATCCATCATCTATATGTGTCACCTATTCACCTGTATATCCGTCACCTATACACCTGTATATCCATCATCTATGTATCACCTATACACCTGTATATCCGTCATCTATATGTGTCAGCTATACACCTGTATATCCATCATCTATATGTGTCACCTATACACCTGTATATCCATCATCTATGTGTCACCTATACACCTGTATATCCATCTATATGTGTCACCTATACACCTGTATATCCATCATCTATATGTGTCACCTATACACCTGTATATCCATCATCTATATGTCACCTTTACACATGTATATCCGTCATCTATATGTGTCACCTATACACCTGTATATCCGTCATCTATGTGTCACCTATACACCTGTATATCCATCATCTATGTGTCACCTATACACCTGTATATCCGTCATCTATATGTGTCACCTATACACCTGTATATCCATCATCTATATGTGTCACCTATACACCTGTATATCCATCATCTATGTGTCACCTATACACCTGTATATCCATCTATATGTGTCACCTATACACCTGTATATCCATCATCTATATGTGTCACCTATACACCTGTATATCCATCATCTATATGTCACCTTTACACATGTATATCCATCATCTATATGTGTCACCTATACACCTGTATATCCGTCATCTATGTGTCACCTATACACCTGTATATCCATCATCTATGTGTCACCTATACACCTGTATATCCATCATCTATATGTGTCACCTATACACCTGTATATCCATCATCTATATGTGTCACCTAAACACCTGTATGTCCGTCATCTGTATGTGTTGCTTATACACCTGTATACCTGTCACCAATATGTGTGTGCCACCTATATACCTGTATATCCATCATCTATATGTGTCACCTATACACCTGTATATCCATCATCTATGTGTCACCTATACACCTGTATATCCATCATCTATATGTGTCACCTATACACCTGTATATCCATCATCTATGTGTCACCTATACACCTGTATATCCATCATCTATATGTGTCACCTATACACCTGTATATCAGTCATCTATATGTGTCACCTATACACCTGTATATCCGTCATCTATATGTGTCACCTATACACCTGTATATCCGTCATCTATGTGTCACCTATACAACTGTATATCCATCATCTACAGATGGGGCCGGGCTCATCTTTGCTGGCGAATCGCCAGAACGTCACCGCTGGCGATCCGCCAGCAGCCCGGCTCGCACGTGCGTCTCAGTGTCCGTGCGCCGGGGCAACGGGACCCTGTCCGTCTCCGCTTCAGGGAGACGGACAGGGTTAGGGGGGGCGCGGGGAGGCGGTGGGGACCCCAGGTGACCGGCGACAAGCCGGCGGGGACCCGGGGGAAGCCGGCGGAAGGGGACACACACGCATCTCGTGCGCGCGCGTCCCCTTTCGCAAATACAGATGGCGGGTCGCCATCGCCATCCCCTGCAAAGATGAGCCCAGCCCCATCTGTATATGTGTCACCTATACACCTGTATATCCATCATCTATGTGTCACCTATACACCTGTACATCCGTCATCTATATGTGTCACCTATACACCTGTATATCCATCATCTATATGTGTCACCTATACACCTGTATATCCATAATCTATGTGTCACCTATACACCTGTATATCCATCATCTATATGTGTCACCTATACACCTGTATATCCATCTATATGTGTCACCTATACACCTGTATATCCATCATCTATATGTGCCACCTAAACACCTGTATGTCCGTCATCTGTATGTGTCGCTTATACACCTGTATACCTGTCACCAATATGTGTGTGCCACCTATATACCTGTCACCTATGTGTGTGTGTCACCTATACACCTGTATATCTGTCATCTATGTGTCACCTATACACCTGTATATCTGTCATCTGTATGTGTCACCTATACACCTGTATATCCGTCATCTATATGTGTCGCTTATACACCTATATACCTGTCACCAATATGTGTGCCACCTATATACCTGTCACCTATACACCTGTATATCAGTTGTCTATATGTGTGTCTCCTATACACCTGTATATCCGTCATCTATATGTGTCGCTTATACACCTGTATACCTGTCACCAATATGTGTGCCACCTATACACCTGTAACCTATACACCTGTATAACTGTCACCAATATTTGTGTCTCCTATACACCTGTATATCCGTCATCTATATGTGTTGCCTATACACCTGTATACCTGTCACCAATATGTGTGTGCCACCTATATACCTGTCACCAATGTGTGTCACCTATACATCTGTAGATCTGTCACCTATGTGTGTGTCACCTATACAGCTGTATATCTGTCACCTATATGTGCGTTTAACCTACACACCTCTATATCTGTCACCTATGTGTCTCCTATACACCTGTATATCTGTCACCTATGTGTCTTCTATACACATGTATATATGTCACCTATATGTGTATCCTATACACCTGTATACCTGTCACCTATATGTGTGTCACCTATACACCTGTATACATGTCACGTGTGTGTCTCCTATACACCTGTATATATGTCACCTATACAGTATGTGTATTCGGTACTTATGTAATATCTGGACTCCCGTTTTTCTTATGAGACCGCGGGGCTTGCTGCGCTCACCACGCTTCGGGCACGGTGGCTCGCTGCGCTCGCCACACTATATAAAATCAACTCCATGCGTAGTTGGATAGTAGGGGTATGAAAAAATGGGGTGCATTTAACATGGGAGCCCAGATAATACATAAGTACTGTGTATTCTATACAGCTGTATATCTGTCACCTATATGCGTCTCCTATACACCTGTTTATCTGTCACCTATGTGTCTTCTATACACATGTATATACGTCACCTATATGTGTATCCTATACACCTGTATACCTGTCACCTATATGTGTGTCACCTATACACCTGTATACATGTCACGTGTGTGTGTCACCTATACACCTATATATTTGTCACCTATACAGTATGTGTATTCTATACAGCTGTATATCTGTCACCTATATGTGTCTTCTATACACCTGTATATCTGTCACGTGTGTGTGTGTATGTGTGTGTGTGTGTGTGTGTGTGTGTGTCACATATAAACCTGTAGATCTGTCATCTATGGGTGTGTCCTCTATACATCTGTATATGTATCAACAAAATGTTTCACCTATACACTTGTATATATGTATGTCATCTGTAGGTGTGTCTCCTACACACCTATATATCTGTACAAGGACAGACAGAACAGTACTGTCCTTGTAATGTTCTAATTTACTCTCAGGGGAGCACCTCCACCTCAATACTGTGCAGCAGCAATTTAGCTTACTATTGTTTATATTGTGGAAAAACATACTATAAGTGATTACAGTTAATTACTATTGTGCCACATGACTAGTGCATCGGTATCCTCCCATTTTCCCCATTCCCTTGTTCATGATACACCTATATATCTGTCAACTATAGGTGTGTCTCCTATACACCTGTATATCTATCATCTATATGTGTTTCTCATATACACTTGTATATATGTCACCTATATACTTTACCCTATACACTTCTGTACCTGTCACCTATATACTTTACCCTCTGCGTCTGTCTTCCTGTCACCTACTATATATATATTTTACCCCTCTGCATCTGTATACCAGTCACCTATGTTGCCCCCTATACACAGACTATCTGTCACCTATACATGTTTCCCCCTATACACCCATATTTCGGTCACCTATATACTTTACTCTGCACCTGTATACCTGTCACCTATACACATTTCCCCCCTATGCTTGGTTTATGTGTCACCTACACAAGGACTGGTAATGTGGCGGAGGGATGGGGGGCTGGCACTGTGCACATGTAATGTATATCACCCATACACCTGTATACCTGTCACCTATATACATTGCCCCCTATACACATTGCCCCCTATGTGTGGTTTAGGTGTCACCTGCACAAGGACTGGTAATGTGGCGGAGGGATGGGGGGCTGGCACTGTGCACCATGTAATGTATATCACTCATACACCTGTATACCTGTCACCTATACACATTGCCCCCTATGCGTGGCTTAGGTGTCACCTACACAAGGCCTGGTAATGTGGCGGAGGGATGGGGGGCTGGCACTGTGCACCATGTAATGTATATCAGCCTGTATACATGTGTGCAGTGCAGGTAGTGCTGCTATCCCCAGGGTCTCCTCATGTCCCAGCAGCTGCTCTGGGTAATAAGCCCCCCTCTATGTACTGAGTGCAGGACTCGGGGAGCTGTCAGCCCCGTCACACACAATGTATTTAATAAAAAGCTATCAAGCGCAGTAAAAGTGCCGGCATGTAAGTGCCACGTCCCATAATAGCGTCTGTGTGACCATCTCCTGTTAGTCATAAGCAATGACATCAGCCCGAGTGTGACCTACAGCTGACAGCTTTACTACCCGGGATCACAGTTATAACCATTGTATAGAGGATGGGGGAGACAGACCATCAGGACTGAGTGACGCTCACATGGAGGCCTCACTCCAACAGTCATCACAGACACAGTGCTCTGAGTGGGGGCTCATCCACTGCAAAATGGCCATAATGTGACCTGGATGGTACATCACACTGAGCGCACACTCTGATGAAGCACACACTGAGCACACACTCTGATGATGTACACACTGAGCACACACTCTGATGGAGCACACACTGAGCGCACACTCTGATGGAGCACACACACTGAGCGCACACTCTGATGGAGCACACACACTGAGCGCACGCTCTGATGGAGCACACACTGAGCGCACGCTCTGATGGAGCACACACTGAGCGCACACTCTGATGGAGCGCACACACTGAGCGCACGCTCTGATGGAGCACACACTGAGCGCACGCTCTGATGGAGCACACACTGAGCGCAGGCTCTGATGGAGCACACACTGAGCGCACGCTCTGATGGAGCACACACTGAGCGCACACTCTGATGGAGCACACACACTGAGCGCACACTCTGATGGAGCACACACACTGAGCGCACACTCTGATGGAGCACACACTGAGCGCACACTCTGATGGAGCACACACTGAGCGCACACTCTGATGGAGCACACACTAAGCACGCACTCTGATGGAGCACACACTAAGCACACACTCTGATGGAGCACACACACTGAGCGCACACTCTGATGGAGCACACACACTGAGCGCACACTCTGATGGAGCACACACACTGAGCGCACACTCTGATGGAGCACACACACTGAGCGCACACTCTGATGGAGCACACACACTGAGCGCACACTCTGATGGAGCACACACACTGAGCGCACACTCTGATGGAGCACACACACTGAGCGCACACTCTGATGGAGCACACTGAGCGCACACTCTGATGGAGCACACACTGAGGGCACACTCTGATGGAGCACACACTGAGGGCACACTCTGATGGAGCACACACTAAGCGCACGCTCTGATGGAGCACACACTGAGCGCACACTCTGATGGAGCACACACACTGAGCGCACACTCTGATGGAGCACACACACTGAGCGCACGCTCTGATGGAGCACACACTGAGCGCACGCTCTGATGGAGCACACACTGAGCGCACGCTCTGATGGAGCACACACTGAGCGCATGCTCTGATGGAGCACACACTGAGCGCACGCTCTGATGGAGCACACACACTGAGCGCACACTCTGATGGAGCACACACTAAGCACACGCTCTGATGGAGCACACACTGAACGCACACTCTGATGGAGCACACACACTGAGCGCACACTCTGATGGAGCACACACACTGAGCGCACACTCTGATGGAGCACACACACTGAGCGCACACTCTGATGGAGCACACACACTGAGCGCACACTCTGATGGAGCACACACACTGAGCGCACACTCTGATGGAGCACACACTGAGCGCACACTCTGATGGAGCACACTGAGCGCACACTCTGATGGAGCACACACTGAGGGCACACTCTGATGGAGCACACACTGAGGGCACACTCTGATGGAGCACACACTGAGGGCACACTCTGATGGAGCACACACTAAGCGCACACTCTGATGGAGCACACACACTGAGCGCACACTCTGATGGAGCACACACACTGAGCGCACGCTCTGATGGAGCACACACTGAGCGAACGCTCTGATGGAGCACACACTGAGCGCACGCTCTGATGGAGCACACACTGAGCGCACACTCTGATGGAGCACACACTGAGCGCACGCTCTGATGGAGCACACACACTGAGCGCACACTCTGATGGAGCACACACTGAGCGCACACTCTGATGGAGCACACACTAAGCACACACTCTGATGGAGCACACACTCTGATGGAGCACACACTGAGCGCACACTCTAATGGAGCACACACACTGAGCGCACACTCTGATGGAGCACACACACTGAGCGCACACTCTGATGGAGCATACACACTGAGCGCACACTCTGATGGAGCACACACACTGAGCGCACACTCTGATGGAGCACACACTCTGATGGAGCACACACACACTGAGCGCACACTCTGATGGAGCACACACTGAGCGCACACTCTGATGGAGCACACTGAGCGCACACTCTGATGGAGCACACACTGAGGGCACACTCTGATGGAGCACACACTAAGCACACGCTCTGATGGAGCACACACTAAGCACACGCTCTGATGGAGCACACACTAAGCGCACACTCTGATGGAGCACACACTGAGCGCACACTCTGATGAAGCACACACTGAGCGCACACTCTGATGGAGCACACACTGAACGCACACTCTGATGGAGCACACACTGAGCGCACACTCTGATGGAGCACACACTGAGCACACACTCTGATGGAGCACACATTAAACGCACACTAAGCACGCACTCTGATGCAGTACACACTGAGCACACACTCTGATGGACTACACACTGAGCGCACACTGTGATGGACTACACACTGAGCGCACACTAAGCACGCACTCTGATGCAGTACACACTGAGCCCACACTCTGATGGAGCACACACACTGAGCGCACACTCTGATGGAGCACACACTGAGCGCACACTCTGATGGAGCACACACACTGAGCGCACACTCTGATGGAGCACACACACTGAGCGCACACTCTGATGGAGCACACACACTGAGCGCACACTCTGATGGAGCACACACACTGAGCGCACACTCTGATGGAGCACACACTGAGCGCACACTCTAATGGAGCACACACTGAGCACACACTGAGCGCACACTCTGATGGAGCACACACTGAGCGCACACTCTGATGGAGCACACACTAAGCACATGCTCTGATGGAGTACACACTAAGCGCACACTCTGATGGGGCACACACTGAGCGCACACTCTGATGGAGCACACACACTGAGCGCACACTCTGATGGAGCACACACACTGAGCGCACACTCTGATGGAGCACACACTGAGCACACACTCTGATGGAGCACACACTGAACGCACACTAAGCACGCACTCTGATGCAGTACACACTGAGGACACACTCTGATGGACTACACACTGAGTGCACACTCTGATGGACTACACACTGAGCGCACACTAAGCACGCACTCTGATGCAGTACACACTGAGCGCACACTCTGATGGAGCACACACTGAGCGCACACTCTGATGGAGCACACACACTGAGCGCACACTCTGATGGAGCACACACTGAGCGCACACTCTGATGGAGCACACACACTGAGCGCACACTCTGATGGAGCACACACACTGAGCGCACACTCTGATGGAGCACACACACTGAGCACACACTCTGATGGAGCACACACTGAGCACACACTCTGATGGAGGACACACTGAGCGCACACTCTGATGGAGCACACACTGAGCGCACACTCTGATGGAGCACACACTAAGCACACGCTCTGATGGAGCACACACTAAGCGCACACTCTGATGGAGCATACACTGAGCGGACACTCTGATGGAGCACACACTGAGCGCACACTCTGATGGAGCACACACTGAGCGCACACTCTGATGGAGCACACACTGAGTGCAGGCTAAGCACACGCTCTGATGAAGCACACACTAAGCACATGCTCTGATGCAGCACACACTAAGCGCACGCTTTGATGAAGCACACACTAAGCGCACGCTCTGATGAAGCACACACTAAGCGCACGCTCTGATGAAGCACTCACTAAGCGCACACTCTGATGAAGCACACACTGAGCGCACGCTCTGATGAAGCACACACTGATGGATCACACACTGAGCGCACACTCTGATGGAGCACACACTGAGCGCACACTCTGATGGAGCACACACTGAGCGCACACTCTGATGGAGCACACACACTGAGCGCACACTCTGATGGAGCACACACACTGAGCGCACACTCTGATGGAGCACACACACTGAGCGCACACTCTGATGGAGCACACACAATGAGCGCACACTCTGATGGAGCACACAATGAGCGCACACTAAGCACGCACTCTGATGCAGTACACACTGAGCACACACTCTGATGGACTACACACTGAGTGCACACTCTGATGGACTACACACTGAGCGCACACTAAGCACGCACTCTGATGCAGTACACACTGAGCGCGCACTCTGATGGGGTACACACTGAGCGCACACTCTGATGGAGTACACACTGAGTGCACACTAAGCACACACTCTGATCTGGTACACACTGAACGCACACTCTGATGGAGTACACACTGAGTGCAGACTAAGCACACCCTCTGATGAAGCACACACTAATCACATGCTCTGATGAAGCACACACTAAGCGCACACTCTGATGGAGCACACACTGAGCGCACACTCTGATGGAGCACACAGTGAGCGCACACTCTGATGGAGCGCACACTCTGATGGAGCACACACTGAGCGCACACTCTGATGGAGCACACACTGAGCGCACACTCTGATGGAGCACACACTGAGTGCACACTCTGATGGAGCGCACACTCTGATGGAGCACACACTGAGCGCACACTCTGATGGAGTACACACTAAGCGCACACTCTGATGGGGCACACACTGAGCGCACACTCTGATGGAGCACACACACTGAGCGCACACTCTGATGGAGCACACACACTGAGCGCACACTCTGATGGAGCACACACTGAGCACACACTCTGATGGAGCACACACTGAACGCACACTAAGCACGCACTCTGATGCAGTACACACTGAGGACACACTCTGATGGACTACACACTGAGTGCACACTCTGATGGACTACACACTGAGCGCACACTAAGCACGCACTCTGATGCAGTACACACTGAGCGCACACTCTGATGGAGCACACACTGAGCGCACACTCTGATGGAGCACACACACTGAGCGCACACTCTGATGGAGCACACACTGAGCGCACACTCTGATGGAGCACACACACTGAGCGCACACTCTGATGGAGCACACACACTGAGCGCACACTCTGATGGAGCACACACTGAGCACACACTCTGATGGAGCACACACTGAGCACACACTCTGATGGAGCACACACTGAGCGCACACTCTGATGGAGCACACACTGAGCGCACACTCTGATGGAGCACACACTAAGCACACGCTCTGATGGAGCACACACTAAGCGCACACTCTGATGGAGCATACACTGAGCGGACACTCTGATGGAGCACACACTGAGCGCACACTCTGATGGAGCACACACTGAGCGCACACTCTGATGGAGCACACACTGAGTGCAGGCTAAGCACACGCTCTGATGAAGCACACACTAAGCACATGCTCTGATGCAGCACACACTAAGCGCACGCTTTGATGAAGCACACACTAAGCGCACGCTCTGATGAAGCACACACTAAGCGCACGCTCTGATGAAGCACTCACTAAGCGCACACTCTGATGAAGCACACACTGAGCGCACGCTCTGATGAAGCACACACTGATGGATCACACACTGAGCGCACACTCTGATGGAGCACACACTGAGCGCACACTCTGATGGAGCACACACTGAGCGCACACTCTGATGGAGCACACACACTGAGCGCACACTCTGATGGAGCACACACACTGAGCGCACACTCTGATGGAGCACACACAATGAGCGCACACTCTGATGGAGCACACACAATGAGCGCACACCCTGATGGAGCACACAATGAGCGCACACTAAGCACGCACTCTGATGCAGTACACACTGAGCACACACTCTGATGGACTACACACTGAGTGCACACTCTGATGGACTACACACTGAGCGCACACTAAGCACGCACTCTGATGCAGTACACACTGAGCGCGCACTCTGATGGGGTACACACTGAGCGCACACTCTGATGGAGTACACACTGAGTGCACACTAAGCACACACTCTGATCTGGTACACACTGAACGCACACTCTGATGGAGTACACACTGAGTGCAGACTAAGCACACCCTCTGATGAAGCACACACTAATCACATGCTCTGATGAAGCACACACTAAGCGCACACTCTGATGGAGCACACACTGAGCGCACACTCTGATGGAGCACACAGTGAGCGCACACTCTGATGGAGCGCACACTCTGATGGAGCACACACTGAGCGCACACTCTGATGGAGCACACACTGAGCGCACACTCTTATGGAGCACACACTGAGTGCACACTCTGATGGAGCGCACACTCTGATGGAGCACACACTGAGCGCACACTCTGATGGAGCACACACTGATGGAGCACACACTGAGCGCACACTCTGATGGGGTACACACTGAGCGCATACTAAGCACACACTCTGATGCAGTACACACTGAGCGCACACTGATGGACTACACACTGAGCTCACACTAAGCATGCACTCTGATGCAGTACACACTGAGCGCACACTCTGATGGGGTACACACTGAGCGCACACTAAGCGCGCACTCTGATTGGGTACACACTGAGCGCACACTCTGATGGAGTACACACTGAGCACATACTCTGATGGAGTACACACTGAGTGCACACTAAGCACACACTCTGATGAAGCACACACCAAGCACACGCTCTGATGAAGCACACACTAAGCGCACACTCTGATGGAGCACCCACTGAGCGCACACTCTGATGGAGCACACACTGAGCTTGCACTCTGATGGAGCACACACTGGAGCACACACTGAGCGTACACTTTGATGGGGCACACACTAAGCGCACACTCTGACGGAGTACACACTAAGGGGGTTATTCTGGTTCAGTCTTGCGAGTCCACCAAACCCGCCTTGCGAATAGTGGTCTGGCCGCCACCCATTTGCAAGGGCTATTGCTTCACAGGGCCTGGGAATAGATGTTACACAGTAACATCCATTTGCAGGTTAGTGGGATAATTCAATGATGGCGAAAGTGCACACTCGGGAGGAATCCAGTGATGTCAGCTAGCCACCCACCGCACCCGTGTCATCGGGGCATTTGCAGCCTAACCCTAACCTCCCCTCCTGCAGCATAACCCTAACATCCCCACCCGCAGCCTATCCCTCTCCCCCACAGCCAATCCCTAACCTCCCCTCCTCCAGTCTAAACCTCCCCTCCTGCAGCCTAACCCTAACCTCCCCTCCCGCAGCCTAACCCTAACCTGCCCTCCTGCAGCCTAACCCTCCCCTCTCACAGCCTAGCCCTAACTTTCCCCCCACTGCCTAACCCCAACCTGCCCCTCCTGCAGCCTAAACCTAACCTCCACTTCTGCAGCCTGACCCTAACCCTCCCTCTCGTAGCCTAACTCTAACCTCCCCACCCACAGCCTAACCTTAACCTCCCCTCCCGCAGCATAAACCTAACCTCCCCTCCAACAGCATTACCCTAACTGGCCCTTCCACAGCCCAACCCTAACCTCCTCCCCACAGCATTACTCTTACTTGCCCTCCTACAGCCTAACCCTAACCTCCCCTTTTGCAGTCTAACCTCGCCTCCCCACACCCTAACCCTCCCCTCCTGCAGCCTAATCCTAACTTCCCCTCCAGCAGCCTGATCCTAACCTGCCCTCCTGCAGTCTAACCCTCCCTCCCGCAGCCTAACCATCTCCTCCCACAGCATAACCCTAACCTCACCTCCTGCAGCTTAAACCTAACCTCCCCTCCCACAGCCTAACCCTAACCTCCCGCAGCCTACCCCTAACCTCCCCACCTGCAGCCTAACCCTAACCTCCCCCTACCACAGCCTAACCCTAACCTCACCTCCCACAGCCAATCCCTAACCTCCCCTACTGCAGCCTAGCCCTCCTTCCCCCTCCTGCAACCTAACCCTAACCTCACCTCCCGCAGCTTAAAGCTAACCTCCCCTCTTGCAGCCTAACCTCCCCTCCCGCAGCCTAACCCTAACCTCCCCTCCCACAGCCTAACGCTAACCTCCCCTCCCGCAGCCTAACCTCCCCTCCTACAGCCTAACCCTAACCTCCCCTCCCACAGCCTGACCCTAACCTCCCCTCCCACAGCCTAACCCTAACCTCCCCTCCCTCAGCCTAACCCTAACCTCCCCTCCTACAGCCTAACCCTAACCTCCCCTCCCACAGCCTAACCCTAACCTCACCTCTCGCAGCCTAACCCTAACCTCCCCCCCTGCAGCCTTACCCAAACCTCCCCTCCCGCAGCCTAACCCAAACCTCCCCTCCCGCAGCCTAACCCTAACCTCCCCTCCCGCAGCCTAACCCTAACCTCCCCTCCTGCAGCCTAACCCTAACCTCCCCTCCTGCAGCCTAACCTCCCCTCCTACAGCCTAACCCTAACGTCACCTCCCACAGCCTAACCCTAACCTCCCCTCCTGCAGCCTAACCCTAACCTCCCCTCCCGCAGCCTAACCCTAACCTCCCCTCCCGCACCCTAACCTCCCCTCCTGCAGCCTAACCCTAACCTCCCCTCCCGCAGCCTAACCCTAACCTCCCCTCCTGCAGCCTAACCCTAACCTCCCCTCCTGCAGCATAACCCTAACCTCCCCACCTGCAGCATAACCCTAACCTCCCCACCCGCAGCCTATCCCTCTCCCCCACAGCCAATCCCTAACCTCCCCTCCTCCAGTCTAAACCTCCCCTCCTGCAGCCTAACCCTAACCTCCCCTCCTGCAGCCTAACCCTAACCTGCCCTCCTGCAGCCTAACCCTCCCCTCTCACAGCCTAGCCCTAACTTTCCCCCCACTGCCCAACCCCAACCTGCCCCTCCTGCAGCCTAAACCTAACCTCCACTTCTGCAGCCTGACCCTAACCCTCCCTCTCGTAGCCTAACTCTAACCTCCCCACCCACAGCCTAACCTTAACCTCCCCTCCCGCAGCATAAACCTAACCTCCCCTCCCACAGCATTACCCTAACTGGCCCTTCCACAGCCCAACCCTAACCTCCTCCCCACAGCATTACTCTTACTTGCCCTCCTACAGCCTAACCCTATGCTCCCCTTTTGCAGTCTAACCTCGCCTCCCCACACCCTAACCCTCCCCTCCTGCAGCCTAATCCTAACTTCCCCTCCTGCAGCCTAACCCTAACCTCCCCTCCAGCAGCCTGATCCTAACCTGCCCTCCTGCAGTCTAACCCTCCCTCCCGCAGCCTAACCGTCTCCTCCCACAGCATAACCCTAACCTCACCTCCTGCAGCTTAAACCTAACCTCCCCTCCCACAGCCTAACCCTAACCTCCCGCAGCCTACCCCTAACCTCCCCCCCTGCAGCCTAACCTCCCCCTACCACAGCCTAACCCTAACCTCACCTCCCCTCCCACAGCCAATCCCTAACCTCCCCTCCTGCAGCCTAGCCCTCCTTCCCCCTCCTGCAGCCTAACCCTAACCTCACCTCCCGCAGCTTAAACCTAACATCCCCTCTTGCAGCCTAACCCTAACCTCCCCTCCCGCAGCCTAACCCTAACCTCGCCTCCCATAGCCTAACCCTAACCTCCCCTCCCGCAGCCTAACCCTAACCTCCCCTCCCGCAGCCTAACCCTAACCTCCCCTCCCACAGCCTGACCCTCCCCTCCCACAGCCTAACCCTAACCTCCCCTCCCTCAGCCTAACCCTAACCTCCCCTCCCGCAGCCTAACCCTAACCTCCCCTCCCTCAGCCTAACCCTAACCTCCCCTCCTACAGCCTAACCCTAACCTCACCTCTCGCAGCCTAACCCTAACCTCCCCACCCACAGCCTAACCTCCCCACCCACAGCCTAACCCTAACCTCCCCTCCTGCAGCCTAACCCTAACCTCCCCTCCTGCAGCCTAACCTCCCCTCCTACAGCCTAACCCTAACCTCACCTCCCACAGCCTAACCCTAACCTCCCCTCCCGCAGCCTAACCCTAACCTCCCCTCCCGCAGCCTAACCCTAACCTCCCCTCCCGCAGCCTAACCCTAACCTCCCCTCCCGCAGCCTAACCCTAACCTCCCCTCCCGCAGCCTAACCCTAACCTCCCCTCCCGCAGCCTAACCCTAATCTCCCCTCCCGCAGCCTAACCCTAACATCCCCTCCCGCAGCCTAACCCTAACATCCCCTCCCGCAGCCTAACCCTAACCTCACCTCCCGCAGCCTAACCCTAACCTTCCCTCCCGCAGCCTAACCTCCCCTCCCGCAGCCTAACCTCCCCTCCCGCAGCCTAACCCTAACCTCCCCTCCTACAGCCTAACCCTAACCTCCCCTCCCGCAGCCTAACCCTAACCTCCCCTCCTGCAGCCTAAACCTAACCTCCCCTCCTACAGCCTAACCCTAACCTCTCCTCCTGTAGCCTAACCCTAACCTCTCCTCCTGCAGCCTAACCCTAACCTCCCCTCCTGCAGCCTATCCCTAACCTCCCCTCCTGCAGCCTAACCCTAACCTCCCCTCCCTCAGCCAAACCCTAATCTCACCTCCCGCATCCTAACCCTCCCCTCCCACAACCCAACCTTTTCCTCTGCTCCCGCAGCCAATTCCTAACCTCACCTCCCACAGCCTAACCCTCCGCTCCCACAGCCTAACCCTCCGCTCCCACAGCCTAATCATAATCTCAAATACATCACCCCTTAGTCTAGTACCATTGGGATTGTGACAGCCAGGATCCCGCTTTCTGTATTCTGACCGCAAGGATCCTGGCCGCACTCCATACTCCTATATGGGCCAGTGCGTGATGGGGACAATGTCTGTACGGCCCTGTACCGTATACTCTCCCTCCTGTACGGTTATTGATCCACGCCACCTGATAAAATGCAGGAAGGGAATGGAGGGGCCGAAGGGCTGGGATTGGGGGAGTTTCCTGGCATACGCTGGCACTGTGTGCCTTATATTTCACTCAAATTATTCCATTTGTTTCTGGAGATATTTTAATCCTTCATGACCTCAAACTTCCCGTGAACCAGCCTCTAAACAAAAGGCCGCCCGCAGACTTGTGCTGTAAATCTGTTGTCTCCCTTCTCTGTGCTCAACCTGGGATCATAGATCATCCCCCTGTACAGCATCTTGCTTCAATTTATTTAATTAACTCAAGTAAAAGCCCCGTAAGTTCTGCAGATGTTGCTGTATTATAAGGAGCTAGAAATAGAGGAGTTAAGGAGCTAAGGTTACAGAAAGTTTCTTCTTCAGAGGGGCCGGTACGAGACCAGGGCTGACTCTCCTACAGGGTATGGTCCAATTTCTACGTCCGCCTGTTACAGGGACCAGGGAGTCATTCTCCTACTACACTATCCAGGAAGAATCTGCCACCAGAAACCAGTTACTGTAATATCTAATCACACACAGCGCAGGCTGCGGCACAGGTGTAATCCAGGTGTGAGCACCGTCACCTCATAGCATCAGGTGTAATCCAGGTATAAGCACCGTCACCTCATAGCATCAGGTGTAATCCAGGTATAAGCACCGTCACCTCATAGCATCAGGTGTAATCCAGGTATAAGCACCGTCACCTCATAGCATCAGGTGTAATCCAGGTATAAACACCGTCACCTCATAGCGTCAGGTGTAATCCAGGTATAAGCACTGTCACCTCATAGGGTCAGGTGTAATCCAGGTATAAACACTATCACCTCATAGCATCAGGTGTAATCCAGGTATAAACACCGTCACCTCATAGCCTCAGGTGTAATCCAGGTATAAGCACCTTCACCTCATAGCGTCAGGTGTAATCCAGGTATAAACACCGTCACCTCATAGCCTCAGGTGTAATCCAGGTATAAACACCTTCACCTCATAGCGTCAGGTGTAATCCAGGTATAAGCACTGTCACCTCATAGCGTCAGGTGTAATCCAGGTATAACCACCGTCACCTCATAGCGTCAGGTGTAATCCAGGTATAAGCACCGTCACCTCATAGCATCAGGTGTAATCCAGGTATTACCACCGTCACCTCATAGCGTCAGGTGTAATCCAGGTATAAGCACTGTCACCTCATAGGGTCAGGTGTAATCCAGGTATAAACACTATCACCTCATAGCATCAGGTGTAATCCAGGTATAAGCACCTTCACCTCATAGCGTCAGGTGTAATCCAGGTATAAGCACTGTCACCTCATAGGGTCAGGTGTAATCCAGGTATAAACACCGTCACCTCATAGCCTCAGGTGTAATCCAGGTATAAGCACCTTCACCTCATAGCGTCAGGTGTAATCCAGGTATAAACACCGTCACCTCATAGCCTCAGGTGTAATCCAGGTATAAACACCTTCACCTCATAGCGTCAGGTGTAATCCAGGTATAAGCACCATCACCTCATAGCGTCAGGTGTAATCCAGGTATAAGCACCGTCACCTCATAGCGTCAGGTGTAATCCAGGTGTGAGCACCGTCACCTCATAGCATCAGGTGTAATCCAGGTATAAGCACCGTCACCTCATAGCATCAGGTGTAATCCAGGTATAAGCACCGTCACCTCATAGCGTCAGGTGTAATCTAGGTATAAGCACCGTCACCTCATAGCGTCAGGTGTAATCCAGGTGTGAGCACCGTCACCTCATAGCGTCAGGTGTAATCCAGGTATAAGCACCGTCACCTCATAGCGTCAGGTGTAATCCAGGTATAACCACCGTCACCTCATAGCATCAGGTGTAATCCAGGTATAAACACTGTCATCTCATAGCGTCAGGTGTAATCCAGGTATAAGCAAAGTCACCTCATAGCGTCAGGTGTAATCCAGGTATAAGCACCGTCACCTCATAGCGTCAGGTGTAATCCAGGTATAACCACCGTCACCTCATAGCCTCAGGTGTAATCCAGGTATAAACACCGTCACCTCATAGCGTCAGGTGTAATCCAGGTATAAGCACCGTCACCTCATAGCATCAGGTGTAATCCAGGTATAAGCACTGTCACCTCATAGCCTCAGGTGTAATCCAGGTGTGAGCACTGTCACCTCATAGCGTCAGGTGTAATCCAGGAATAAGCAAAGTCACCTCATAGCGTCAGGTGTAATCCAGGTATAAACACCATCACCTCATAGCCTCAGGTGTAATCCAGGTGTGAGCACTGTCACCTCATAGCGTCAGGTGTAATCCAGGAATAAGCAAAGTCACCTCATAGCGTCAGGTGTAATCCAGGTATAAGCACCGTCACCTCATAGCGTCGGGTGTAATCCAGGTATAACCACCGTCACCTCATAGCCTCAGGTGTAATCCAGGTATAAGCAAAGTCACCTCATAGCGTCAGGTGTAATCCAGGTATAAGCAAAGTCACCTCATAGCGTCAGGTGTAATCCAGGTATAACCACCGTCACCTCATAGCGTCGGGTGTAATCCAGGTATAACCACCGTCACCTCATAGCCTCAGGTGTAATCCAGGTATAAACACCGTCACCTCATAGCGTCAGGTGTAATCCAGGTATAAGCACCATCACCTCATAGCGTCAGGTGTAATCCAGGTGTGAGCACTGTCACCTCATAGCGTCAGGTGTAATCCAGGTATAAGCACCGTCACCTCATAGCCTCAGGTGTAATCCAGGTGTGAGCACTGTCACCTCATAGCGTCAGGTGTAATCGAGGTATAAGCACCGTCACCTCATAGCCTCAGGTGTAATCCAGGTATAAACACCTTCACCTCATAGCGTCAGGTGTAATCCAGGTATAAGCACCATCACCTCATAGCGTCAGGTGTAATCCAGGTATAAGCACCGTCACCTCATAGCGTCAGGTGTAATCCAGGTGTGAGCACCGTCACCTCATAGCATCAGGTGTAATCCAGGTATAAGCACCGTCACCTCATAGCATCAGGTGTAATCCAGGTATAAGCACCGTCACCTCATAGCGTCAGGTGTAATCTAGGTATAAGCACCGTCACCTCATAGCGTCAGGTGTAATCCAGGTGTGAGCACCGTCACCTCATAGCGTCAGGTGTAATCCAGGTATAAGCACCGTCACCTCATAGCGTCAGGTGTAATCCAGGTATAACCACCGTCACCTCATAGCATCAGGTGTAATCCAGGTATAAACACCGTCATCTCATAGCGTCAAGTGTAATCCAGGTATAAGCAAAGTCACCTCATAGCGTCATGTGTAATCCAGGTATAAGCACCGTCACCTCATAGCGTCAGGTGTAATCCAGGTGTGAGCACCGTCACCTCATAGCATCAGGTGTAATCCAGGTATAAGCACCGTCACCTCATAGCATCAGGTGTAATCCAGGTATAAGCACCGTCACCTCATAGCGTCAGGTGTAATCTAGGTATAAGCACCGTCACCTCATAGCGTCAGGTGTAATCCAGGTGTGAGCACCGTCACCTCATAGCGTCAGGTGTAATCCAGGTATAAGCACCGTCACCTCATAGCGTCAGGTGTAATCCAGGTATAACCACCGTCACCTCATAGCATCAGGTGTAATCCAGGTATAAACACCGTCATCTCATAGCGTCAGGTGTAATCCAGGTATAAGCAAAGTCACCTCATAGCGTCAGGTGTAATCCAGGTATAAGCACCGTCACCTCATAGCGTCAGGTGTAATCCAGGTATAACCACCGTCACCTCATAGCCTCAGGTGTAATCCAGGTATAAACACCGTCACCTCATAGCGTCAGGTGTAATCCAGGTATAAGCACCGTCACCTCATAGCCTCAGGTGTAATCCAGGTGTGAGCACTGTCACCTCATAGCGTCAGGTGTAATCCAGGTATAAGCAAAGTCACCTCATAGCGTCAGGTGTAATCCAGGTATAAGCACCGTCACCTCATAGCGTCGAGTGTAATCCAGGTATAACCACCGTCACCTCATAGCCTCAGGTGTAATCCAGGTATAAGCAAAGTCACCTCATAGCGTCAGGTGTAATCCAGGTATAAGCAAAGTCACCTCATAGCGTCAGGTGTAATCCAGGTATAACCACCGTCACCTCATAGCGTCGGGTGTAATCCAGGTATAACCACCGTCACCTCATAGCCTCAGGTGTAATCCAGGTATAAACACCGTCACCTCATAGCGTCAGGTGTAATCCAGGTATAAGCACCATCACCTCATAGCGTCAGGTGTAATCCAGGTGTGAGCACTGTCACCTCATAGCGTCAGGTGTGATCCAGGTATAAGCACCGTCACCTCATAGCCTCAGGTGTAATCCAGGTGTGAGCACTGTCACCTCATAGCGTCAGGTGTAATCCAGGTATAAGCACCGTCACCTCATAGCCTCAGGTGTAATCCAGGTATAAACACCTTCACCTCATAGCGTCAGGTGTAATCCAGGTATAAGCACCATTACCTCATAGCGTCAGGTGTAATCCAGGTATAAGCACCGTCACCTCATAGCGTCAGGTGTGAGCACCGTCACCTCATAGCATCAGGTGTAATCCAGGTATAAGCACCGTCACCTCATAGCATCAGGTGTAATCCAGGTATAAGCACCGTCACCTCATAGCGTCAGGTGTAATCTAGGTATAAGCACCGTCACCTCATAGCATCAGGTGTAATCCAGGTATAAGCACTGTCACCTCATAGCGTCAGGTGTAATCCAGGTGTGAGCACCGTCACCTCATAGCGTCAGGTGTAATCCAGGTGTGAGCACCGTCACCTCATAGCGTCAGGTGTAATCTAGGTATAAGCACCGTCACCTCATAGCGTCAGGTGTAATCCAGGTGTGAGCACCGTCACCTCATAGCGTCAGGTGTAATCCAGGTATAAGCACCGTCACCTCATAGCGTCAGGTGTAATCCAGGTATAAGCACCGTCACCTCATAGCATCAGGTGTAATCCAGGTATAAACACTATCACCTCATAGCATCAGGTGTAATCCAGGTATAAGCACCGTCACCTCATAGCGTCAGGTGTAATCCAGGTGTGAGCACCGTCACCTCATAGCGTCAGGTGTAATCCAGGTATAAGCACCGTCACCTCATAGCGTCAGGTGTAATCCAGGTATAAGCACCGTCACCTCATAGCATCAGGTGTAATCCAGGTATAAGCACCGTCACCTCATAGCGTCAGGTGTAATCCAGGTGTAAGCACCGTCACCTCATAGCCTCAGGTGTAATCCAGGTATAAGCACCGTCACCTCATAGCGTCAGGTGTAATCCAGGTGTAAGCACCGTCACCTCATAGCCTCAGGTGTAATCCAGGTATAAACACCGTCACCTCATAGCGTCAAGTGTAATCCAGGTATAAATACCGTCACTTCATAGCCTCACGCTTCGGGCTCGGTGGCTCGCTGCGCTCCCCACACTATATAAAATCAACTCCACGCCGACGTGGATAGTGGGGGTATGAAAAGGTCGGAGGACGCGTACCGCTGCGCTCGTGGGCTCGCCACGCTTCGGGTTGGCGTCAATAGTGGGGTAGCGTTAACAATGGGGGGGGGGGGGCATTTCACCCATGAGGGGGGTTAGCAAATAAAATTGGGGTTTTGGGGGCTTTTTACATTGATTCCAATGTAAAAATCTCGTCGATTGCATCATCTCATGCATCTTGTGCCGCACAGACACATGAGATGCTTGAGATATCAGCCCCACACATACAATCTAGATCGTGGGCGCCGTGATAGGAAAGCAGTACCGAAGTTATACTGTGCAGGTGCCCATATACACAGAATAAGAACATATACTGAGATCTATACCCGGCATATAGTACAATAATAGAAGTGATACTGTGCAGATCCCCATATACACAGAATAAGAACAGGTACTGAGATCTATACCCGGCATATGTACAATAATAGAAGTTATACTGTGCAGGTGCCCATATACACAGAATAAGAACAGATACTGAGATCTATACCGGCATATAGTACAATAATAGAAGTGATACTGTGCAGATCCCCATATACACAGAATAAGAACAGGTACTGAGATCTATACCCGGCACATAGTACAATAATAGAAGTTATACTGTGCAGGTGCCCATATACACAGAATAAGAACAGATACTGAGATCTATACCGGCATATAGTACAATAATAGAAGTGATACTGTGCAGATCCCCATATACACAGAATAAGAACAGGTACTGAGATCTATACCCGGCATATGTACAATAATAGAAGTTATACTGTGCAGGTGCCCATATACACAGAATAAGAACAGATACTGAGATCTATACCCGGCACATAGTACAATAATAGAAGTTATACTGTGCAGGTGCCCATATACACAGAATAAGAACATATACTGAGATCTATACCCGGCATATGTACAATAATAGAAGTGATACTGTGCAGGTGCCCATATACACAGAATAAGAACAGGTACTGAGATCTATACCCGGCATATAGTACAATAATAGAAGTTATACTGTGCAGGTCCCCATATACACAGAATAAGAACAGGTACTGAGATCTATACCCGGCATATAGTACAATAATAGAAGTTATACTGTGCAGATCCCCATATACACAGAATAAGAACAGATACTAAGATCTATACCCGGCATATAGTACAATAATAGAAGTGATACTGTGCAGGTACCCATATACACAGAATAAGAACATATACTGAGATCTATACCCGGCATATAGTACAATAATAGAAGTGATACTGTGCAGGTGCCCATATACACAGAATAAGAACATATACTGAGATCTATACCCGGCATATAGTACAATAATAGAAGTGATACTGTGCAGGTGCCCATATACACAGAATAAGAACATATACTGAGATCTATACCCGGCATATAGTACAATAATAGAAGTGATACTGTGCAGATCCCCATATACACAGAATAAGAACATATACTGAGATCTATACCCGGCATATAGTACAATAATAGAAGTGATACTGTGCAGGTGCCCATATACACAGAATAAGAACATATACTGAGATCTATACCCGGCATATAGTACAATAATAGAAGTGATACTGTGCAGATCCCCATATACACAGAATAAGAACATATACTGAGATCTATACCCGGCATATAGTACAATAATAGAAGTGATACTGTGCAGGTGCCCATATACACAGAATAAGAACATATACTGAGATCTATACCCGGCATATAGTACAATAATAGAAGTAATACTGTGCAGTGTCCCCATATACACAGAATAAGAACAGATACTGAGATCTATACCCGGCATATAGTACAATAATAGAAGTTATACTGTGCAGATCCCCATATACACAGAATAAGAACAGGTACTGAGATCTATACCCGGCATATGTACAATAATAGAAGTTATACTGTGCAGGTGCCCATATACACAGAATAAGAACATATACTAAGATCTATACCCGGCATATAGTACAATAATAGAAGTGATACTGTGCAGGTGCCCATATACACAGAATAAGAACATATACTGAGATCTATACCCGGCATATAGTACAATAATAGAAGTGATACTGTGCAGGTGCCCATATACACAGAATAAGAACATATACTGAGATCTATACCCGGCATATAGTACAATAATAGAAGTGATACTGTGCAGGTGCCCATATACACAGAATAAGAACAGGTACTGAGATCTATACCCGGCATATGTACAATAATAGAAGTTATACTGTGCAGGTACCCATATACACAGAATAAGAACAGGTACTGAGATCTATACCCGGCATATAGTACAATAATAGAAGTGATACTGTGCAGGTGCCCATATACACAGAATAAGAACATATACTGAGATCTATACCCAGCATATAGTACAATAATAGAAGTGATACTGTGCAGATCCCCATATACACAGAATAAGAACATATACTGAGATCTATACCCGGCATATAGTACAATAATAGAAGTGATACTGTGCAGGTGCCCATATACACAGAATAAGAACAGGTACTGAGATCTATACCCGGCATATGTACAATAATAGAAGTGATACTGTGCAGGTGCCCATATACACAGAATAAGAACAGGTACTGAGATCTATACCCGGCATATAGTACAATAATAGAAGTGATACTGTGCAGGTGCCCATATACACAGAATAAGAACATATACTGAGATCTATACCCGGCATATGTACAATAATAGAAGTGATACTGTGCAGATCCCCATATACACAGAATAAGAACAGGTACTGAGATCTATACCCGGCATATGTACAATAATAGAAGTTATACTGTGCAGGTGCCCATATACACAGAATAAGAACAGATACTGAGATCTATACCCGGCACATAGTACAATAATAGAAGTTATACTGTGCAGGTGCCCATATACACAGAATAAGAACATATACTGAGATCTATACCCAGCATATAGTACAATAATAGAAGTGATACTGTGCAGATCCCCATATACACAGAATAAGAACAGATACGGAGATCTATACCCGGCATATGTACAATAATAGAAGTTATACTGTGCAGATCCCCATATACACAGAATAAGAACATATACTGAGATCTATACCCGGCATATGTACAATAATAGAAGTTATACTGTGCAGGTGCCCATATACACAGAATAAGAACAGATACTAAGATCTATACCCGGCATATAGTACAATAATAGAAGTGATACTGTGCAGGTGCCCATATACACAGAATAAGAACAGATACTGAGATCTATACCCGGCATATGTACAATAATAGAAGTGATACTGTGCAGGTGCCCATATACACAGAATAAGAACAGATACTGAGATCTATACCCGGCATATGTACAATAATAGAAGTGATACTGTGCAGATCCCCATATATACAGAATAAGAACATATACTGAGATCTATACCCGGCATATGTACAATAATAGAAGTGATACTGTGCAGATCCCCATATACACAGAATAAGAACAGATACGGAGATCTATACCCGGCATATGTACAATAATAGAAGTTATACTGTGCAGATCCCCATATACACAGAATAAGAACATATACTGAGATCTATACCCGGCATATGTACAATAATAGAAGTTATACTGTGCAGGTGCCCATATACACAGAATAAGAACAGATACTAAGATCTATACCCGGCATATAGTACAATAATAGAAGTGATACTGTGCAGGTGCCCATATACACAGAATAAGAACAGATACTGAGATCTATACCCGGCATATGTACAATAATAGAAGTGATACTGTGCAGGTGCCCATATACACAGAATAAGAACAGATACTGAGATCTATACCCGGCATATGTACAATAATAGAAGTGATACTGTGCAGATCCCCATATATACAGAATAAGAACATATACTGAGATCTATACCCGGCATATGTACAATAATAGAAGTGATACTGTGCAGATCCCCATATATACAGAATAAGAACATATACTGAGATCTATACCCGGCATATAGTACAATAATAGAAGTTATACTGTGCAGGTGCCCATATACACAGAATAAGAACAGGTACTGAGAATAATACCCAGAAGTAATACTGTGCAGTGTCCCCATATACACAGAATAAGAACAGATACTGAGAATAATACCCAGAAGTAATACTGTGCAGTGTCCCCATATACACAGAATAAGGACTGAAAATGAAAACTACACTTGTAATTTCTTCTTACATTGTAGGGACATTATAGATATGGCGCTGCATATACTGGGAATTACAGACAGGTGTGCAGTGGTACTGTGCTGTCATCCTGTAGAAGAGACGTGATACTGTGCACTGTCAGTTTTCCCTGCCCCCATGCGTTTGCCCCATTCCCCTGCCCCAGGGGGTGAGAGGACAGCGGCCAGAGATGGGAATTCCTACTCTGATTCTGTGAGTGAAAGTGTCCAGGAGAACAAAGTGTTCCCAGCGCTGTGATTAACAGGCTCCTAATTGTGTCATTCATCAAGTGCAAGCCCTGGCCTGGAGCCCGCATCTGCAAGTGGTTATTAGGGCTGCAGGTGCTGTCCCTGCTCATACCGAGGAATTACCCCTGTCCTGCCCCCACAGCCTCGTATTCTGCCTCCGCAACCTCGTATTCTTCCCTCCGCAGCCTCGTATTCCTCCCCCGCAGCCTTGTATTCTGCCTTCGCAGCCTCGTATTCTGCCCCCGCAGCCTCGTATTCCTCCCCCCGCATCTGCAAGTGGTTATTAGGGCTGCAGGTGCTGTCCCTGCTCATACCGAGGAATTACCCCTGTCCTGCCCCCGCAGCCTCGTATTCTGCCCCCGCAGCCTTGTATTCTGCCCCCGCAGCCTCGCATTCCTCCCCCGCAGCCTCGCATTCCACCCCCGCAGCTTCGTATTCCTCCCCGGCAGCCTCGTATTCTGCCCCCCGCAGCCTGGTATTCTGCCCCCCGCAGCCTGGTATTCTGCCCTCCACAGCCTCGTATTCTGCCCCCCCCCCCGCAGCCTCGTATTCTGCCCCCCCCCCCGCAGCCTCGTATTCTGCCCCCCGCAGCCTCGTATTCTGCCCCCCGCAGCCTCGTATTCTGCCCCCACAGCCTTGTATTCTGCCCCCGCAGCCTCGCATTCCTCCCCCGCAGCCTCGCATTCCACCCCCGCAGCTTCGTATTCCTCCCCGGCAGCCTTGTATTCTGCCCCCCGCAGCCTGGTATTCTGCCCCCCGCAGCCTGGTATTCTGCCCCCCGCAGCCTGGTATTCTGCCCCCGGCAGCCTCGTATTCTGCCCCCCCCCCCCCCCCGCAGCCTGGTATTCTGCCCCCCGCAGCCTGGTATTCTGCCCCCCCCCCCCCCCCCGCAGCCTGGTATTCTGCCCCCCGCAGCCTCGTATTCTGCCCCGGCAGCCTCGTATTCTGCCACCGAATGGTAAACATTTGAAGGTGAGTCGATGGTCCCAGTGCTTCTGCGCATGCGCGGCCTTGTGGAAGATATACGCACAAATCATATTATTTCTTTTTCTATTGAATTATTTTTGATTCGATGGTCAGTTACCCTTGCATTGAAAGATTTGATGGCGGAAGCCCAGTTATCATTTGATAGTGCGCTTCCGATGTCCATCCTAAGTCTCTTATTGGTCAGAAGATGCGCGGACTGGGAGATACAGGTCTCGCCCATCAGAGGGGTTGGAGTCACAATGACCCAAATTTGCTCCCAGCTCTTCTTATCAGATGGATAATGCGATAACAGGGACTTTATAACGACAACATGACGGGAAGCTGCGCGGATGAAGTTCCTGTGAAAACAACGCGGTTTAGCCGGAGGGCTTTATTCCCAAACATAGCGGCTTTGTGTGTGTAAGGATCACAAGCTGAGTGCGGATTGCTGGTCACGTACAAATAGGCGCTCGCTCTCTGCACCTATCTCCCTAATCCTACTGAGTGTGTGAAAGCAGCGTTCCCATCCCTGTGCAGGCCAAGCCCCCCGACTTCCAGTAATTAGGACCACCTGTTGTGTATGGCTTCCAGCCATCTGGTAACCTCCGTCTATAAACATGCGAATGGGGTCACCTCAGCACACCTATAAACAGATTTAAGAGGTTGGTCTTTTCTGCCCATAAAAATCAAATATAAGCAGTTAGATATGTTACATGATATTACATATGTATGATATTACATGCTGGCTTCATATCCTTGTTATTACCCAGCTGCAGCCTGCAGTTATGTGGCAGGAACGTAAAACAGATTCAGTGATACTGGGATTGTGCTGTGCCAGTGGCCGGTCACTGGGGTCCGTGGGGGGGTTACTGGAGTAAGGACCGTCGGGTGTGATACCTGGGAGGCTGCGCCGTGTCTCACCAGTAGCACACCTGTGTGTGCAGGTGTACCACAGGTCACGGACTTTGTCATATGGAATTACAGTGGTTTATCAGGACTGCTGGTGACCACCATCGACAACGTTGCATCCATGAGGGTGGTGTGTGGGCTGGGGGCAGGTTACACCAGGAGGGTGGTAGGTATGAGGGTGGTGTGTGGGCTAGGGGCATATTACACCTGGAGGTTGGTAGGTATGAGGGAGGGTGGTGTGTAGGCTGGGGACAGGTTACACCTGGAGGGTGGTAGGTATGAGGGTGGTGTGTGGGCTAGGGGCAGGTTACACCTGGAGGTTGGTAGGTATGAGGGAGGTGTGTGGGCTGGGGCAGGTTACACCTGGATGGTGGTAGGTATTATGATGGTGTGTGGGCTGGGGGCAGGTTACACCTGGAGGGTGGTAGGTATGAGGGTGGTGTGTGGACTGGGGCAGGTTACACCTGGAGGGTGGTAGGTATGAGGGGGGGGGTGTGGGCTGGGGACAGGTTACACCTGGAGGGTGGTAGGTATAAGGGTGGTGTGTGGGCTGGGGGGGGGGCAGGTTACACCTGGAGGGTGGTAGGTATGAGGGTGGTGTGTGGGCTGGGGACAGGTTACACCTGGATGGTGGTAGGTATTATGATGGTGTGTGGGCTGGGGGCAGGTTACACCTGGAGGGTGGTAGTTATGAGGGTGGTGTGTGGACTGGGGCAGGTTACACCTGGAGGGTGGTATGTATGAAGGTGGTGTGTGGGCCGGGGGGGCAAATTACACCTGGAGGGTGGTAGGTATGAGGGGCGGTGTGGGCTGGGGACAGGTTACACCTGTAAGGTGGTAGGTATAAGGGTGGTGTGTGGGCTGGGGGGGGGGGGGCAGGTTACATCTGGAGGGTGGTAGGTATGAGGGTGGTGTGTGGGCAGGTTACACCTGGAGGGTGGTAGGTATAAGGGTGGTGTGTGGGCTGGGGGGTTCAGGTTACACCTGGAGGGTGGTAGGTATGAGGGTGGGGCGTGGGCTGGGGGCAGGTTACACCTGGAGGTTGGTAGGTATGAGGGAGGTGTGTGGGCTGGGGCAGGTTACACCTGGATGGTGGTAGGTATTATGATGGTGTGTGGGCTGGTTGCAGGTTACACCTGGAGGGTGGTAGGTATGAGGGTGGTGTGTGGACTGGGGCAGGTTACCCCTGGAGGGTGGTAGGTATGAGGGTGGTGTGTGGACTAGGGCAGGTTACACCTGGAGGGTAGAAAGGTATGAGGGTGATGTGTGGGCTGGGGGCAGGTTACACCTGGAGGGTGGTAGGTATGAGGGTGTCGTGTGGGCTGGGGCAGGTTACACCTGGAGGTTGGTAGGTATGAGGGAGGTTACACCTGAAGGGTGGTAGGTATGAGGGTGGTGTGTGGACTGGGGCAGGTTACACCTGGAGGGTGGTAGGTATGAGGGTGATGTGTGAGCCGGTGGGCAGATTACACCTGGAGGTTGGTAGGTATGAGGGAGGGGGTGTGGGCTGGGGCAGGATACACCTGGAGGTTGGTAGGTATGAGGGTGGTGTGTGGGCTGGGTGCAGGTTACATCTGGAGGGTGGTAGGTATGAGGGTGGTGTGTGGGCTGGGGGCAGGTTACACCTGGAGGGTGGTAGGTATGAGGGTGGGGCGTGGGCTGGGGGCAGGTTACACCTTAAGAGTGGTAGGTATTATGATGGTGTGTGGGCTGGGGGCAGGTTACACCTGGAGGGTGGTAGGTATGAGGGTGGTGTGTGGATTGGGGCAGGTTACACCTGGAGGGTGGTAGGTATGAGGGTGATGTGTGGGCTGGGGGCAGGTTACACCAGTAGGGTAGGAGGTATGAGGGTGTCGTGTGGGCTGGGCCAGGTTACACCTGGAGGTTGGTAGGTATGAGGGTGGTGTGTGGGCTGGGGACAGGTTACACCTGGAGGGTGGTAGTTATGAGGGTGGTGTGTGGACTGGGGCAGGTTACACCTGGAGGGTGGTAGGTATGAAGGTGGTGTGTGGGCCGGGGGGGGCAGATTACACCTGGAGGGTGGTAGGTATGAGGGGGGGGGGGGTGTGGGCTGGGGACAGGTTACACCTGGAGGGTGGTAGGTATAAGGGTGGTGTGTGGGCTGGGGGGGGGCAGGTTACATCTGGAGGGTGGTAGGTATGAGGGTGGTGTGTGGGCTGGGGGCAGGTTACACCTGGAGGGTGGTAGGTATAAGGGTGGTGTGTGGGCTGGGGGGGGCAGGTTACACCTGGAGGGTGGTAGGTATGAGGGTGGGGCGTGGGCTGGGGGCAGGTTACACCTGGAGGTTGGTAGGTATGAGGGAGGTGTGTGGGCTGGGGCAGGTTACACCTGGATGGTGGTAGGTATTATGATGGTGTGTGGGCTGGTTGCAGGTTACACCTAGAGGGTGGTAGGTATGAGGGTGGTGTGTGGACTGGGGCAGGTTACCCCTGGAGGGTGGTAGGTATGAGGGTGGTGTGTGGACTGGGGCAGGTTACACCTGGAGGGTAGAAAGGTATGAGGGTGATGTGTGGTCTGGGGGCAGGTTACACCTGGAGGGTGGTAGGTATGAGGGTGTCGTGTGGGCTGGGGCAGGTTACACCTGGAGGTTGGTAGGTATGAGGGAGGTTACACCTGAAGGGTGGTAGGTATGAGGGTGGTGTGTGGACTGGGGCAGGTTACACCTGGAGGGTGGTAGGTATGAGGGTGATGTGTGGGCCGGTGGGCAGATTACACCTGGAGGTTGGTAGGTATGAGGGAGGGGGTGTGGGCTGGGGCAGGATACACCTGGAGGTTGGTAGGTATGAGGGTGGTGTGTGGGCTGGGTGCAGGTTACATCTGGAGGGTGGTAGGTATGAGGGTGGTGTGTGGGCTGGGTGCAGGTTACACCTGGAGGGTGGTAGGTATGAGGGTGGGGCGTGGGCTGGGGGCAGGTTACACCTTAAGGGTGGTAGGTATTATGATGGTGTGTGGGCTGGGGGCAGGTTACACCTGGAGGGTGGTAGGTATGAGGGTGGTGTGTGGACTGGGGCAGGTTACACCTGGAGGGTGGTAGGTATGAGGGTGATGTGTGGGCTGGGGGCAGGTTACACCAGTAGGGTAGGAGGTATGAGGGTGTCGTGTGGGCTGGGGCAGGTTACACCTGGAGGTTGGTAGGTATGAGGGTGGTGTGTGGGCTGGGGACAGGTTACACCTAAAGGGTGGTAGGTATGAGGGTGGTGTGAGGGCTGGGGCAGGTTACACCTGGAGGTTGGTAGGTATGAGGTGTTGTGTGGGCTGGGGGCAGGTTACACCTGGAGGGTGGTAGGTTTGAGGGTGGTGTGTGGGCTGGGGGCAGATTACACCTGGAGGGTGGAAGGTATGAGGGTGGTGTGAGGGCTGGGGCAGGTTACACCTGGAGGGTGGTAGGTATGAGGGTGGTGTGTGGGTTGGGGGGAAGTTACCACCTGGAGGGTGGTTGATATGAGGGTGGTGTGTGGGCTGGGGGCAGGTTACACCTGGTGGGTGTTTGGTATGAGGGTGGTGTGTGGCCTAGGGACAGGTTACACCTGGAGGGTGGTAGGTATGAGGGTGGTGTGTGGGCTGGGGCAGGTTACACCTGGAGGGTGGTTGGTATGAGGGTGGTGTGTGGGCTGGGGACAGGTTACACCTGGAGATTGGTAGGTTTGAGGGTGGTGTGTGGGGAGGGGACAGGTTACACCTGGAGGGTGGTAGGTATGAGGGTGGGGCGTGGGCTGGGGGCAGGTTACATCTGGAGAGTGGTAGGTATGAGGGTGGGGCATGGGCTGGGGGCAGGTTACAGCTGGAGAGAGGTAGGTATGAGGGTGGTGTGTGGGGAGGGGACAGATTACACCTGGAGGGTGGTAGGTATGAGGGTGGTGTGTAGGCTGGGGACAGGTTACACCTGGAGGGTGGTAGGTATGAGGGTGGGCTGGGGGCAGGTTACACCTGGAGGGTGGTAGGTATGAGGGTGGAGCATGGGCTGGGGTCAGGTTACACCTGGAGGTTGGTAGGAATGAGGGTGGTGTGTGGGCTGGGGGCAGGTTACACCTGGAGGGTGGTAGGTTTAAGGTTGGTGTGTGGGCTGGGGGAAGGTTACACCTGGAGGTTGGTAGGTATGAGGGTGGTGTGTGGGGGGGCAGGTTACACCTGGAGGGTGGTGGGTAGGAGGGTGGTGTGTGGGCTGGGGGGCAGGTTACACCTGGAGGGTGGTAGGTATGAGGGTGGGGTGTGGGCTGGGAGCAGTTTACACCTGGAGAGTGGTAGGTATGAGGGTGGTGTGTGGGCAGGGGACAGGTTACACCTGGAGGGTGGTTGCTATGAGGGTGGTGTGTGGGCTGGGGGGCAGATTACACCTGGAGGGTAATTGGTATGAGGGTGGTGTGTGGGCTGGGGGGCAGATTACACCTGGAGGGTGGTAGGTATGAGGGTGGTGTGTGGGCTGGGGGCAGATTACACCTGGAGGGTGGTTGGTATGAGGGTGTTGTGTGGGCTGGGGGGCAGGTTACACCTGGAGAGTGGTAGGTATGAGAGTGGGGCATGGGCTGGGGGCAGGTTACAGCTGGAGAGTGGTAGGTATGAGGGTGGTGTGTGGGGAGGGGACAGATTACACCTGGAGGGTGGTAGGTATGAGGGTGGTGTGTTGGCTGGGGACAGGTTACGCCTGGAGGGTGGTAGGTATGAGGGTGGTGTGTGGGCTGGGGGCAGGTTACACCTGGAGGGTGGTAGGTATGAGGGTGGAGCATGGGCTGGGGTTAGGTTACACCTGGAGGTTGGTAGGAATGAGGGTGGTGTGTGGGCTGGGGGAAGGTTACACCTGGAGGTTGGTAGGTATGAGGGTGGTGTGTGGGGGGGCAGGTTACACCTGGAGGGTGGTGGGTAGGAGGGTGGTGTGTGGGCTGGGGGGCAGGTTACACCTGGAGGGTGGTAGGTATGAGGGTGGGGTGTGGGCTGGGAGCAGGTTACACCTGGAGAGTGGTAGGTATGAGGGTGGTGTGTGGGCAGGGGACAGGTTACACCTGGAGGGTGGTTGCTATGAGGGTGGTGTGTGGGCTGGGGGGCAGATTACACCTGGAGGGTAATTGGTATGAGGGTGGTGTGTGGGCTGGGGGGCAGATTACACCTGGAGGGTGGTAGGTATGAGGGTGGTGTGTGGGCTGGGGGCAGATTACACCTGGAGGGTGGTTGGTATGAGGGTGTTGTGTGGGCTGGGGGGCAGGTTACACCTGGAGAGTGGTAGGTATGAGAGTGGGGCATGGGCTGGGGGCAGGTTACAGCTGGAGAGTGGTAGGTATGAGGGTGGTGTGTGGGGAGGGGACAGATTACACCTGGAGGGTGGTAGGTATGAGGGTGGTGTGTTGGCTGGGGACAGGTTACGCCTGGAGGGTGGTAGGTATGAGGGTGGTGTGTGGGCTGGGGGCAGGTTACACCTGGAGGGTGGTAGGTATGAGGGTGGAGCATGGGCTGGGGTTAGGTTACACCTGGAGGTTGGTAGGAATGAGGGTGGTGTGTGGGCTGGGGGCAGGTTACACCTGAAGGGTGGTAGGTATGAGGGTGGTGTGAGGGCTGGGGGCAGGTTACACCTGGAGGGTGGTATGTTTAATGTTGGTGTGTGGGCTGGGGGCAGGTTACACCTGAAGGGTGGTAGGTATGAGGGTGGTGTGACGGCTGGGGCAGGTTACACCTGGAGGTTGGTAGGTATGAGGGTGGTGTGTGGGCGGGGGGGGGCAGGTTACACCTGGAGGGTGGTAGGTATGAGGGTGGTGTGTGGGCTGGGGGGCAGGTTACACCTGGAGGGTGGTAGGTATGAGGGTGGGGTGTGGGCTGGGAGCAGGTTACACCTGGAGAGTAATAGGTATGAGGGTGGTGTAATGGCTGGGGACAGGTTACGCCTGGAGGGTGGTAGGTATGAGGGTGGTGTGTGGGCTGGGGGCAGGTTACACCTGGAGGGTGGTAGGTATGAGGGTGGACCATGGGCTGGGGTTAGGTTACACCTGGAGGTTGGTAGGAATGAGGGTGGTGTGTGGGCTGGGGGCAGGTTACACCTGAAGGGTGGTACAGTAGGTATGAGGGTGGTGTGAGGGCTGGGGGCAGGTTACACCTGGAGGGTGGTATGTTTAAGGTTGGTGTGTGGGCTGGGGGCAGGTTACACCTGAAGGGTGGTAGGTATGAGGGTGGTGTGACGGCTGGGGCAGGTTACACCTGGAGGTTGGTAGGTATGAGGGTGGTGTGTGGGCGGGAGGGGGCAGGTTACACCTGGAGGGTGGTAGGTATGAGGGTGGTGTGTGGGCTGGGGGGCAGGTTACACCTGGAGGGTGGTTGCTATGAGGGTGTTGTGTGGGCTGGGGGGCAGATTACACCTGGAGGGTGGTTGGTATGAGGGTGGTGTGTGGGCTGGGGGGCAGATTACACCTGGAGGGTGGTTGGTATGAGGGTGGTGTGTGGGCTGGGGGGCAGATTACACCTGGAGGATGGTAGGTATGAGGGTGGTGTGTGGGCTGGGGGCGGATTACACCTAGAGGGTGGTTGGTATGAGGGTGGTGTGTGGGCTGGGGGGCAGATTACACCTGGAGGTTGGTAGGTATGAGGGTGGTGTGTGGGCTGGGGGCAGGTTACACCTGGAGGGTGGTAGGTATGAGGGTGGTGTGTGGGTTAGGTGGGCAGGTTTCACCAGGAGGGTGGTAGGTATGAGGGTGTTATGTGGGCTGGGGGCAGATTACACCTGGAGGATGGTTGGTATGAGGGTGGGGCGTGGGCTGGGGGCAGGTTACACCTGGAGGGTGGTTGGTATGAGGGTGGTGTGTGGGCTGGGGGCAGGTTACACCTGGAGGGTGGTTGGTATGAGGGTGGTGTGTAGGCTGGGGGGCAGATTACACCTGGAGGGTGGTAGGTATGAGGGTGGTGTGTGGGTTGGGGGGGGGGGCAGATTACACCTGGAGGGTGGTAGGTATGAGGGTGGTGTGTGGGCTGGGGGCAGGTTACACCTGGAGGGTGGTTGGTATGAGGGTGGTGTGTGGGTTAGGTGGGCAGGTTACACCTGGAGGTTGGTAGGTATGAGGGTGGTGTGTGGGCTGGGGGCAGGTTACACCTGGAGGGTGGTGTGTGGGCTGGGGGCAGGTTACACCTGGAGGGTGGTAGGTATGAGGGTGGTGTGTGGGCTGGGGGCAGGTTACACCTGGAGGGTGGTGTGTGGGCTGGGGGCAGGTTACACCTGAAGGGTGGTTGGTAGGAGGGTGGTGTGTGGGCTGGGGGCAGGTTACACCGGGAGGGTGGTAGGTATGAGGGTGGTGTGTGGGCTGGGGGCAGGTTACACCTGGAGGGTGGTAGGTATGAGGGTGGTGTGTGGGCTGGGGGCAGGTTACACCTGGAGGGTGGTGTGTGGGCTGGGGGCAGGTTACACCTGGAGGGTGCTTGGTATGAGGGTGGTGTGTGGGCTGGGGACAGGTTACACCTGGAGGGTGGTAGGTATGAGGGGGTGTGTAGGCTGGGGGGCAGATTACACCTGGAGGGTGGTAGGTATGAGGGTGGTGTGTGGGTTGGGGGGGGGGGGCAGATTACACCTGGAGGGTGGTAGGTATGAGGGTGGTGTGTGGGCTGGGGGCAGGTTACACCTGGAGGGTGGTTGGTATGAGAGTGGTGTGTGGGTTAGGTGGGCAGGTTACACCTGGAGGTTGGTAGGTATGAGGGTGGTGTGTGGGCTGGGGGCAGGTTACACCTGGAGGGTGGTGTGTGGGCTGGGGGCAGGTTACACCTGGAGGGTGCTTGGTATGAGGGTGGTGTGTGGGCTGGGGACAGGTTACACCTGAAGGGTGGTTGGTAGGAGGGTGGTGTGTGGGCAGGGGACAGGTTACACCTGGAGGGTGGTTGCTATGAGGGTGTTGTGTGGGCTGGGGGACAGATTACACCTGGAGGGTGGTTGGTATGAGGGTGGTGTGTGGGCTGGGGGGCAGATTACACCTGGAGGGTGGTAGGTATGAGGGTGTGCTGGGGGCAGATTACACCTGGAGGGTGGTTGGTATGAGGGTGGTGTGTGGGCTGTGGGGCAGATTACACCTGGAGGTTGGTAGGTATGAGGGTGGTGTGTGGGCTGGGGGCAGGTTACACCGGGAGGGTGGTAGGTATGAGGGTGGTGTGTGGGCAGGTTACACCTGGAGGGTGGTTAGTATGAGGGTAGTGTGTGGGCTGGGGGACAGGTTACACCTGGAGGGTGGTAGGTATGAGGGTGGTGTGTGGGCTGGGGGGGGCAGATTACACCTGGAGGGTGGTAGGTATGAGGGTGGTGTGTGGGCTGGGGGCAGGTTACACCTGGAGGGTGGTTATTATTATTATTATTATTATAATTTTATTTATAAGGCGCCACAAGTGTTTCGCAGCACCGTACAAAGGAACAATACAGGGAGACAAAGCTTGGCATAACATTGAATAAATAACAAAAATACAGTACAAATAAAGAGCGCCACAGATCAATACACATTACAGCTTAACTATAAGTAGTGAGGACTCAATAACATACAACTAGAGGCTTGATGCCAATGATGGAGATGAGTATGCAGACGAAGATGGTCACTGAGTGTTGGAGTAAAGGAGAGCTGTGAGTGAAATGTGAAGAGAAGTGGGCTTTGACAACAGGAGGGAAGAGGGCCCTACTCGGAGGAGCTTACAATCTAGTAGGAAGGGGAGACAGATTACAAGAGGTGCAAGCAAGTGGGTGGTGAATAGATAGCAGGATGTAAACAGGCAAGGGGTCGGAGAACCAGCTGGTTTATGCAGTTTTCAGTGCCCGTTTGAAGCTTTGCAAGGTCGGGGAGAGTCTAATGGAGCGAGGGAGTGGGTTCCACTGAAGGGGTGCAGCACAGGCAAAGTCCTGTACTCTAGCATGGGAAGCAGTGATCAGGGTGGAGGAGAGACGACAGTCGTCAGCTGACCGTAGAGGGCGGGAGGGTGTATGAATGGAGATGAGGTTAGAGATATATGGAGCAATGGAATTAGAGATGGCCCTGTATGTGAGTGTGAGGTGTTTGAAGAGGATTCTGTAGGGGAATGGAAGCCAGTGCAGATTTTGTTGAAGGGGAGTGGCAGAATTAGAGTGGCGGGAGAGGAAGATCAGCCTGGCTGCAGCATTGAGGACAGATTGGAGAGGAGCCAGTTGGGCTTGAGCGAGGCCGATGAGGAGAACATTGCAGTAGTCGAGCCGTGAGATGACCAGTGAGTGGATGATCAGCTAATACCCCTTTTACACCGCCGAAAAATCCGGGTCAGAGGCGGGTCAGACCCGGATCTTCGGCGGTGTAAATCCCTAACGCCGTGTCCCTTTACACGGGACTTCTACCCAGGTCCTGACCTGGGTAGAACACGGCTAGGACCTGGGTAGAGGGCGGTGTAAATGGGAACGCCGGGTCGGATGACCCGGCTCCCATTTACATGAATGGGGAACGTCCAACCTGCGGACCGCAGCGTCCGCAGGTTGGACGGGTTGTCAGCCTGACAGTCACTGACAGCCGGCGCTGCTGTCTGCTATACCCTGCAGACAGCAGCAGCAGCGGCGGCGGGGGAGGGAGGTGAACGGATGCCTGTGTGCGGCATCCATTCACCTCCTGTGCGACGGCGGGGGGAGTGTGCGCGGGGACTGGGGGCAGCCTAGCAGCTTACCTTAGTGCTGGGCTGCCCCCAGCAGCGTTCCGGTCCGGCGGCGGCGCGCGGCGGTGATTGGCGCTTGGAGATGACATCGCGCTGTCATCTCCAAACTCCGGGGGGGGGGGGTTCGGGTGCGGGTCGGCTGTCCGCCCGGTGTAAATGGCACTAAACGCCGGGTCGCACCCGGCTTGAACCTGGGTCTAAAAAAGCCGGGTGCGACCCGGCGTTTTGGTGTAAAAGGGGTATTAGTTGCACTCTGTGAGAGAAAGGGCCTGATGCGAGCAATGTTGCGTAACTGGAACCGGCAAGAATGGGCCAGGGCTTGGATGTGGGGTGCAAAGGAGAGGGAGGAGTCAAGAGTGACACCCAGGCAGCGGAGTTGGGGAACGGGGGAGATGATGGTGTTGTTAACAGTGATAGAGATATTAGTAGGGGGCATAGCTCTGGGTGGGGAAAGATAATGAGTTCGGTTTTGTCAATATTCAGCTTCAGAAATCGCTCAGACATCCAGGTAGAGATGGCAGAGAGGCAGTTGGAGACCTGAGAGAAAACCGTGGGGGACAGATCAGGAGAGGAGAGGTAGATTTGGGTGTCATCTGCATAGAGGTGATATTGGAAGCCAAAGGAGTTAATGAGTGCACCCAGAGAGGAGGTGTACAGAGAGAACAGAATGGGGCCAAGGACGGAACCCTGAGGGACCCCGACAGGAAGGATAGAAGGTGGTGAGGTAGAGCCAGAGGCAGAGACTGAGAAGGAACGGTTGAAGAGGTAAGAGGAAAACCAGTTGAAGACACTGCCAGAGAGGCCAATGTTTTGGAGTGTGTGGAGGAGGAGAGGGTGATCCACAGTGTCAAAGGCAGCAGATAGGTCCAAAAGGATAAGCAGGGAGAAGTGACCCTTGGATTTGTCTGACAGCAGGTCATTGGTGACTTTCACTAGGGCAGTCTCAGTGGAATGAAGTGGGCGAAAGCCAGATTGAAGGGATCTAGGATGGAGTGGTCAGACAGGTAGCTGGTGAGACGCCTGTAAACCAGCCGTTCTAGTCTTTTAGAGGCAAATGGGAGGAGAGAGATAGGGCGGTAGCTTGTGGGAGATAAAGGGTCCAGGTTTGTTTTTTTAAGAATAGGAGAGACCAGGGCATGTTTGAAGGGTGAGGGAAAGATGCAAGTAGAAAGAGATCGGTTAAAGAGGTGAGCAAGGTGGGAGCAGCCAGTGGGGGAGAGGGAACTGAGGAGACGGGAGGGGAGAGGGTGGTGTGTGTGTTAGGTGGGCAGGTTACACCTGGAGGGTGGTAGGTATGAGGGTGGTGTGTGGGCTGGGGGCAGGTTACACCTGGAGGGTGGTAGGTATGAGGGTGGGGTGTGGGCTGGGAGCAGGTTACACCTGGAGAGTAATAGGTATGAGGGTGGTGTAATGGCTGGGGTTAGGTTACACCTGGAGGTTGGTAGGAATGAGGGTGGTGTGTGGGCTGGGGGCAGGTTACACCTGAAGGGTGGTACAGTAGGTATGAGGGTGGTGTGAGGGCTGGGGGCAGGTTACACCTGGAGGGTGGTATGTTTAAGGTTGGTGTGTGGGCTGGGGGCAGGTTACACCTGAAGGGTGGTAGGTATGAGGGTGGTGTGACGGCTGGGGCAGGTTACACCTGGAGGTTAGTAGGTATGAGGGTGGTGTGTGGGCGGGGGGGGGGGCAGGTTACACCTGGAGGGTGTGTAGGTATGAGGGTGGTGTGTGGGCTGGGGGGCAGGTTACACCTGGAGGGTGGTTGCTATGAGGGTGTTGTGTGGGCTGGGGGGCAGATTACACCTGGAGGGTGGTTGGTATGAGGGTGGTGTGTGGGCTGGGGGCAGATTACACCTGGAGGGTGGTTGGTATGAGGGTGGTGTGTGGGCTGGGGGGCAGATTACACCTGGAGGATGGTAGGTATGAGGGTGGTGTTTGGGCTGGGGGCGGATTACACCTGGAGGGTGGTTGGTATGAGGGTGGTGTGTGGGCTGGGGGGCAGATTACACCTGGAGGTTGGTAGGTATGAGGTTGGTGTGTGGGCTGGGGGCAGGTTACACCTGGAGGGTGGTAGGTATGAGGGTGGTGTGTGGGTTAGGTGGGCAGGTTTCACCAGGAGGGTGGTAGGTATGAGGGTGTTATGTGGGCTGGGGGCAGATTACACATGGAGGATGGTTGGTATGAGGGTGGGGCGTGGGCTGGGGGCAGGTTACACCTGGAGGGTGGTTGGTATGAGGGTGGTGTGTGGGCTGGGGGCAGGTTACACCTGGAGGGTGGTAGGTATGAGGGTGGTGTGTGGGTTAGGTGGGCAGGTTTCACCAGGAGGGTGGTAGGTATGAGGGTGTTATGTGGGCTGGGGGCAGATTACACATGGAGGATGGTTGGTATGAGGGTGGGGCGTGGGCTGGGGGCAGGTTACACCTGGAGGGTGGTTGGTATGAGGGTGGTGTGTGGGCTGGGGGCAGGTTACACCTGGAGGGTGGTTGGTATGAGGGTGGTGTGTAGGCTGGGGGGCAGATTACACCTGGAGGGTGGTAGGTATGAGGGTGGTGTGTGGGTTGGGGGGGGGCAGATTACACCTGGAGGGTGGTAGGTATGAGGGTGGTGTGTGGGCTGGGGGCAGGTTACACCTGGAGGGTGGTTGGTATGAGGGTGGTGGTGTGGGTTAGGTGGGCAGGTTACACCTGGAGGTTGGTAGGTATGAGGGTGGTGTGTGGGCTGGGGGCAGGTTACACCTGGAGGTTGTGTGTGGGCTGGGGGCAGGTTACACCTGAAGGGTGGTAGGTATGAGGGTGGTGTGACGGCTGGGGCAGGTTACACCTGGAGGTTGGTAGGTATGAGGGTGGTGTGTGGGCGGGGGGGGGCAGGTTACACCTGGAGGGTGGTAGGTATGAGGGTGGTGTGTGGGCTGGGGGGCAGGTTA